>NC_087476.1:122605968-122940410 GCF_036417665.1 Passer domesticus | reverse complement strand
TGAAAATATGTCTCCATTTTGCTCGGGTTGTGTGTTTGGATTTTTTATATGTATCTATTCTTAGGAACTAGAAAAACATCCAAGCACATGTGTAGCAATAAGCATGTGACTCAACCCCGCTACAGCCACAGATGTCTCTCCCTCTTAATTAAATATGTGCTGAAACGGTCTGTTGGAGCAAAGCCCAGTAGTGCAGGTTTGAGCTGAAGGTCCATAGTGGTGCTAACAAGCAGATCTAGAATTCTAGACCTGTCAGCTTAGCTTTGGTGCCTGGAAAAACACTGGAACAAATAGCCAAACTATTGGAGCACCTAGAAGAAATTGAAGGCATGAGTAACAGGCAGCATATTTCTTTTTTTTTGAGACACATACTCAAATCTTTGAGTTCTGAAGCTGCTTTACATGTGCCTTTATCATGACTGCATGGCTGAAAATATCTGAATGCAAAACTGGTTGGAGTATTGAACATGTGAGTGTAGCTCACTTGAGTAACAAGTATGAAATGTGTAAGTGCAGAGAAGAACAGGGTAGGGGGTGCATGCAGCAACAGGGAAATCACAATATCTAACCTGAAATTCACTTGATAATTAGTGTGTGAAGTACAAGTCGCTGACTTTGTTCCACTCTGCCTCAGCCCCTCAGTGATGGTTTTGGAGGCTGATAGGGAGCAGTAAAGGAGAGCAGGTTTCTGACAGCTCTCCAAGCAGCAGCAGAAGTTGTACTACAAAGAGGGAATAACCAAGGTAACTGCATTTTTTGTTTTGCTTTCTAAACAAGCTGCCAAGAAAGCTGTTTCACTGAATTCTCCTCATTAGGAGAACTGACTAATTGGTGGGATGAGCAGTGTCTAATGGGCTTCAGCTCAGTTTCGTAAACCTAAGCTCTCAAAATGTTAAGATTTCTTTGACAGAAATGTTCACATGTTGTGGGATGATCAGTCAGCAGCATAATCCAAAGCCTGTCTGGCATATAAGAGGAGCACTGGATTGGGACTCGGAGCCCTTGGCTTTCTCTTTTCCCCAGGTCACACTGTAATGCTCCTATCAGTTTCACTGCCTGTCTATACAGGGGCACAGGCAGAGGAGGGGGAGCCCTCTTCTGCAGCAAGGATTCAGCCACAGCAGTGGGTATTTAAGGTCTTGGTCAGGGTTTGAGGTCTGTCCTGCTGGCCCTGGGCAGGAGAGGGCTGTTACTCAGTGTCTCCTTGGAAGCACACAGAACTTGCCAGTGGGGAATGGTATTTCAGGCTCTGCCTTGGGCACAGCTGACCTGTGGCACAGTGCAGTGCAGAGTGCATCCAAGTGGCACAATGGAAACTTGTCTGTTACTCCTTATAAAAAAAAAAAAGGCTGAAATAACTCACCTACACATAAGACATGGCTGCTTGCAGTTGTGGTTTTTCATGCTTCTCAGAGCTAATACAACATTTACAATACAGCATTTCTCATAGTTAATTTTTGGTTGTGGTTGGTTTTGGTTTTTTTCATCCCTAGGGAATGCCAAAATAAATTAGACACATTTTAGCAAACTAATCTTGTGACTTCACGTTTCGGAGTTCCTGTGCTGTGGGACATGGGATCCAGGCTCTCTGGACAGATGCTGCCTGTGGCAGTCACTGTTTCAGTGCTGTGTTTGCTCACAGATGAGCAGCTACAAATGGGACAAGTTCCCTCTCGTGAGGTTGTGGGGAAGGCATTGGGTGGAGGAGTGCCCCCCCTTGCAGCTTGGCAGTGGGGAAGGCTGTTCCTCAGGGAAATCTGCTGCTTGTAGAGATTATTTTCCCCCCTGCCTTGCACTTGTCAGTTTGGAGATTGTCTCAGCTTATTTCAAAGTCAGTTTTAAGCCTTTTAAATGAGCTTTATACTGATACACCAACAGGGTGTTTATATATGCTTTTGGCACTATCTGTCTGTTTAGAGAGATGAAAGCAAAAGTTAACACAAACTTCCTCTCTCTCTGCCTAAAATCAAGGTAAAGGATTGCAAGGAGGGCCTGTGGCTCCTTAGAGCACGTGCTGTGTCCTGTGGCATGACACCAGTAACATCCCAAATTGACTTGGTACCAGTTGCAAATGCAGCTTCTCTAGGGCAGAGCTCAGCAAAGGCTGTGTGGCACTCCAGGCTCACTGCAGTGCCCTCCAGGGGCCTGCTGCTGTCCCTGCTCTGCCTCGCTGCTTTCCTGCTTTGGCATCTCTTCTGCACCTCACTGATGAGCAGTCAGGGAACGCTGTGTGACAAGCACAGGACCCAGGAGTGTGTGATCTGCCAAGCCTTGGAAGTGCTGCGCTGTCTCCAGTGCAGGGGAGCAGCACGTGTGGCTGCACTGCAAGTCTGCTGCAAGCACAGCCTTGGGGCACCCATGGGATTATCCTGCTCGGAGTGAGCAGGTCCCACCTGTGCCGGGACCTGGCACACCCACACGTGTGTCTGGAGTAGCCAGCACAGCCAGGACACACCGTGGCAGGGTCACTTGGCCATGGCAGCGTTTTAGGCACAGGAAATCCCACTCCTGCCTTTTGTTGTTGTTGCAGAAGTGAGTAGTAGAGATTCAGGTGATACTAACCATGGCTGAAGAGTGCTGAGCTAATTATAGAGACACTTGAGCAGGGCAAGCATGTCAGAGGGTTCTGTACCTGTTTATATTGATTAAACTATTAACAAGAATAGCAAATCCCATTACACTAATTATGAAGGGAAATTTCTCACCTCAGGCTGTTGGAAACACCTCCCAGTATCCAGTGTGGAGGGGGGTACTACCTGCTCTGGCTTCAGTGGAGCTGTTTCTGTGTCAGGAGAGGAAAGTCAGGAGAAAAGTGTCCCCAAAAATAGAGAGAGTGCTACTAAGGGAGTGACACTGCTGCAGAGGATTTAATCCAAGGGGATGCTCTCTTAGTATCTTTTGACAGGCATGCAGACATCTATAAAGGATTAATATTGGCTTGTAGATTACTTATTAACATAATTTAAAGTGGTAAAAGGTTGTGTTTGTGTAACCAGCTTCCCTGGTTTTCCATCACCACCAACATTTAGGTTCTGTTGGGAAATAATTTTACAGTGTTGCCCAGGAAAATCTGTTCTGTTTGAAGTCCAATTCTGCGCTTTCTTAAAAAGGTTCAAAAAATGGAAGTATTGCAGTTGAGATTGAGGTGAAAGGAGAGGTCTTGGGTGAGCCATTGTTTCTGTTCTGAGTTTCAGGATGTGAGATTTGGTGCTAAAGCTATTTTTCTTTTAGCAGACTTTTATAGCCCAATTACATTTTTATTAAATGGATCAAAGTGATCTATTGAAAAACGTATTGGAATTGTTGGTTTTTTTTTCTGAAAGCATTCATTAAGACGTGGAATACTTTCAGGATTTTCTGAATCTCTAATTTTAATGGCTGTATGCTTGGGGAGATGTGTCTAAAAAGATGTTGCCAGAATCTTTTGGCCAGGTTTGTAGGCTTGAAAAGCCAGTTGCTTTCATGTATTACATGTTAGTGATGAAACACTCAACACTATTGAAGGAATTCAAATCCCTCCTTGCCACTCAAATTAAAAGCATCTGGGCATTCAGATCCCTTAGTCAGTGTCAGCAGTCTATATAACTTTGGTGTTAGTTTGATATCTCTAATTTGTGTTAAACATACTTTCAAGTGCAGTTATATTATAATTTATCTCACGGTGGTATTGCCTCACAGTTTTATGCTTGCACAGAGTAGTTCCCTGTATCCCAACGGACTGGAAAGCTTCATAAAGAGCTGTAGGCCATTCCCAAGTCCTCGGGCCAGGGACTTCCACTGAGGTCTTCAGGAGCTTTGCTCACATAATGTCTCTAATTTCAGACCATGAGTACTGCAGCGTGCACAAGCAGGCAGCATCCTTTGCTTGAAGGTCACTTTGGGAGAGCAGCAGTAGCCATGCAGCAGCCCACACATGTCCCCTGCCATATTTTGGAGGAGAAAATAATGGTTATCAGCTGAAATTGCACAGGGTTATGTGCACAGAATGGGATTTTGCACTGAGGGAGTCGGCAACACTGGCTCAGAGCAGGGTTCTGACTAAAGGAAACATTTCCTGGGATGTTCTGCAGAATATGTGGGTTTGGCATTATTCATGTAACTGGTTATTTGCCAAATGTGTAAAGACTAAAACCTCAAGCTTTTAATTCAGAGATTTTCTGCTTTAGCATGTTCTCTCTCAGTGCTTTGATGTTACAGAATTAAAATGTTTGTTTTCAGTATGATTTGATATTAAGCTGGTTTAATGTCTTACAGGAGCTGTTTTGAAAGCTTTCCTTTTCCTCCCTGGGTCCGGCTCCCTGGGAGAGTGACATCTCTTATCATCAGTCAGGCAGTTCTGAGTTGTGGCTTTAGATAATGAAAACCAAGCCCTAGCATTTGGCTTCCCAGCAGAGTTCTTCCTTTATTTCCTTTCACCTCAGACGTTTTCTCCTCTGTGCACATCCCAGTGCACACAGCACAGCATTGTAATGAACAACCCAAAATTTCAGCGTCTTGGGGTTCTCTTCCTTATAGATTAGATTTGTGTCATGGTTCTGAAGGTGTTTTCTGTCTTCATCCAGGTTTTTTTTTCTTGCAATTGAAATGACTGCTCATAATCCCCTGCTGCAGGAGTTTGTCCCTTCTGACCCCAGCTATGCTCCTTTTTCCATTGTGGTGTGACAGTGCCCATGTGTAGTGCTCCGTGGGTTTCCTTGCTGGCTGAAAGACAGCAGGAGAGTTGTAGCTCTTTGGTGCTGTTTGCTCATTTCCCCGAGTTCCCTCGTGCTGCCTCAGCCCAGCAGCTGCAGCAGGCACTGGTGGCACGGGTGTACCCAGCTCTGATCCAGCGCTCAGCAGGCTGAAGGTGCTGCTGAGAACAGACACCTGCAGTAGTGCTAGATGGAGAGCCAGGGACCCTCTCCCCTCCAGCAAGAAAAGATTACACTGCCCTCTGGGGACACTGGCAGGCCATATCATGAACTGCCTGGCTTTTTATTTTCTGGTTTTAATTTTCTCCTGTTTTCTCTCCTGTCCTAAAGCCTGGACCAGGCAATCCTAGAGTGCTCTGGGTGCTTTCTTTTAAGCAGGGATGTTGGGGAACACCATTTCAATTACTCTTCCAGCCATGTGCTGGATTAAATGGGATTCAAGGCCCTTCAGAGCTGCAGCAGGGAGAACAGAGGAGCTGGGGAGAGATGGTCCAGCAGTGAACAGACACAGCATATTTTGGGGGCTGTCCTTTAAGGGTGACTATTGTGCATCTTAAACCCCAGAGAGATGCTGGAGAGCAGTTAATGCTCCATGCTGGAGGCTGAGCTGGCTGGTCCTGTGTTTGCTGCTGCTGTGCCCCAGCTGCACTCCTCAGGGTGCACTCCACACTGGTGCAGAAGGGCAGCATCCTTGGGGTGTCCCTGTGCTGCAGGAGGATGCTCTGGGCTGCTCTCCCCACCTGGAACCCCTTCCCTGCCCCAGCAGAGGTGAACGCCGTGCAGGAGGTGCTGGTTACCCCGGCAGGTGACTGAGCTGTGAGGGTGCTGCTCACCTGTCAGTTCTTGGGCTTCAGCAGAGGCACGAGCAGCTGTGGGCTTCTCTTCAGCAGAGTCAGGACATAGGTCAGAGGGTGAAAGAGGACTGAGATGCAGAGAGCTGCAAACAGAAAAATGGCACTGTTTCAACTACTAACTCAATAGTAAAAGACAACATTAATGCATCAAAAAAGAAAACAAAAAAGCTTTTTTAGCACATCCTCTATGAGCTTTGGATTCCCAGTGTGACCAGCCTGGAGGTACTTGGGTATTTCTTGATTGTTTACCTCATTTTTCTGGGGCATATTGCACACCTAATACTTACCACTTGGGAAAGGAGGAGATGAGGGAAAGGAGAACTAATTTCCCCTGCTATTTCATGAAGAAGTATTTAGCTGCCTGCTCTTACAATTTCATTTTTGTTACTGCTCTTTTACTAAGTGCATTGGGACACCACAGCCAGAGCCATCGTTCCCCAGGGCCAGAAGCTGCCTGTGTTGTGGAGGCTCATACAGGCCCAGAGAACACCTTCCATGGTGGCAGTCTCACAGAGGAGGTTTCACACACTGCTAAAATTAAATACTATGCTTGTAATTTATAACTGAATAAGCAACTACTAATGAATGTGACATGTAAGTAAATAAAGCCATGCTTTAATTAGAGAGTTATTTCTAATCAGGAAGTCTTCCTTCCTACAAACAACTGACAACACAGCTCTTCCAAGTGGATGCTAAAGCAGCAGTATTTTCTACAGGAAGAGCAAACCAGGAGGAGAATTTCTGCCATCTGATGAAGGCCCGGTGCTGCCAGTTACTGAATTGCATTTTGCTGATGTGAGCCATGGGTTTTATTTGCTGTGTTGGGAGGAGGGAACTCTGCTGGTCCCTGGGACAGTGGGAGCCTTACAGAGCTGATTTTGCACGTTTGCTCTGTCCTACCCAGGCAGTCTTGTTTAAAAGTCCAGTCTGAGAGAGCAACACTTTTCCAGAATATTAGCTAAAACCTTTAAACCCACATTTTAAGCTGTCTGTGACCAGCCCTGGTGAGAAGTGGCCACAAACAAGGGCTTTGCTTTTGGAATTTTGGAAGGAATGTTAAGAAAAAAGCCCTGTATTGGCTGCACGGTTATAGAGACATTTTCCCCTGATGCAGACACTGCCCATGAAATGCAGTACGTTCAGCTGTACCTGTGTGCAGTAGGCAGCTCCTGCGAGGGGCCTGGCAAGGCTTCTTCCCCTCACAGGAGGGTTTTGTCTCGGGTGCCCCGTGTGTGTCCGCAGCCCCTTCGTCCCAGATCAGGATGGACGGGTTCCTCATCTTCCCGTACATGCCTGCCAAACCAAACCAAACCAAACCAGCCGGCTGTGAGCTCAGCCAGCTCACCCAGCTCATTCCTGAGCTGGTGGGGATGTTTCTCCATAGACACAGCAGCCACGGATGAAATCCTGCTGCTTGGAACCCATCCTAATGCAAACCTGAGGTACCGAGCTCGGCAGCAGCGATCCATGCTGGCAAGGACGGGCCATAGCAAGACTGCCAGCATTAGGAACAGAGCTGGTTCAAAGGCAGCTACTCCTCCCTTTAGCGTCCACTCAAATGCTCCATTACACATTCCCTTGGAATTTCAAATCTTTATTTTTTATCAGTTCACTGGAGTTATTTTTGCAAAAGCCTTGGAAGTGTTTCCATCAGTTACACAGAGAGGCTATCCAGAATGGACAAGAGAAAGCGGTGTTCTGTGAACAACCTAATGCACTTCAGGAAGCTCAGCAGCCCACTGGGAAGTCAGATTATTTGCAGAAGGTCAGATCAATTTTATGATCAGACAAATGTTAGCAAATTGCTTTTCTTAGAAGCAAAGCAAGGGAAGTATTTTCCAAGAAATATGCTAGAGGAAAAATCAAATTACACTTATTAGAAACAATCATTGAAGGAGCCCTGTTCTCTTTAAGGCACTTATTCCCTTTGTAATGCCAAGCCATTACATCCAAATATCACACGGAGGCATATTCAGGTACAAAAGTTTTTTACTCTCTAGAAAAAAATGATTCAGACCTGGGGCAGTTCTGTCTGTGCTGTAGTGAATAATCTTTGAGAGGGGATTTTTTTTCTATTTGCTTGTGTAACTTCAAAATAGGGTGCCAAGGGGCTCTGCCCCATGCAGAATGCAGTGTCTGCCTAGGAGCCATATTCTTTAAAAGCTGGTGGCTGCTCCAGGTTCTCTCTGGCAGTGCATCCATGGGAGAGGGGGAAGGCTGGGTGCTCTTGGAGGAGACAGGGGTTTCCTGCTTGAGGAAAAGTGCCCTGCCTGGCCTTGGCGAGAGAGAGCCAGGAGAAGGTGTGAAGGAGAACACCTCCCTGGTGTTCTAGCCCCAGGAAAGCTGCAGGTGACTTTTTCCTGGCCTGAGCTGTCCTCTCAGCAAGCCCGTGCCCCCTGTCACCTGCTGCCCTGGCTGAGGGCACAGTCAGTGCATTGAGCTGTTTTGCAGCAGTGTCCCCATGACTGACGCAGACAGGCCTGGTCTGTGCCCTGGAGCTGGTGCCATGAATAAAAATCTGCTGGACAGCTCTAAGGAGAGGGAGGCAGAGAGCAAACGGATGATGGGAGCGTTCCTCCCGTCACCTTTGTTTCTGGCATCCAAACATCTGGGGACTTCTCTTGGATTATTGTAGGCTTTTTTTTTTTTTTAGGTTGTAATTTATCCTCATATTTCTGCCTGTATTTTTATTTTCTGGACCTTATTAAATAACACTGGAGTCTGCTGTTCTTGACTGGATGGATAAGAAGGACCTGGTCCCTCCCTTTGCAGTTTGATACCTGGTAAATTAGTTAATGTTGTGTGTATGGTTATGGGAAACGCTCTGGAATTTTCCATCAGTGTGTTTATTCATTGGAAAATGTGCCCTCCATAATTTAAAACAGGATGGAAATTCAAATCTCTGATGAGGACTAAAAGCTTTCCTGATTTTGTGCAAGTCTTGGGTAGCAACAAAAGAGAAAAAATGCATTTTTAGTGTATTTAATATGAAACCACAGAGGTGGCCAAAGGGAAGGAGAGGAAGGCAAGTGACCTGAAAGGAATTTTAGCTTTAGATTGGTGACATCTCAGTTAATTTAATAATGGCCACTTAAAATGGGAGTGGGGAAAACGAGGCTGTACTGAAGGGCAGGCACCTGGACTCCCACAGGAAAAGAGCAGTTCAAATCCAGAACAGGATTAGAAGAATCACAAACTTTCTGGCCTACTGTATTTTGGCTCTGCTCTGAGGTTTAAATGAACTTCTATGGTGTTTAGGTTCCTACATGGAGGACCAGGCAGGATGGAATTTAAATGCCAGCACTGAGATCTAGAGGGAAGAGAAGCAGCCAGGTGTTGTGCCAGACAAACACATACAGGTTAAATGCCTGGATTAACTGCTGGGAATGGTTCTCTGGTGAGAAATGCTTTTATGGCAGGTAATATGAATACTGTTCATTACTGAAAATAACTCTTTGTTCTTGATTTAAAGTCTCAGTTTAAATAACTCAGTCTGTTGGTTGAAAGAGTTACTCACACCCAGTTAGGGGTTAGAAATGAATGCTGCCTGGCAGGGTAATTTCTTATCAGACAGCTCCTAGATTTCAAGCTATTTGACCAAACCAGAGGATGAATACCTAAGAATAAATGTAGTTCTAGAGACCAGGAAAAAGCAGCTAAGAACAGAAGGAAGGTACTCCTTTTTATTTTATTTTTTTTGATGACATAGTCAGAACAAATGATTTGACTAATGATAATGAAGCATCAGCTCTAAAACGTTTTCACCAAGTGCATTTATAATTCAATAATGTGAAAAACAGGTTGATTTTTAACTCTGTGGTGCAGATGGTTGCCTGGCCTAAACTGATGCTGTTTTTTTGAAGTCAGTATTACTAAGTCAGCCTACCAAGGGGTGAAATTCAGCTGTGTTGGGATTTTTAAGAGCTTTGGTGGCACAGGCTGTACCTGGAGACTTTTCCCCTCAGGAAAGCAGAGGAACCGTGCAGTGCCAAAGCCAAGCTCCAGGGCTGAGCTGGCCAAGTGCTCTGTCCTGCTGCAAGGAGAGCTCCACACACGAGTTTGCTCTTGTCCCCCTTTCCTACTGAAAATGTCACACAATCCCTCTGTGTTACCTTGGACTTTGCAGCATAAGTGTTGGGAAAACAGTCTGCTAAATGGGAACTATAAAAAGAGTAGATTTAAAGTGAATAATCTACTCAGACATTGTGTAATCACTAAGATGATTTATTTCTATCAGGGAAGTATTTAATTATCATATACAGAAGTGTTCAATTTTATGCATATTCAGTTTTACCACACAATTCAAATTAAGTCTCTAAGCATATGTGTTAGAACTGTTCAGCAGGTTTCTGTCTCCAAACACTGTAATATGGGAAAGCAGAGCTGCAGAAATATTTTCTCTCACTTGATTCCCTTTCCCTGTTAAAACTGACTTCTAGAAATCTTTTCTGAAGGTAAGAGGTAGAGTAAAAGCATCCAGGTGCACACACACACTTTGACAAACTGCATTATTTGGAAAAGACACAGATCTGTAGAACTGTTTGGGCTTCAATCCTGGTATTTATCAAAAATATTTTCTGGTCAGAAGCTGCCCAGCTCTGGTTAGTGTAAGACAACACTTCTAAACTGCAAAGCTAACCTCTTGTCTGGGAAGTTCTTAAATTAGTGTCAAGGTTATGTTACACCTGTGATTATTTCCAACGAATTCCAGAATCAGAGATTAGTTTAGCATCATGCATAAGTGATAAATAAATAGCTTCCCAGATACTTTTGGGTTTATTTTACTTTGCAGGATCTCCAATCCTCCCACTGCAGTTGCTTGAAAAGGAGTTGATCACTTGTTTAAAGAATGACGTACCATAAATATAGATTTATTTTTTTTTTGCAATCTCTAAAAATACTCTTCAGTCTTGTGTGGTTTAATGACTGATGCAGCTTGGAAATCAACTCTACGGGTTTTTATAAGATAAACTTATGGTTTAAGACTAAAATTAAATGAGCTAAGCGGGGGTAGTGTGAAGAGGATACTGTTTTAGGATGCTAAAAATGGCTTCTGGCAGAATTTAGGAGCCAGTATAACATAAGTATGCAACTGCTTGGGCTTTGATTTCTTTTTGAGAAATTATTCACTTCAGTTCCTGCCTGCGAACAGAAGATTTGGAGGAAAGATAAAAAAGGCCTTGGCAGTGCGTGGCTCTTTCACCTCCTTCTCTTTCCACATTGTACTAGTGGTGTTAGTGGTGAGCATGGCACTGTGTTCTGAATGCACCCAAATAAATAACCCTCTTTTTAACGTAGGGCAGGCCAACAGGCACTTTTAATTATTGCTGAAAGGTCCCGGTTTGCAAGCTGTGGTCCTCTGGCCACCAGCAAGCAAAAACCAAAGCTCTGGGATGGAGGTTTTGAACCAAGTGGGCCCTGCCCACTGGCAGTGAGTGAGGAGAAGTGTTGCTGCAGCTTTTCTGGCTTGTGCAACACTTCAGTCAGGAGGTTCTGTGTGCACGGCCCGGGTGCTCGGTGCTCAGTGGAGAACTTGTCTGTTGAGACAGGAGAATTACAAAACCACTTGGAAGTGACAACTGGCCTCCCATAAAATGCCCAGAGTTACTGGATGCAGGGCTTCCTTTGGAAAAAAAAGACACATTGACTCTAGATGATGCACAGATTCCCATTTCTAAAAGGATGCTTTGACTGGGGAGCTTCTCTTCATCTTAAAATAAAACTCCTCCAAGCCTATAGTTTCAGAAGCAGATCTATTTTTTCTCTCTGGGTTGTTTTGCAGCCCTGATGCTGCTGTATTAAAGTGCTTCTCTCATTTTGATAAATCCCCAAGAGACAGGAAGGCAATATAATTGCAAGCCAGTTTTTCAAAAACATCTGGATAATCCCCATTAAAGGCACAAAAGCATAGCTGCAAAAATTACTCATTTCACTCCTAAGTCCAAACGTGACCATTTGCAGCTTGGAAAATGGGCTGACTTATCCAAGGTGGCCTGCAGTTGTTGTAGCTGAGTGAAGTTAAATAATGCAGTACTCTTTAAAATTGCATGAGTGTATGATTTTGTTTGCTTTATTCATTCCTACTCCCTTGTAGTTTATTGCAGTCAATGATTATTGCATCTGTTCAATCCATCTCTGCAGCTGTGGGAAGGGCTGCTCGTGCCACGCACTAAGCTAGACTGCTCCAGAAGAAAGCTGAGCTTTCTCTCTGCTCTGAGTGTGGGAGTGGCTGCATGGCCTTGCCTTTATCCTAAGGGAAGCACAGCACGGACAGTGAGTAAGGGCTACCTTCTAATAAAATAACCTGGTCACCACAAGGCATCCTTAGCAAGCACAAGAGTTTCTCAGTGTGTTCACCACACAAGGCAGCAGTTCCAATGTCTCTGTCTCCTGTTCAGGCTCACTTCCTTCTGGATCTGTGTCCCAAGAGACAACCAAACTGTGGCAAACTGAAGTGTGGGAATGCTGAAGGAGAGGTGCAAGGCAAGGGGAAGTACCAGGAGAGCATCTATGGCTGCTACCTGCTGCACAGCAGAACTGCAAAAGCAGCCTGACCTTTGGGACAGGTGGCGACTGCCCAAGGAGCCACGGGCTGCTGGAGGCCTGGGCAGCCCGTGCTGTGGGCAGCTCTGCCAGCAGCTCCTGAGCAAGCCCCTGCAGCTGCTGAGGATCAGGGTGCCAGTCCCTGCCCAGGCGGCGTGGCTGCCCTCGCAGCTCTGCTCACAGAGATTGCATCTGCGTCCCACGGTGCGCAGGAGAAAGTAATGAGCTGCATTAGCACGGCTTAGCACACCTATTTAAACTGATCCAGTGATAAGGGGATCTGCACTCGCTTGGGGAGAGGTCATGAGAGCTGCTTTGCCAACAGCACCATGGAAATGAGGACAGATGGCCAGGGGTGACAGGCCAATATCTCCCACTGGCCCGGCTGTCTGCACAGGCCCTTTGGAGCCTGCCGAGCAAGGCTTGGAACATGCATTTGCTACTGGTCTGAAAATCCATGGTGCAGCGTGGTGGTGAGAGAGTGTTTCAGACACAGGTCCTAACATTATTTAGGAATTAATGTCATTCATTTGCATCAGTTATTTCTCTGCTTGTGTAGAAGTTATTGTCCTTCCTGTTTGAGAGAGTGGGACAGAGGGAAGGTGGTAAGTACCAAAGAATCCAGCAGTTGTCAGGTCTTATCTGAGATCAGGTACAAGACATGAAATCCTGACCCAGTGACAACCAACAGAACTCTTGCAAGCAGCTTCAGCATAGCAGAGATGTGAATGAACCAAGGAAGACTGCCCAGCGTCAGGCATTGCTCACATCAAGGATCATCTCTCCTGTGGGAACCTGAGGAATTAGAGGATGCCTCATCCCTGGGAGTGTTCAGGGCCAGGCTGGATGGGGCTTTGAGCAGGCAGCTCTAGTGGAAGGCATCCCTGCCCATTGGGGCAGGCCCTAGGGGGCCTTTAGGGCCCCTCCCAGCCCAGCCACTGTGTGAGGCTGGTTTTGCCTAGCCCTGTGACTGCCGTGTGTGGTCAGCTGAGCCCTGAGGAGCTGTGACAGCAGAGGCTCCAGCAGTTAACAGGCGAGCACTCTGCTCTCTGAACTCCCTTGGAGTCAGGTCAGGGTGCTCTCTGTTGGGTCTTGCCCATCTCTGTTTTTTCCTGCTTGCCCTACCCCACCCTCCCTGCAGTCAGCCCTGAAATTGGTGAGGCAGTTGCCAGCAGTTGCAGGCAGCCTGCCCAGAGAGCAGCAGGCACAGCAGTTTCTCAAGAGCAGATCACACAGCACTTGGACACGATGCCAAGGGCTCTTGCAATATCTGATAGTACAAGCTCAGCTGCTGGAGGTGAGCAATAAAACTCCTTCTCTCATCTTTTTCCCTCTGTCTCTTTGACCTCTTAGTCACAGACAAAGTTTGAATAGCTGATCTAAAGGCACCAAAGGCTAAAAGCCAGAAGAACCAAAGGCTTTTTATGAACCAAGTTAAGCTATCACACAGCAAAGGAAAAGTTTGGAAGGGGGCTGGCTTGCATTTCTGTGTGTCTTTGTTACATTTTCCTTAGGCCTGGTGGCATCTTATTAACTTGTACAGTCACTGCAAAACAAAGGTGCTAGCCTTCCTGAAAATTTGGGTTGCTGGACCTGTACTAGAATGAAAACTAGATTATCTTAGCTCTCATAAGTATTTTAATTCTAGAAGGAGCCATGACTGGGGGATTCTGTTTTCACTGTGTTAACTTGAAAGGCATTTAGGATGAAGTTCAGAATATTTGATTATATAGAATAAGTATATTTTAATTTACAATAGCAAAGATACAATAGTAAAAATGTCCTATAGGGACAAGTAATTAAAAAAAAATACCAAAGCCCAAAAACCTAACAAAGGTTCCTTTCTGTAGAAGCTAAAAATTACATACACAAAGTGCATAAGAGAAGTTTCTAAATGGTGAAGATTGTGCAATGGTTCTGCCCTACAGCACTAAGTCTTCTCCTGCCCTTGTCCAGACCCTGCTGACCAAACTGCATGTGGGGACCCACTCATATAGGCTTTTGATTTGGTTTAAATTCTTTCATTATTAGTCAGTTGGTGGTGAGTGTTCATGTTCACCTAACCCATGCCAAAAATATCACAGTAAATTTGGCAGAATGAGTATCAGCACTCATTCAAAACTGTTAACAAAGAAACCCAAGAAAACAGTGACATTTTCTTTCTCTTATTTTTCTTTTTCCCCGCTCCCAACTTACTGCTTTGATCTTGCCATGCAATTGGGTCAGCACTTGGGAAATACATTTCAACATCCACATCTGTGATGTGACTATTATGCAGGAGTTCCTAAATGTAAAACCTCACGGATCCTCACCCTGTCAAAACCACATGACACCGCAAAAGCCTTTAACTAGCAGGGGGACAAAACTAGTCAAGAGCAAAAAAATAAAAGACAGGTATCACTGTGCTGGAGCATCATTTAATTAGAACAGCACAGGCCCACGGAAATGACCAGCTCCCACAGATCATTACTGGTTAAGAAAGCCTCTGCTGTTCATTTCCAGGGCAGGATTATGCTGATACTCAGCTTGGGGAGCTCTTAGGCCTTGTCCACACAAGAAGGTTTCACAGAGCAATTTTCCTGGGGTGAATGAGCCTAAATGCTCACACAGGCAGCTGAGCACTCGGTCTGAAAGCCACTGCTGGTGTGCAGGGAGCTGTTTGTGGAGGCAGTGAACTGGGCATGCATCCTGGGCCATGCAGAGCTGCACAGGCACTGCTGGGTGCTTCTGAGGAGAAGAGCTCTGTGGGGGAGCCGTGTCCTGAGCAGCTGCAGGCAGCAGCAGGTGCTGGCTGGGGGTCCCTAGGCCAGGGGTCCCTACTGCCCCTCCCAAGGGCGTCTGCGGTACGGGGGCTGTGTGCTCTGGCTTCCAAAATGTCCTTCCTCTGCAGGGCCTGGGAGCACAGGGACAACTTTCAGTGCTGGGCACAGCACCAAGGCTCTGACTGTCCTGGGCAGATGTGGGTGCTCTCTGAGATCCCAGCTCGGTGTGAGCGAGCAGAGGCTGCCCTGGGGAGAGCCCCAAGGGAGCCTCACAGAGAGCGAGCAAGGAGGAGAGGGAGGGAGAGCCTTTCAGCTCAGAGGGCCCTCAGACAGGTTCACAGAGGAGGAGAGGGGTTGGCCTCTTTCCCTGTGACCCCATAGCCCTGAGGGCAGTGAGGGTACAGCCCTGATGGCTGAGGCTGAGTTCTCTGTCACTCCCAAGAGGTGTAAGATGATGGCTGTGGGGACAGGGACTGCTGCATCCCAGGGGTGTCTCAGCAGGGCATGAGGCAGTCATCCCACTGGGAGGGGCTGGGCAGCTTCCCCAGCAGGGCTTGCAGCCACCCCCTCAGCAGGACGCTTGTCCTGTGCTGTCCCAGACGGGCTCTGCAGGCTGCCTTCGCTCCTGTATTGCCACAGAAACGATGGCAGCCTGGGGACACTGTCCCAGCCTGCCACACAAAGCTCTGGCCTGACTCTTGGCAATCCCTCAGCCGCCAAGAAGTCAAGAGGGAACTCAGTTAGGTTCCTCTTTAATCCAGAAAGGTTAAAATTCAGACATGTTCCTTCATCTCAGGTCACTGTCTGGGCTTTGCTCCCCATTGTTCATTTTTGTGTTTTCTTCTCAGAGCAAGTCCAGCCCTCTGTGCCTTGACAGGACCTTCTCCCCCTCCTTCCTTGGCCTACCTTGCCTTCCTTCAGGGACTGGGGTCTGCTGGGGCCTTTCACAGCCACCAAAGCAGGCTCTTTCCCCTGGAAAAAGCAACATTTTTGTTTTGCACAACAAAATGCATTGCAGTTGGAGTGTTCTTACCATTTGCTAAAGCATTCCTGCCTTCCTCATTTGCTGAACTAGATCTCACAATCTTGTGCATTTTAATTTCTACAGCAGGCACAATCCATATGTTTGCCCTAAAGGTTACCTTTCAGGGATAAGTGGCTTTCTATGAAGGTTTTCACTGTCTTCTGATACTCATCTTCAGTCAGGTGGAGCTGGGCTACCTCCTTGTTCGATAAGCACTCCTCTGTCACTGTCCTGTCCTCTTGAGCAGACCACTGTGCAGCAGACACCCCGAAACCCGCTTTGTCCAGGTTCCTTGCAAACATCCTCCCAATGGAGCTGTTGGACACAAGAATTACAATGGCTCTCCCTTTCACGTCAGCGTTCCTCTCTGTGGAGCCAAAGGAGAAGACGATAACGCAGCAGGTCAGGAACGCGATGGAAACACACGCAAAGGCATACAAGAAGCAGGAGAGGGTCATGGCGAGCACCAGGTCTGTGGCCAGCAGGAAGAAGTACTGCAAGAGGAAAATCATCCTTAGGAGGATCAGCTGCTGCCTCTCGCTCTGCAGCCAGCCAGGGAATCTGCCAGGAGTCACGGCGTGCACCACCGCGCTGTTATAAAGCCAGGAGCCTTGCGAAATGTGCGGAGGCAAGGCTCAGCCCCGGGGAGGATGAATCATTTTCTGGGACAGAGCAACAATGGGGATTTCAAGCCACGTACGCTCCCAGGCAAGAGCAGTGCTCTGTTTGTCTTGGCTTGGCCGTGCACTTGGATGCTCTGCTGGGCTGAAATGTAAGGATTTGTTCTGTAAGGCCATTTCATCATGCGTCGTCTTGGGGGCCAGTGATGTATGGAGGTTATTTGGAAGCAGACAATTTTAAGGGATTTCTTCAAGGAGTGTGTGTAGTGCTGGGAAACCATGAAGTTGAAATAATCCCTCCTATCTGCTCAGCACTCTGAGGCTCTTACATTTGCCACTGTCCTGCTGCTGTAACGCAGGTGGTTTCGGTGAGTCTGGGCAGGGATCCAGGTGGGCAGAGAGTGGGAGCCCTGCCCTGTGTAAGCAGCTCCTGCTGTGCTGTAAAACAAACCACCCTGGGGGCACCGTGCTGCTGGGCTAGGGACTGTGCTGGTCCAGGGGGTCACTCACGTCAGAGACGGGAAACAAAGCTGGGTGCTGGAGAAACAGCTTTTTTTAGTGACAACAGAGGTTGAAGGGAGGGTTCTGCTGTTCCCAGGCAGGCAGAGCAGTGCCATGGCACGGGTGTAGTTATCTCTGACTGCAGGGCACAGAGCAGGGCTCCCTGCTACAGCTGCAGGCTCTGCAGAGCTGGGCAGAGCCCAGCCAAGGTGAATGCTGCATCACTGGGACTCAGCTGACCCCCAGAAGAGAGTCAGGAGGGATGCTGCCAGCTCTTCTTGTGCTTTCTCACTGAGGCTGGAGGCAAGGCCTCCCTGTCCCTTCTTGGCCATGGGGGAATTGCTGCTGATCACCACTAAACCCTCAGCCTCACAACCTGCTCTTTAAATACTGCTTTTAAAGATTATTTATTTTTGGTGTGGGCCCACATAAAGGGCCCCCATAAGAGGGCGTGGCTGTGCTGCAGGTGGGAGTTGTGTTCATTGCCTGTTGCAGCTGGAAATCTCTGGGAGCGTGGGCCTGGCTGTCAGCACGACCCACACGTTTTACTGGTCCTTCTCGCTCGTCCCCTGCGGACGTGCAGATCCCATCTTGTGGATCAGTGGCGTTGTGCTGTCACAGCCATCCAGCTCCGGGGGCTTTTGGGGTGGTGTGCTGTCAGCTGCACCCCAACGGCACTCTGTGCACCCCACCCAGCATGTGTACAAACATGATGATTCTTTGGAGTGGGGATGTAGCATCCAACTTGCTTTCCAGTGGCTCAGCAGCAGCGAGAGCCAGCAGGGCTGTGTGTATTTGGGGACTTATTTTAGAGAGCTTTTACAAATAGTTAAGCCCTTCTTGCCAGAAGACTGGGGCAGGACATGGCCTGCAAAGAATCCGTGGGGGAAAAGGACTACCTGCCCTGCTTATTTAGCAGAAAGAGGTGTCATTCCCATTCCTGGCCCAGGAGCCATGACTGCAAATGCCTGTGCTCGGTGCTGACGGGCTGGGAGAGCCCACGAGTCCCCCCCGCTGGGGAGGACAGCAGGCCCTGGCCCTGAGTGGCCGTGGGTGCCATGCCTGAGGGTGGCACTGGCGCTCCCCACCCATGGATCAGCAGGAGGGAGTGGCCCTGGCCGGGCTGCTGTGTCTCAGCAGCATCAGCTGTGAGCTGCTGCCTGCAGCTGAGCAGGCACCCCTGCCAGGCTTTGTGGCAGCCCCAGCCTCCTGTGTCCTTGCAGTCCTGGCCAAAAAAGGGCCCTGGTCCTTTTTGCTGCCAGAAAGGAAAAACTCAAGGCACTGCCTCTGTAAACAATGGGTTTGCACACCCTGCTTGTTAAGTGTGCTGACAGAGCGTGAAAGGCTCCTCGCTCCTCTGGACACCGGAGACTAAAGGTCAGCACAAAAGGCAGGAGAAGGGAGTGGAGGCACTGGCTCCACTCTTCCCTCGCTGGCCCCGGCTGTTCGGGCATTTGCCTGTCGGTGAGGCCGGTTGGAAGCTTCATGTCCTCACTGTGCTTCCATGGTGATGGAGTTGGGCTGGTGTGTTTCTGTGTGGGGTGCACGGAATGCCGACGTTCCACCTCAGATCTAGGGCCATTTTTCTAGGGGAAAAAAATAAAAATCGTTCAAGTCCTTGGGCTTTGGCTTAAAAAGAAAGGAATATTTTACAAAACTTCCATTTTTCTGGTAAATGCCATTTATCATGGATGCAGTGGCGCCGCCTGTTGGCCAACAGCGGGTCTGCAGCAGCGGGGCCGGCAGAGCTCCCCGCCCCTCATTTCGGGGTCTGCAGCAGCGGGGCCGGCAGAGCTCCCCGCCCCTCATTTTGGGGTCTGCAGCAGTGGGGGCCGGCAGAGCTCCCCACCCCTCATTTTGGGGTCTGCAGCAGCGGGGCCGGCAGAGCTCCCCGCCCCTCATTTCGGGGTCTGCAGCAGTGGGGCCGGCAGAGCTCCCCACCCCTCATTTTGGGGTCTGCAGCAGCGGGGCCGGCAGAGCTCCCCGCCCCTCATTTCGGGGTCTGCAGCAGCGGGGCCGGCAGAGCTCCCCACCCCTCATTTCGGGGTCTGCAGCAGCGGGGCCGGCAGAGCTCCCCACCCCTCACTGGGTGACACCTGCCCTCCTTCTGGGGGACCCCAGCCCTGGGTGACCCTTCTGGAAGTGGCAGCGGCTGCTTCCCCCACCACACTGACACCTTGTGACAGGGGATGTCAGTATTCTCACCCTTCTAGGCCGACCCTTCTGCCCTTCCCCAGAAATCCTCTGGTTTTAAGAGATAAACCACCAGCTACCCAGAACCACTGAGAAAATTATTTTGTTTGTAACTTTTTCCCCCCAAGAAATTATTTCTTTCTTCAGTGATTCTTTTTAGTCAACAAATAAATGTTAAAATGAGAGGTGCTAGTGCAGGTCATGAAAACACTTCAAAAGCAGTGATTTTTAATTTTTTTTTTTTAATTTCTGTCTCCGCTGCTGTAATATCTGGGAACAGTCAAGAGCTCAGGCTTGCCCTGGGTTTTACATTACCATATTCACAAGCATAAATCTATTTTGCTCCTTGGTGACCCGTGGGGCAGCAGTGACACATCAGTTGTCTCCAGTTCTGGCTGCCACCAGTTTGTGCTTTGCACTACAGTTCCCAGCCCAGCTCTTCCAAGGGTTTCCACGGAATCCTTTCCTAACCAGCATTAACCCTTGGGCTGCTGTGCCATTTTAATGGAGTAGGTTGTTCTTCTCAAGCCTGTTGAAGAAATGGCTGGTTCATGCTCCCCTTCTGCATGGGGTTTGCTGTTTCTCATGCTGAGCCAGAAGTTGGGTTAATGGGAGTGCCACGTGAGCTGGGTTATTGAGAGACCCCCTCGGCTCTCCTGGGTCCCACAGGGGATGTCTGCCTGGTTTCAGCAGAGCCATTTGGGATTTTCACTGCAGGGTGTGCTGGAGACCTCATGGCAGGCTTGAGTCACCTGATGACAGCTCTCTCCACAAATGGGTGTGTTAAAGAGGCAGGAAGAACCCAAATCTTCTGTCTCTGTGTCAGCTGAGTTCAGGAGCTGCTTCGTGAGAGGGAAAGGGACCCCTGTGCAGGAGAGCAGAGGTTTGGGAGGATGGTGCTGCTGCAGCAGTCTCTGTGGGGCTCTGTCCTTGCAGGATGGCTGGAAATTGCTGTGGTGGCAGGACAAGCATCCATGTGCCTTTGACACTTCCTGAGGCACGTGCTCAGGGATCCACTGCAATAGCTGCATTAGCCCTTGTTTGGGCTTGCCAAAGTGCTGACCACCAGAAAAGGGGACAGGCCCTTTGCTGGAGCTTGGTGTCAACACTGCCTTGATCTGACCACCTGGTTCAAGGTGCCTGTTACAGGGAGCTGTATGCTCTTGTAAATCTCGTCAGTGCTGTTTAAGCTGTGTGTAATTACAGCCTTACCTGAAACCTTTTTCAAGCAGGTGCTGAAGCTCTGCTATTGTCTGTGTTCCTGGTGCTCCTAAAGGAGCAATAAAAAGCAGTGTTTTTCATAGGAACCACATCCTTGAAGCCAAAGCTCCAGGAGACCTGGAGGGTTCACAGGGGCACAGAGGGCTTTGAGGCTCCTGCTGAGGATCCAGGGTTGAGCTTGGTGCAGTTGCCATTTGGCCTCCCTTTTGCTGCCAGCATTCCCGTGGGCATTTTGAGTTTATTAATTAAATTATTTCAGTAATGTCTATGAATGAAACTGTTTCAATACTGTTCAATTTGATGTCAGCTTTACAATGGCTTCCCTACACTCTGGGTTTATTCTGCTGAGGAAGGGGAGGTACAAATTCATTTGTGATTTGGAGTGTGTCAGGAGAGTTGCAGAGATTGGGGAGCTCAAAGGCAAGTGCAGTGAGAGCCTGCAGAGGCTCTTTGGTGGCCAGCAGCTCTCTGCAGGCTCCCACAAAACAGCTGCTTCTCTTTTGCCCCTTCTGTTTGACTGCAATCCTTACTTACTCCACAGTGTTATACCTGCATGAAGGATCACCAAGAAATTCAGTTCCTCACTGAATGAAAACTGTTGGTTAAAGCCACAGAGCATTGTTTTGTTCCCAAGAGCAGAAATAGAGTTTAAATTTTGCTCTATTCCTTTTGTGTTTGTTTTCCTTTCTCTCTTTTTCAGTAGCAACACGAAAAGAAGTAAAATTATACTTCAAAAAAGAAAAAAGTTGAAAGGAGAAGTGGGGGAGAATAAAAGTTGCTATTTTTTTCACTCCCTTTCCTGAAAATTTTTTATGATTAGAAAAGTTGAGATGCAGTAAGTCTGGAGATTTTGTACATCGAGTAAGGAATGTTGCATCTCTTGCAGACTTCCTGAAGTGAAATGAAAACAGTGACTAGCTAATGCTTTTTTTAATTTTCAGTTTGGTACCAGAAGCAATAGCAGACGCAAACAGTTGATGGCAATAAAAGAGTTCCCTCACTAATTATCTGGCAGCTTAGTCCTACCTGACTCCTAGAAAAAAGCTCCCCATTGCATATTAATGGATGCATCCAAATGTTCTGTGATGTTTGACACCACTTTACTATCTGGTCATGAATCTAAAGAAGAAAACTACCAGTTTTCTTTTTTTAAAGTCTTTTACAAAGGGTTTTCCTTTGTGATTCAATAAAACACTGACCTATTTATGTATGTATCTCATTAGATGCTCTGGTACTCTTCCCATTTTTCTTTTCTGAAGGCAAATGTCCTTTCACTTGCGGCTTCTTGCTCACTGTTAAACATGGTTTAGCCACAGCCTGCTAATTGAGTGGAGCAGGAGCACAGGGCAGGAAATGCCGAAGGCAGCTACTGATGGGAGGTGGCAGCGTGGCCGTGGCACAGAGCTGCCCCACGAGGGGTTCAAGGTGCCTGGAAACCCCTGTGTGAGGTGAGCACATCATTGCAGGCCACGAGTGGCACAGGGCAAACTTACAGACCCCTCCAATTATTCATGTCTTGGCTTGCAAGCATTGACCTTTGCAGTTAAATTATCCTTTTGTCTTCCACAGAATTTCTTAGGGTTAAAAAAAGAGTGATGGTCTATTGAAATTTTTGAAACCTTCACAAATATTATCAGTCAGTTTGAGACCCTTGAGTTATAACTAAGTCCTGTGTTAATTAACTTGACTAATATATTGCCAGAAATAGCATCTTTTGTCTTCTCTCAGATTTTGGCAGTGAGTTTTGTAGCCACTGGGGACTTGCAGTAATGTTTTAATGGTATATATGCACATTGTTGGAATGTTTCTGTACTGGATCTCAAATCCTTGAAAAGGTCAGCTATTCCTGAAGCACAGCTGCTTGCAGAAGCAGCTTCTGTTGGGTGTTCTGAAAACCCAGTTGTACTCTGGCCTTTCTTCCTGCCTCAGCCCTGAGCTGCAGTGTGCCATCAGCACGCAGCCTCCAAGGCCAGCTCTGGATGGGGTGTCCCTCAGGACAGGCCCTGGGCTGATCCCGACTCCAGCCAGAGGCTCAGTCTGCCTCCAGTGCTCTGGCATCCACCCCTGGCGTCCTCTGCAGCCCCTGATGGCTTGTAGGGCTGCATTTTCCCTGTCTGAACTCAGAGCTAGGTCGGTCCATGGGCCAAGGAGCCAGTGTTGCCAGGGGCTCCTTACAGCTGTGAAAGCTCTTTTAAAACCCAGCAATGCATCTTGCCAGAATTATGGTCCTGGTTGTCACGGTCTTGTAAAATGAGAGGTTCTTGTGTTCAAAGGACCCTTTGGTGGACATGTGAGTCCAGTCTCCTTCTCAGAGCTGGTTCAGTTCTCGGGAGTTTTGTGATGAGCTCACTGCAGTAGCAAGGCTGGGGCCTTGGAAGCTCTCCATGTGCAGAGACAGTGAAAATCCAGCTGGGTACAGAGCTGACAGCCTGCTCTGGCCGACTGTGCTTACCAGGCGAGTTAGACTCGAGGAATGAGGTCCTTTCCAGCCTCAGCTGCTCCGTGATTCCTTAGGATCGTGTTCATGGCTATCAAGCATTCCCTGCAGTGACTGGGTAATAATCCAACGGGATCCTAGCTGAGAAAGTGCAGTAGTGCTGGGGATGGGCTTTGCAGTGCTGTGTGCAGGGCACGTGTCCTGGATGGCTGGGCAGCACCTCCCTTTGGGAAGCCAGCCCAGATTTACCCACGGCCCTCCTGCGCTTCCCGGAGGCTCTCAGGTCTCCTTTCCTGGAGGAACCTCGAGTCAGTCTCAGGGCATTGAGCTGGCAGTGAACCTGGAAACTGAAGAACAGAGACCCCCAGTGGAGATTTATCAGGTTTCACTCGACAGGAGAGCAGTAATGGTTCTCTCTGGATAACCAGAGACTCAGCACAGCTCTGGAGAGCAGCAGAAGTGCTACAGGCAGGAGTTCTGCCACATTTTTAGGGTGATCTTATGTACCTGGCACATCTGTCTTGTTTGGGAAACCTGAGTCCCTGCCACAAACATTCTCAAAGTTTCATGTAACCCTGTCAGCAATGACCAGTTTAGAGAGTGGAACAAAATTCTCATATTTATAAGGAAAAAAAGTACATCATTCATATTGCAATTTGTTCATTTAACAAAATCACAGCTTGATTATTCAATGGTCTCTAAGTTGGATGAATGGAAAAATAAAATGAAACATATAGATAAAGTACAGAATAATTAATCAGAATGACTGTTCCCCATTTAGAAATGCAAGTGCTGCTTCCTCTCCCTGGGTCAGCCCCAGCTGATTAAACACCACATTCCTCATGCCAGATATCCTGTGTTTCTCTGCTGCTGCCACACTGCGCCTTTAACTCCTGGCATCTCTCAGTTGTGCTTTATTAGATAAAATAAATCCTTTTCCACCATAAATCCTATATGAGTCAGTATTATCCTGCTTCCGCAGCTGAGAAAATTAGGTCAGACAGGAGAAATGACTTGCTGGAAGCCACCAGGGAGCTCTGTGTCGGAGTGACAATTAGGGTGGAGGTGCCCTGGGATAATCAGGCGGGTCCTGATGTTTGCTGCATCCTTCCCGTGCTGGAAAAAGCCAGTGACATCACTTCTTCTTGTCCTTTGAAACTGCTGGGTGCTGACAAAAATGGGTTATGTCTTGGGTTAAGCACACCTTAGAGTACGTTTGTTAGAACTGCCAAATAGTCCAACTCCCAAACTGCTTTCCTGCTCAACATTAATATTAATGCAGATTTTCTGACTTAAACACATAGGCTTTTCTTGAGTGTACAGATACCAAATTGACTTAAGCCGGAGAAGAAACCATATTTGGGAAACCCTGAAAATCTTCTTTAATCAGAAGCTTATTAAATGCATAGCAAAAAATATGAACTGCTCCTTTTCAAAATGGACACACTCTGGTTTTTGGCTTCCCCTTCTTTTCCCCCAGGACAGTGATGGATGTGCTTTCTGTGCTCACCATAGTCAGACTTGTCTTGAAGGTCAGGGGCTGAGGATTTAAAAATGCAACCTGACTGCAATTAAATTGCTTTTGCCTGTCAACACATTCTCTAATTCTGTGTAGCAGTGTAGATCAGAAATATTTATTTGTCTCTGTGAGAGGTTTGTCTCGGCGGAAAAGCAAAGGAAGCACCCTGCAGGGAACTGAGCAGGTAAAACAAACACCCTGCTTTGGATAAGCTGTTGCAGAGGATTCTTCCATACAAAATACCTTTTTAATAACAGCAGCCAGTTGCAAGTGTGTCAGGTGTCCTTTTCACCTGCGATGATCCAATGTTTTACCTGAATTACCTTCATTTCTGGTCTCTCTTTCCGAAGCATTCTGGGCAAGCCCCAGAAGTGTCAGTTTTAGAGGCCTGGCAGCAATAGACTGGGGTCTGCTGAAGATGGTGTTTGTAAGGGTTTGGTTGTGGTTTAAATCCTCTTTCTCCACATCCCAAGGATGGAGACTGCCTCTTCTCTGGGCTGTGGAGCCCTGCTGTAGCCAGTCAGTGCCCACAGCCAGCCTGGTGCCCTCCAGTGCATCACTGCAGCTGGTCAGCCTCCTTCTCCTCCGGAAGGCATCGCGTGTCTTTTCCAAATACACTTGCCTGGACTTAATAATTTCACTGGGAAAATCCTAATTGCTCCTGTATGGATGAACTGTAATCTTTCAGCAGTGTTTTTCCAAGCACTGATTTTTCTGGCCCTGCTCCCAGTCAGGCTTTGGTGCCTCCAGAGGGATTCAGCCAAGCTGCCTCCCTGAATCTGCAAGATACAGCTCATAGCCTCAGATAACAAACGCTTATGTGTTTTCATTTTGTTTTTGTACGTTCTGTCTAAAAACATGCTCCGCTGCCTCCTTGCTGCAAGGAGCCCAAATCCCCCTCCTGCAGGCTCGGTGTGCAGCTCCTGGCTGCTGCAAAGCCCGGCTTTCTGGGGCTGCTGTCAGAAATGAGGCCTCCTATCTCCCCTCCTGTGTCACCAGTCTCCATCCGAGAGCAGGGGGAGGTGAGCAGCAGGGCAGAGGAGAGGCTTTGATCCCGCTGATGCCACGCTCCCTCACTGCTCTGTTCCCAGGAAAAGCCTTGCTGCAGCCACGTCTGCCTGTCCTTCCCATTGCTGTAAGGGTGCAGCACTCTGCTCAGCCTTTTGTGTTCCCTGCTCCTCCTCCTGAAGGGTGTAGGAGTTGGCAGTGCTGTCTGGGACGTGCAGCACGGGCACAGAAGGGACTCCTTCCATCTGCGTGCAAGGTTCAGCATCACTCTGAGTGCAGCACATCAGGTTTGGCCTTTGGTGCCTTGTGCCAAGGGAAATCTGGGCATTTCTCAGAGTGGCTTTCATTAATTACACTGCACCCAAAAGGAGTAGCCCAACTTCTCTGTTGCAAGACTTCCCTTCAAAGCAAACCTTCCCCTGCCTGTTCAGGCAGTTCATGATGTCGTGCCACAACATTATGCTGATCACTGCAACCACAGAAGCTGCCTCTGCTTCATAAGTCAGTCCTGAACTGCTGCCTACAGCTGTGGTACAGCCCACGTGGGCACCTTCACACCCCTGGAGCCTCACACAAGCTTTGCCTTCCATGTGAGACTGTGCCATTCACAGGAGAATCATTATAGAAGAGGACTCTGCATCCTTCTTCTGCCCAGACTAGCAGAGCTACCCCAGCACTGCCCTTAGACAGGAGAGCTTGGGCAGTGGTGTCTTAGCTGCCTCGAGGATCAGATTGGAGGGTGTGTTGTGGAACTTCACCCAAGATAGGAGACAGGATGGATCCCTCTGGTTCTGGATCCCTTTAGCTCTGCTGATTTAAGCTAGGTCAGTTATAACACAGCTTGAAGCAGAAAGATGAAAGAGCTGCAATTAACATCATCAAGCCTGTATTTTCATATGAACAGCAAATGCAAATGTTAATGCAGACAAGCGAAGACCTCTCCCAACCTCTGTGTGTGCTGAAAATTTAGCAAGCACATCAATAAACTGTTCGTGGAGATACTCGTGAATGTTTTTGTATTTTAGCCTTGTCATCAGCAACTTTTCAAGATAATTATGTTGTGTGAAATGATTACTAGAGAATGAAAGAGCAAGCTCCAGGGTAGTTTGTCTATGTGGCTGTTCATTTTTCAGTGATATGAATGATGGCTTTAATCAACAGGTCTGTGGGATGGAATAAATTCCATTGCCTCATCATTGCTCTGGGTGCAGGATGTTTTCACCAATAACTGCGGTTTATAGCCAGAAACAGCCCCTGCTGAATCCCAGCAAATAAAAGGACACATAGGCTGTACATGAGTTGTGCTTTATGGGTGGCATTCCTAAAGCTACACAAACAATCGGGATGCCCAGATCCCATCAGTGTTAATGAGGACAGAATAACCAAGTCCTTCATTGCCCTGAGTGGAAAATCCCTGTACACAATGCTTAATTCTAAGTATATAGAACTCAGTGGGTAGGCTTCTGTTGATATCAAAAGATGTTAAACCTGGCCTGCATCAAGAACTTCAGAGAAAGCATCAGCCACTCCACACCCCAGCAGAGGGGTTTTGAGGTGACCCAGCTGACTGACACCATGGGAATGTTAGAGAGGACTGATTCAGCTGGGCTGGGAGCAAACAGCCTCTCGTGCTGAGGGTCCCTGCAGCCTGCAAGGGGTGCTTAAACTGCAGCACTTTCGGGAGGATTTGTGGAGGTTTGGTAGCACAAGCTGCAGCGGCTGTGTCAGGGCAGGGATGGGCCTCAGCACACTGAGAGAGACAGAAAAACCCAGGTCCTTCCTGCACCTTCCTTTTCAGCCCAGCTGGCAGCAAGGCTGCTCCTCAGCAAGTGGGATGGCCTGACCAGGCTGTGCCCATGCCCACGGAGGTGGCAGCCTCTGCACAAGCCCGTGCCCCTCAGTCCTTCATGGCCTCAGCCACCAGACTGAATCCAGAGGCTGTCCCCAGTTAACTCCTGCGTGCTCTCCTGGACATGCAGACTCCAAGTCCTGGATTTGCTCAGCACCGGGCTGTTAGCTTGTGCCCTTGCAGTCTGGCAGCTGGTGCTGAGCACCAGGGACAGCAGGGGGGTACAGCTGCTCACAGAGAGGACACTTGTCACTGCACGAGAGGACACTTGCCAAGGCCAGTCTAGTACTGTGTGCACGTGAGCAGAGGTACAGAAGTGACCAGCCTCTCTTGGCTCTTTTAGCACTTCTCTTGTTCCCTAAAGGTGGTTTGGGCATGATCCAAAGTTTCTATATAATGTCTGTGCCTGAAAGCCAGGAAAAATCACTACACTGTGTTTTCTAGCCCTTGGCCTAGGATGCAGCCTGGGCAAAGGGCTGATCACATCCACTGTGTAAGGATTTGTTCATTTTGAACACAGCTCTCTAGCAGCCTCAGTGGGCTTTGCAAAATGACCTGGATGCAGGAGGCTCAGTTTCAGCACTCAGTTTCCACTCAGTAAGCAGGTGGACCTTAGGGGGACAGGGGAGGTGTTACTCACCTGTCAGTGATATTAAGCTAAGACTCCTTGGCCGAGTTCGCCATTCATCTAACAAAAACTGGTTTTCATTTGCTAACCTTTCAAATGTGTCCATCTGTAATTAAATACAGCCTCTCCACCAAATAAAAGGATACCTCACATACAGGTTAAAAATTGGAGCTGAGTATGTATGGTATTTATGTTGGCTTTTCAGTGCCTAGTGCTCTAACTTTTGCATTTACTTGGGTTTTTTCTTCTGTTGTTACTTTTTTTTCCTGGCAACTTGAGTCCATAGCTGTTGGGTAGAAACTAGAATGTAATTAAACATGCAAATAAGTGGACTTCAGGTATATGGAATGCTATCAAGTGTGTTGAATAGATAAGCAAAACCCAGGATAATCAAGCATGTTTTGTATTCAGTGCTGTGTTAGCGAGTAAGGGTGATGGCACCCAAAGCCAGCAAATTGAAGTGGTTTGTGGTCTCCGTGTTCTTCTGCTTTCACAACCTGCAGCTCTCTGCCTTGTCCCTCATTTCAGTTACTGGAAAGAAGTGTCTTGTTTTTCCAGCTCCAGATTTACCTGCTCGTTCCAACCTAAACCAGCAAAGTAAGCAGATGCTATATCTGCTGCAAGTCCCTTGTACTTCACCAAGCTCCAGACCTGAAGGCTTATCAGATGCCTCTTTATTTTTTCCTCCTTAGACAGGACTCTTAAAGGCTGGTTTTATAAAGGCAGAAGTCAGATACATTCAGAAAAGGTTAATCATTCACACTGGCACTGTAGTTAGTAGCCTGGGAATGGAGACTAAAGAAATTGATGTTGACTTTCTGGGGTGCTTTAAATGTTCTTGAAAACTTTCTCTTTGGTCTTCCTGAAACCTTCCTTTCTTGTTTACAGCATCCTAAGGATTTTCAAAGGATGAATTAAAATTAAAATTCTTTAGGAATGTCAATCTAAGGAAACATATAGAAAAAGAGCTGGTGTAAAACTGAAAACTGTTCACCTGGGAAACAGAAAAAGAAATTGTACTTTAGCATGCAATGCATGCCTCATTGGATTTCACTAAATTGCCCTTGCTTTAGCACTGAGTCGCAGGAGAAATACTGCATTTCACAAAGCAGGTAGACTCAGAAAAACTGTAAATGATTTCTGGGATATTAAATTCACAGAGACTAAGATCTATTGTGCCAGCCTAATTATTTTGAAATACTGCAGGTAAATCAATGGATGTACACTTAATGTTTAATTATAGGGACCATCTATTACCTCCACTGTGTGGGCCAAGTCCTGCTCTCATTTGCAATTAATGAAATCTTACTACAGGCAGTAATTCTGTGTGAAATGGGCAGCATTTCAGCACTCGTTTGACGATACTCGTTGTGACAGAAAAAAAAGCCAAGAGCAGAACACGTGGCTCTTGCTTTCCCACTGTTGGCCTAGAGGTGGCATTGCAAAGATCTCCACAAGGAAGAGCCGATGCCAGCAGCCAGTCCACTAAAGAAAGGCACAAGTTCATTCTCTGAGGTTTTCCAGAAGGAAAGGACCTCTTGGGTCTGTCGTGGGTCAGGTGAGCTTCTGCCATCCAAAATCAATGCAGCATCTATGGCAAATAATGGCTTTTCTCTGATTCACTCAGAATTTGTCATCTTGGCTCTTACCTGCTCGCTGCCAGGCTCGGGCAGTGCTGGGGATGTGGGCTCCTGCTCCAGCTGAAAAAACCGAGCGTCATTCCCAATTTGGGGGAAGTATGTTCCTCTTGCTTTGTGTTCTCCATGGTGCCCATTTAGAGATGATGGCAGACTTCAAATTGTGACGGACTCCATTGAAGGCTTGGCACTGCCGGGGTATTTGTGTGTTTCCAGGCAGAACATTGCTGTAGCATTTGTTCCAAACTTGCTTCTGGGTCTTTGTCTGTCTTCCTCATGAAAAGGATCGGGTTTTGAGCTGGAAGCTCTCAAGAGCAGGGATTGCTGTCCGTGCATTCTCTGTATGACTGGCAGAGAAAATGTGTTAATTTTATTTCACTGCTAGCATCTCCCGGCACAAGGTTCACCCTGTGCCAGAGCGTGCAGGGAGCAGCACCAGCACGCCTGGGCAGCAGGGGCTGTGTGAAAACGTGATTCACAGAAGAATACTATCCATCCCAGTAACTCATTAAAGGGAGCAGGTATTACTAAGGATTATCCAAGGTCCTACTTCCATCACCCCCCTTTGCTACGTGCGGCTGTCGGAGCCGCCTGGACTCCTGCCGTCCCGTGTTCCTTTGGGTCTGCGGTGCCTGGCACTGCTCCCGGGGAACGCGTTCTCCTGCTGAATCCCCCGGGACAGCCGCACCCCTGCGGAGGGCGCATCTCCCGTTGCCATGACAATGCGCCTGTCGCGATGAACATCCTTCCTGCGAGCAGCAGTCCGAGTGAAAGCAGGGCTGCTGCCGCCCAAGAGGGGCACGGAGGCTGAACAGAGCTGGGCAGAGGCTCGGCAGCGGCGGGGCTGGCTGCTGCGCGGACCCTTCCCCACCCGGCTGCGGGCGGTGCCTCTCTGCCCCCCGGCACCGACGCAGCCCGGCCTCCCTTCCCCGCCAGGCTCCGCCGCCTGGACTAGAGGGAAAAGCCATCCTCGCTGCAGCGGAGGGACAGAGGAAAGCAGCGATGGAGGGTGCTCTGCCCGGCCGGGCTCAGTCACAGGAGCTCGGGGCTGGGTGTGCACTGAGCCCTGCTGAGCCCCGGAGCTGCCGCGGGGAGCTCCGGACACCGAGAGAGCCCGGGCAGAGCCCGCAGCCCGGAGCAGCCTGGGCTCCAGGACGCTTTACACCGCTGCTGTTGGAGACAGGGCGTTTCTTTCTCGGTCTGGGGAGAGTTATGTCTTTTCCCCCTGTGTAAATTAGTCTTATGTAGGTTGTAAACAGCCTATATAGGTCTTGAGAATTTTAAAATAGTTTTACATACGAAATCTGACTTTCTTGGAGCCACGTGACTTTGGGAGCCAGAGGAGTGAATTTTCAGGTTGAAAGTGATACAGCATTACGCTGTAAATTATCCTTTCCCCATCAGCTGTCCCATAAACCAGGGCCAGCACTGGCACAGTACGGGGCGGGAGGGGGACATTCAGCCAGCCCTGACAACTCAAAAATAGAGTGAAAATTGTGATAAGTGAGCACAGCCCTGTGGATGAGCCAAAGTGGGAACTGGGACATGCTCCTTGCTGTGGGTTGGGCTCAGTGTGGCTGGTGTCAGTGTCCACAGGTCACCTGGAAAAGCATCCCAGAAAGAAAAGGGTTCATGCATGGGTGGAAAAGCAGCTGGGCACGGCAGGACTGGGGGGAAGACCACAATGGAACTAACCTGCTTGGTTTGTGCAGGCTTTGGCTGCCTTGAAATGTGGGTTAAAACTGGTGAAAGCTACCCAGGGGTGAATGCTGAATAAGGACAATTGAGACCACATCTTCCTTGAGCTGGTTAAAGATTGACTGTGTTTTGGCACTTTTCCTCAGTTCTTGTTTGTATTTCCTTCAGCCACTGGTGCTGAGCAGTGATAAGCAGCCCCAAAGCTCCATCCTTTGTGGAGGGGCTGTCTCCAGAGCAGCCGGGGCAGCGAGGCTGAGAAGGGCTTTCAGTGCTTGTGCTGTGCTGGGAGACCCCAGATAACAGCACAACAGCGCCAGAAAGGGGCAGTGAAAGGGGCTGGGTTGTGTGAGCTGTGACCAGAGCTGTGATGCTGGAGGACTCTCAAGCACAGGCATTGGGTGGGGTGTTCTGTACAGGCCTCGAAACACAAAGGCTCAGGACCACACTCCCCACAAAATGCTGGGTTGTTGTGCCAGCAGGAATGGATTAAGGGAGGATTCCCTCATTTGGGAAGGGGGTTGGGGGCTCCTTAATCCCCAAAGCCTGGATTTAAAGATCCTAGAGAGAATAATCACAGACAGTGGATTAGCATCTGTTGGGGAGCCTGGCAGGAGAGGGCAGCGTGGCACTGCCAACCCCGGGGCTGGTCCTCACCCTTGCTTGCAGCTCCCTCGCCCAGGCCTGTGTTTCAGATGTTCGCTTGGAAACAAAATTCACAGAAAGGAGGATGTCAAAAAGAGCGTTTCCTCAAGTCAGGGATGATTTCCTGCAAGTGTGTAAAACATGTCTGGGGCAGGTGACAAATGATGGCAGGGGTGAGGTGTGTTTGTTTGTTTTTATAAGCACCTTTAATATTCCTCTTGCAAGGCTTCTGCCATCACAAACTGAGTCAGCCTTTAGCCAGAAGAAGACAAGGAGGAGATGCTTGTCAGTCAACAGAAACTGGCTGGTGTAGGGCCATCCTCGTGCTGCCCAGAGGCGTGTTGGCCTCCAGCCATGGAAGCAAACCCATGGTTAGTGCCTTGCTTGTGTGGGAAGCCTGGGTAACAGAGTTTGTGGCAGTATGGCCCTCATCTGTTACTTACTGTGGCTCAGCTGCCGGGGAGCAGGACCATGCACTGCTTTTCTCCAAGAATGCCCAACCCAGGCTTTTCAGCAAGGTCTGACTTCTTTCCCATTCAAAACAAAACCTTAAAACATGCAATTTCCATACAGATATAGCACAAGGGAAGTATTTAGCCTGGCTGAGGCATATTTCCCCTGGGAGATCTTGCAGGAGAAATGGACCATATTGGCTTTTCCAGCTGGCCTCAGGTACTGCTGCAGCAGCACATGAGCTCAGTGGTGTGTGCGTTTATCTGGCAGGAGGCAGTTGCCTCAAACACAGTGAGGATCTGCTCCCCAAGAGCTCCACCATTTCAACTTTAGAGCTGCATTATTTATTCAGACAGGATTTTCTGGCAGCAAACCTCGCATCCCTTTTTGCATCCTCTGAGTCAAGAGGAAGGATGGAGCCACGCGTGATGGGGCCCAGAGCGTGGCCTGTGCTCCCTGGCAGTGCCCAGGCTCAGCTGGGGCAGGGCAGCTGGAGCTTCAGGCCCTGCTGCACGTTGCCCCCTTGGCTGCATTGTTTAGAGGCTCCCTTCGGGCAGTGCTGGATCACCTCCCTGCCATGCAGCCCATCAGCCACCTTGGCTTGCAAGCACAGTGTGATCACCTCCCTTCACCATTCCTGGCCCAGCTGAGGGTGGGCGTTCTCTCCTCTCCTCTCCTGCCACTGCACCTGCTCAGCCACATGATGGAGAGGGGGCTTCTCCTTCTCCTGCCATCCATGCCCCGGCTTGGGAGACTCTGCTCTGCCCAAAAGAGGGCACGGCACAGGAACACCCACGTGCTGTCTGGCAGAGGAAGCTCCATCAGCACAGTTTTCTGCCTTTTTTCTTTCCCTCCTGGGCTCTGTCTAATTGAATTTGGATAGTAGGGGTTTTTGTTAAGAGGCTGTGCCACTGCTCTGGAATACCTGCTCCTACAATTTATCCTTTCAATTTAAATGTTGCCAAGGAGCTGTGCTAGCCCTCGCCTCTTAAGGGGAGAAAATCCTTTCTGTTATTGAAAATTGACTGTGTGCAAGTCTCTGAGGAGCAGCACCAGTTTGTACCATGCACCAAATAGGAGCAGTGGTGTGAGACTGGTTTGTAAATCAGGTCAGTGACATTAGCAAGGCAAGAACTGCAAACAACCTGGTGCTATTCTCCCACCTGTGCTCAGAGGAGACCCAGAACGGTACCAGCAGAAGGGCTGCAGGGAGAGAACAAGGTGTCTTGGCAAACCTGTGTGTATGTGATAGTCAAGAGAAGCTTTTGTTTTCAGCACGTGGTTTTGCATCACTCCCATGGAGCCATCAGCACAACTGCAGCAGCCAGAGTGCTCGGAGAAATAGTGCCCAAGGATAACAGCTCATGGGGAAGGCTGGGAGAGAGAAGATTAACAACTTTTTATTGCCACCATATGCTTTAAATCCCTTCAGCGCTCCTCCTACAGCCAAAGTTAGGATTGGTTGGTTTTTTTTCATTGGCAATTTTTGTGCTGTTTCAAAAGAGCCAGATTAGCAAAGCAAAACCAAGGAAGTTACTGCCTGCCCATCCCTGGGGTGCCTTTCTGCTCCTGCCTGCTCCCAACTTCTCATCAACTCACCCTGTCAACTCCAGGCACCTTCCTGGTTTCACCATCGTGGGCAAATCAAAGAATGAGGAGTCCTTTGCTCTGAGCAGAGACCACCAAGATAAACCCAGGAGTTGTTCTTCAGATCTCAGTGCATGCCTGGACTGCTGGAGAGATGAGCTGAGAGGAGGAGATGGATCACAGCCCGTGGGAGAGGGCAGTGTCTGAACTGCTGCACTGGTTTGAGCATCCTCAGGCCCCCTGCCCTGGCCAGCAGAGGCTGAAGCTGATTTTTCAGTCAGAGCACGGCTGGGGATGGAGGGGCAGACTTGGCAAAGCCATGCTCCTGTTTGCTCTGATCACTAAAGGTCACGAGGTGGCTCCGTCTGTCAGTGGGAGGAAATGAACTCTGGTATCTTCAGCAAACTAATTTCAGGCTTGTACTGATTCCCCTTTCGGTTTAATTTAATCATCTTTGGTGTCTGATTCTACAAACATGGCTTTGTACTGCTAAACCTTTGCTGCATATTAGCTGAGAGGCAGCTGGAATTTGAATTTGATTTGAGTATAGTGAGAAACCTCATATTTAGCACTTGGCAAATCTCTCGAATGCAAGAGCACATCAGTTTATAAATGCAGGTTGCTTTGATCAGTGTAATTTTGGAGGCTTAAGTATGAGAGAGAGAATACAGGCTGGGTACTGATACTAGTGAAGGAGAAATGGACAAGTATTCTACCAGGTGATTAGAATTACATTACTCTACAATCCCAGCCTACCTGGAATTTGCTGCAGAGGATTGTTTGTAATGGAAAAATGCCTCGGGTTCCAAAGTACTTCCAATGCAGTCCTGTGTAGCCTGCAATAGAAGGGTCAGGTACAGAAACACTCAGGTGAGGGGACTGAGGACAGCCAAGAATGGCCAGAGCTGGACTGACCCAGGATGTGATGCAGGCCAGGAAATGAAGACAAGCTGAAATAGCAATGAGCTAAACTGCCTGCTTTCATCCCTCTTCTCTGTTGGACAAAACCCCTGCTGGCTTCTTTGCCATGTAGGATGCCAAACTAAGAGTCACTCTTGGCATTAAAACACGTGTAGGATGCAGGGTTTTGCCATATGTTCTAACAAAAGCAAGTACTTTAGTTTGCAGTTTGGGGCTGGCGCTGGAGGCATTCCAGTGATTGCCTCTTCCGAGAGCTCGTGTCCCTTTGGAACCTGTCCTGTTTCAAAAGGAGCCACCTCTGGCCAGCTTTGCAGCAGCTCCTACGGGCACATGGACCCAGCTGTGCCACTGGACATTCTGGAGTGCTCCCTGGGCATCCCTGCAGCCTGCTTTGCTTTTGGAGCTGCTGTGAGAGGGAGGAGTGCTTGGCTCCTGCAGGGGGGGAGCAGGGAGGCTCATCTGTGGGCTTATTGCTTCCCAAGAAAGACTGAGTTTTAGAGAGAGGGTTCCCTTTTCATAGGAAGAGTGATTGCTTCCAGAATTTAGGAGTACACGGTTTTAAGGAGCTCAGGTTCTGCTCCCAGCAGAAGGAGGGAATAACTAAGGCAGTAGCAGTGACTTTTCTCTTTGTATTTGCATGGGCAGAACAGAAAATGGACCTTCAATGACAATATTGTCAGTGGTATTGTGGGCATGATAATGGAGCATTCACCACCTCCCAAAAAGCAGTAAGAAGAAGAGGTGACCCTTCCTATTGCTTCTGCCAGCTACTGGCTTCCAAGAAATACCCCATCACTTTGATTTACTGACATGCTGGGGGAAAGCAATTAGTTTTTACTATCAGCCAACATTGTGAGTTGAGATCTGGAGCAGAAATGGAGATGGAGACTCCCCAGCTCACGCGTGCGAGGAAATTTTCAAATTTCCAAACTATTTTCAAAGCGCTGCTGTGTGATGGTGGCTGGGACCTCAGCTCTGGGGGCTGCTCATTTTCTGCTCGGGGCTGTGGCTGCCTACCCAGCCGTGACTCCCTGGGGAGCTTCATCAGGAGATCTCCATGACTGCAGGGTTTGGTCTGTGTGAGTTCCCAGCACAGCCCAGGGACCCAGCCTGGACACTGAGCACACAGTGCTCTTCACAGCCACAGTGTCAAGAGTCATTCCCCACTCCCAGAGCTCCTTCCAGCCTGCGATTCCTTCTGCTCCACAACCCACCACATCACCCAGCATGGCTGGAGTGAGAGCACCAGAGATGTGGTGCCTTCCCGCCGCTGCCCTTTGGGTCCCTGGCAGAAGCAGGGGCTGGTTTGTCTCCTGGTGAGAGCACCAGAGATGTGGTGCCTTCCCGCTGCTGCCCTTTGGGTCCCTGGCAGAAGCAGGGGCTGGTTTGTCTCCTGGTGAGAGCACCAGAGATGTGGTGCCTTCCCGCCGCTGCCCTTTGGGTCCATGACAGAAGCAGGGGCTGGTTTGTCTCCTGGTGAGAGCACCAGAGATGTGGTGCCTTCCCGCTGCTGCCCTTTGGGTCCATGACAGAAGCAGGGGCTGGTTTGTCTCCTGGTGAGAGCACCAGAGATGTGGTGCCTTCCCGCCGCTGCCCTTTGGGTCCATGACAGAAGCAGGGGCTGGTTTGTCTCCTGGTGAGAGCACCAGAGATGTGGTGCCTTCCCGCTGCTGCCCTTTGGGTCCATGACAGAAGCAGGGGCTGGTTTGTCTCCTGGTGAGAGCACCAGAGATGTGGTGCCTTCCTGCCGCTGCCCTTTGGGTCCCTGGCAGGAGCAGGGGCTGGTTTGTCTCCTGGTGAGAGCACCAGAGATGTGGTGCCTTCCCGCCGCTGCCCTTTGGGTCCATGACAGAAGCAGGGGCTGGTTTGTCTCCTGGTGAGGAGCTGAGTGCAGCCGGTCGGCAGCAGGGACACCGTGCTCAGAGCAGTGGGGATTGATGCACAGCGTGGCTAAAATGCATTGACAGATCTGCAGAGAGCAACTTTCATGCATCCCATATGTTGCTTAGCTTCCTCTGGGTGACTTAAGAGAAGCAAAAACATCTTTTGCTGGAGGAGAATTAGAGTATTTGTATACTTGGCCATTTTTAGGTGTCTCTTTTTTCCCCACTGGCTTCACGTGATGTGGTCAAAAAGAATAAAAGGTATCAGTTAATCGTCTTGGGAGCATGCACAGATGTATTAAATAAGTATAGTTTCCTGTGGCCCTAACAGCAGGCACAGAAACATTCCCAAAATTGTAAAGAGGTTCTTTTCTCTCAGAATTGCAGCTCTGACTAAGATTATCAAAGATACAATGCTGCTAAAGGGCACAGTAGGTGCTGGGGCACTCTGATTTCCACCTGAACTTTTGGCTTGTTACCTATTCAGAACTTCCCAGAAAGTATGAAATGTAACCTCGAGGTCAAACAAGAACTTTCTGGAGCAATGCTTTTTTTACATCTCTCTGTTTCATGTAGGCAAACACGTGCAGCGCAGACCATCAGTCCTGATGAAGTGCCATTGTTTAATACTGAAAAAATGCACATTTGATCTAGTCTGCATTTCCTAAAAACTGTGTTATTGATTTGACAATATATTTTCCTCAGACAAAAAATTCTGCAGTTATTTATTCATTCTTGCCCCTTGGAGAGCTCGCTACCATCTGTTTTTCTTGGCTTTGCATTACCTTATTTTTTTCCACTTGTTCTTTTCCCACTGTGCACCACTGAAGGACTATACTATACATTATCTCACAGCCAAATTATGCAGGGTATTGTAAACATGTTGTAAACTTTGCCAGCTGCAAAGTCAAGGGCTCTGAGAGATCTTGCTCAGTACTGGAAACGATCTTTGAAGAAAGAAGGCAGGCTTTTGGAAGCAGATTTGTAGTCAGTGTGACACAAAAGTGTAATAGTGCTTTTGCAAAATGCTAGGGGGAGGAAAAGGAGCTGATCCATTTGTTCATGGATCCAGGGACTCCCTGCTCAGCCCCCACTGATGAGACACTGCAGGGCTCTGGCAGGTGGGAACAGCGATTTGAGCCTGAGGAAGTCCCACACTGCTGCCCTTTCGGGCAGGACAGGACCACGTTCAGGGCACATCACAGGGCTGAAGCTCCTGCATGGTCCCAGAGTTATCTCTGGAGCTGAGCAGCCACGTCCTGGGAAGATGCAAACTGCAGGGCATCTTGTAGGGTTGGGGCCATTGCTGCCCTCAGAGATAAGAGCTGAAGGGGAAGAATCACAGGTGTGTGAGGATAAGTCTGTGTAAATATCCCTAGTTACAGATCTTTGTGTATCTTTTGATCATTCAACAATAAGAATATTGGCAGTAGCAATACCAGGCATACCAGGAACCACGACTCAAAAATATACAATAACTTTAAAAGCCCTTTATGAAATTTATCTGTTCTCTTTGTCTGTCCTCTGGTGACTGATCTCAGTAAGAGTGAAGGTCATGCCTTCAGGTTTCATCCCATGGTACACTTCCCAAAAGGGCAGGTGTCTCTGCAGGAGACACCACTGCAGCCCAGGAGCAGGCAGTGCAGGAGGGAGGACGAAGCAGCACGGAAATAGAGGTGACTGTCACCCTTGCTAATAGAGAGGCAGGCCAGGGGGCTGCACCAATGCACTCCCCAAGTACCTGAGCAGGACTGAAAAGCAACGTGGATTACAGGAGCACAGGGAAGAGCCCGTTTCAGTGGATGGTGGATATGTAAAGTACCTGCACAGGCTGGTGATACTCACACAGCCCTCGGTGAAATGCAGCTGTCTCCATTCGCTATAAATTCATGACGAGTGCTTTTGTGCTTGGGTTCAGACTGGCAAGGAAAGCAAGGGCACCTTAAGTTCAGAGGAGATTTGAAGTGCAGTTATGAGAGTCACTGTGCTGCTACCAGAGGAGTGGCCCTTGAACACATTTTGGACAGAGGCCAGGGGCTGCATGGAAGCACGTGGTGCTTGGGCTGGCAAAGGCCCACTGCGGCCAGCATCCTTCAGCCTTCCTCCCCCTGCAACAGCTCAAGACCTTAAAAGGCTGCTGCCACCAACACCAATAGCTGGACAGGGCGTTCACCTGCATTGCTTAGGGAATTCAAACCTGTCTTTTTAACTATTCCAGCAATATTTCCTCTCCAATGGTTAGCGAGAAGGATCACCGCTAAAGCCGTACTTCCATAACGTGGCTGTGAATGTCCTATGACTTACTGCCCTATCCCTGATCTTTTCACAGGGTTAAGAGCTTAGGGGCCAAGAACTGCTTGGCTGGGTAAGATGCATTTCTTTTTCCAAAGGATGGATGATGTTCTTCCAGCCCTAGAAGTATTCTTGTGAAAGTTATTTTTTCTCTACAGTCTTTTATTACTATTACGGGCCTATGTTCATAGGCTTGCACTCTCATTAAGAGGTACAGATTTAAATAAGGGGCTTTAATCAACAATTTTCATCATGATTTAAATCAGCTAGCAGGAAACACAAAATTGATTATTTAAATTAATCTTGTTCTTCATTTGTAGTTTTTAATTATTTTCCTAAGGAACAACTGATACTTCCTCACCGGAGCCTGGTACTCTTTTTTCACTTGTGATCAGGATATGCTATTACCATACTTATTTAAAAATCCGCATATTAAGTCTAAAGTTACTTAACAATTTTCATTTATGTGACAAACCAATGACTGATGCATCTACTCCATGGCTTATTTTAGTGTTTGTGTTAAGGTGCACTGCAGAAAAAAGTAACATATATTAGTTACTGTGCTCTAATTTAAATCACATACTAATCTTAAATATGATGGAGGGATGGGGCAAGGGGAAGAACACAGGTATCAAAACTGATTCTGCATTTGAAATGGACATTTTGAACACAGGAAATATTACCTGTTGAACAGCAGGCTGGGATGTTTCTAATCAGCAAATCCTTATAAAGACTCATATTGGAGAAAATGCAATCTCCTGTTCCCTCTTTGTTTTCAACCCCCAATGATTTTCTCAAACTGGAGTGAACTGAAAATAACAGCTTTTTGTGCATCCTGAGAAGAAATGGATCCGTAGGAAATGGGCTTAGAGTCTCAAGAATCCCCTGATCCAGTTGGTTCAGCAAATACTTCAGCCACTGCAGTGGCTTGACTTAATCTAAAATTTGTAGAGGTTAACTGCTATTTCTTTTAGTATCACCATGAAATTTAGGCCATAATGTTTAGTGCCATTGGTTCAGGTTTTAAATTAAACTTATCAAATTTTAAATGTATAATGATAAATTAAAAAAAACCCTATGCTCTGATTTTTCATGATTTTTCAATACAAAAATGACATTTTGTATTTTTATCTGCCTTTAATTTTTATCTACTCTAGCTCAGGGCAGTTGCAATGACTTGAGGGGCCATATTTCTGATTCATACCATTGTGTGTAAGGTAAAAGCAAAATGAACCTTTTTTGAAAAGCTTTGGGGTGTATCTGTGCATATACACATCCGTTTTTCAGATTGAAGGCATTAGATAGTCAAATTAATCCTTCAGGTAATTCAGCTGACTTCAGTGGAGAAACTAATGTCCAAGTTAGAGACCTCCTTCTTGTTGGCTTCAGCCATGGAGACAGAGAGTCCAGGGCTGTCTGGGAATACACAGGACGGGATTTTCCTGTGCTCATGGATGCATCGGCCTCCCTTCACTGTGAGTCTCAGCAGGTTCCTGTTACTGAGCCCCTGTGCCAGCCGTTCCCCAGCTCCCCCTGGGATATGGAGGGATTACTGCTCCCTCCCTCCCTCCCTCCCCGTCACTCTGCAATGGCACATGGCTCTCTCCTGGTGCTGTCGCTTGGCAGCCATCAGCCCATTGTGCCAAGTCCCTGAGACAGTTTCCTCCAAGAACACTTGAGAGTAAAGACTAAGCAGCAAAGGCTTGGTTTCTGTTTGTTCCCCTGCCAGAAGCTGTATGCACCATGCCAAGATGTGAGTGCAGCACCTTGCATTACAGACACATGTCACTCATGCTGGCTCAGGGCAGGGAAACCCTCACTGCCTTGTCCTGCCTTATTTCTGCTCTGATGCAGCAGGGCAAGGCTCCAGCTTTGTTGTGAGGTTTAAAACCAAGTTGTTAGGGTTTTTCCCTTAAAGTTTTACCCTGGCTTAGGGTTTTCTGGGGAGGGGTTGGGTTGTTTGGGGCTTTTACCAGAGCTTAAATGTACTTCAGTAGCCGCTGATTCCAAATGATGCTTCTGGCCACAAAGCCCACTGCAAAGAAATGGAAACCAGGAGCAACAGAGCGACTTCAACAATGGCACCACTCAGGGTGACCCCAGCCAGCCTGCCTCTGAATTTCACATCGAGGAGGTGCAAACTATGGCCCAGGGTTTTGAATAACTTAGTGCTACATTTTGGGCTGAGTTGGTCTGTGCCCAGGTCCCTCCCAGGAAGCAGAGTGGCCCTGGTTGTGCTGGCGCTGTCCCAGCAGTGCCCTGGGCAGGGGCTGAGGCTGGAGCAGGAGCTTTGCCATCCCAGCAAACACTGACACCGTGTGCTGTGGAGAGCCACGGCAGCTCCTGTCATCTCTCAGCATCTTGTAGAGAGTGATGGAGTGAAACATAAAAACAGTAGAAGGGAACACTACTGTAATGGGTATGGGAAGAGCACGTTTCTGATCGGCTTGTGGTTGTTGTTATAGGGTTTTTCATATGCGCAAAATCCTATTTGGACCTCGGGTGCCTTGGTGCCATGAGAGCCTCAGCCTCTGCATGTCCCTCTGCCTGGCCCTGCACATCCACCCCACACAGCTCCAATGCACCTTGTCTTCAAGCTGTTCCTGTGGAATCCTCTCTGCTCCTGCCACACAGAGCGCATGTTAATGCAAACGGGCATCAAAGAAACCAGAGATGATGTGCAATTCAACATCACTAAGTATGAAATCTCTCCTCTCCCATGCAGGGCTGTATCAATCAGGTCGGCTTTGGGTCTTTGCTTCCCGGGGAGCCTCTGCTGCAGGTGCCTCTGAAAAGCACTTTGCTGTTTGTGCTCCGTGTTTCCTGGCAGGGATGGTTTGTGGTCATCCATGAGCACACACCATCATCTTCCTGCCGATTTAGCATGTGGAAGGATGGATACATACCTTTATTAAAGGCAATCTTAATCTTTCTTATGGAACATTTCATAAAAACGTAGGCTTAGAGCAGCTTTCAGAGGCAGCCACAAATTGCTAGCAGTAATACACCAAAATTAGATGGGCTAGATGGGGTTTGTCTGTTGTCATCCTCTGATTGCTTCCTTCCATCACTTGCCTTAACCGGATTTGTCCCTTAGCACCTGACCATTGTCTGGGGAGAGCTTACAGGTAACAAAAGACATTGGCACAGTTGTTTTTATCTTTTAAAAATGTAGTAACTGAGGTCCAAGTGCAAAAGGAAGTGGGTGGGGGGATGTAGGGGCATGTGGGTGGATGGCTGCAGAGTTGGGGGGCAGATGGATGGATGTGGAGAGGAGCGTGGATTGGTGCATGGGCAGGTGCATGTATTGGAGGGGTGGGTGAGTGCACAGCTGGATGCATGCATGGATGCATTGGTTGGTGCATGACTGAGTGGCTGCGCGGGTGCCTTGGCTGGTGCAGTAATGGGTGTGCGGGTGCCCGGGTGCATGAGCTGATGCAGGAATAGGTGGGTGATACAGGGGTGCATCGGCGGGTGCAGCAGCGCTGGCTGGCGGGGCAGTGCCTCGGCTGGTGCGGGGATGGGCGTCTGGGCGCGCAGGTGCCCGAGGTGATGCAGGAACAGGCGGGCGGTGTGGGAGCGCACGGGCGGCTGCACAGCTCGGTGCGTGCAGGGCGCCTGGCCGCGCAGGTGCCGGGCTGGGGCGGGCACGGCCGGGCGGGGAACGGCCGGGCCCAGGCCGGGCAGGTGCGCAGGTGCCGCCGACGGGCGCAGCGCGGCGCCGCGCTCCGGGCGCGGGCGGGGCGGGGCCGCGGGCCCGCTGCGGGGGCGGCGCCGGGCCCGCCCCGGCTCGGCTCGGCTCGGCTCGGCTGGGCACGGGGGCGGGCGGCGGCACCTGCGGCCGCGCCGTGCGGAGCCGGCGGAGCGAGCGGAGCCGCGGCCCGGATGTAGCCGGAACATGGCGCTGGGGGCGGCGTGACGGCGGCGGCCGAGGTAGGGCGGCGGGCCGGGGCGCGGGCACGCCCGGGGCGCGGCGGCGGCTGCCCCCGGCCGGGCCGGGCCGGGCCGGAGCCTGCGGGGCCGCCCGCAGCCCGGCCGGGCGGGCGGGGCGCTCGGACAGCGGCCGTGCCCGCGGACAAAGGCACGGCCCGGGCATCCCGGCCGCACCTGCGCTGCGGGAGAGCCGCGGGCGCTGCCGGGCATCCCGGGCTCCGCTCACAGGGCTCGCCGTGGGTGATGTCGCTTTTGATGGCTTGCCGCGGTTTCCTACAACAATGGCTTTTCTTTTCCTTTTTGTTTTTAAGCCATTTTGCTTTTTGTCATTTCCCCCACCCCCCAGAAGTTGCTCCCAACTTTCCGCGAATATGATGTGCTCTTGGGTTTCCCCCAGGGAGCAGGTGCCCAGAGAGCCGTACAGCGCTCCTGGAAATGCTCCTACATGCGCCTCTGTACCTCTGCTCCTCTTTTTTTTTCTTTTTTTCCCGTTCATGTAAAGGGTTAGAAATGCCTGCAATCGACTCCGCTTTTCTTTCAGTGTTCATGAGCCTCGGATCATCGCAGCTAAAGAAAATGAGCTGCATAGTGACTGCCGTGCTTGAATAACACTCCAGCCTCAGGCCAAGAGAGGTGGTTTTTTCATGGTATCGATCAGACCTTGAGAATTTTTTACCAGCCCGCCAGCAGCACGCAGGCTGCCTTTCTTCCTCTTTGTTACGTACCAGCCCTCTGCTAACATAAAGAAACAATGGGATTTTTTTTCACCCAAATTATTCAGTGTTAGATCTAATGGGCTGTCATTTCCAGTAAGGATAAAATTCCCGACAACTTGAGAGGGGCCAGCAGTGACACTCCTCTGCTAGTAGCCTTCCCTTTCATTGTAGAATTTTTTTATGTGCTTTAGCGTTTGCAAATGAAGGAGATGAGTTGGTACGTGTGTTGAGCACGATCTCGGTGGTCCCTGCTGCCCAGACGGCGCTTAGGGAATCATCGCTCCGAGTGCATTGCCTTTATTGTACCGTGGAGCTCCGTTCTGGCTCTCGGGGTGCAGCGGGAGCCGCTCTGCCCTGCCCTCTCTGCCCTGCCCGCTCTGCCCTGCCCTGCCCTGCCCGCGCTGCCCTGCCCGCGCTGCCCTGCCCGCTCTGCCCTGCCCGCTCTGCCCTGCCCTCTCTGCCCTGCCCGCGCTGCTGCTGCCAGGACAGAGCTCTGCCGGGGCGGAGGTGCTGGCGATGGCTCTGGTGCCCGCTCAGGAGCTGTTTCAGAGCTGCTGAGTGGATGTGGTGCCGCTCCTGGCTGTCTGTCCCCCCAGGAGCGGCACGGAGAACTGGAGAGGCTCCTGTGGCTCGGTCCGAGGCTCACAAAATGGCCCTTTGCGGTGCTCTTGTTTTCCTGCCCGTGCGTTGCTGTTTGTGCGGGCTGTGGGTTACAAAGGTGTCGGTTGCCCGTGGTGAGCAGCTCTCTCCTGGGTTTCGGGTGGCAGTGAGGGACCCGGCTGCGTGGGGCAGGGCTGGTTTCGGAGCTGGCTGTGCCAGCTCAAGCTTTGGGAGTTACTCCTTGTGGTTCTCCTTATTGCTGATTTCTGTGGCTTAGTCACCTTTCTTTGGCTGTAGGTCGGTTTAGGTTGATGAAAGGTCTTTGCTCAGTGTGGAATGGAGTATTTGTGCTATCAAATGTATTCACTGGAGATAAATTGAGTAAAGGCATTGTTTAAATCAAGGGAAAGACTCACGTGTCTCATGTTGAAAGGGCTGAAGCTAAAGTTTTTCCTTTCTCCTGCTTCAAACATCTTTCCAAATGGTTTGTATCCCCGTGAGACCATGATTTGTAGCTGAGGTGAATTTTCATCAGATGATTTGAGACCAGCCTGCCACAGTCCCAGGTCCCTGTTGTGCAGGAGCTCGGGGTGCTGTTGCTCACCTCTGAGGGGGCAAGAGCTCACCGGTCACGGGGTGTGTGTGTCCTCAGCTGGAGGGACTGCTGAGCCAGGCTGAGCTGGGCAGCTCAGGAGTCATTCCACCCGGGGAGGCAGTGCCACAGAGGAACCCTGGCAGGCCTGTTGTGGAGAGCCCTGTTAGGAGTCATCAGCAAATTCCCTTGGCACCTCCCTGTGGAGCCAGACCTAGGAAATCCCTTTGCTCCTTTGATTCCCTTATTACTTTGGCACCTGTTTGCCTCCCAGAGGCTTTTCTGTTTAGGTTTTTTTTGTTTTGTTTCTTTTTTTTGTTTTTCCTAGACATCTGCATCCATAGTGAATAGTCACAGTAAGTCAGTGTTTGACTTTCAGTGAGTTCTCACCATCCCAATGGCTGATTCTAACATGGAAGTGTGTAACAAGCGAAGTTCCTGCAAAACATTTTATTTCCCAATTACTGTTTGCCAGTGTAACAGATTTTGGCAACTCTTACTTTGAAAACTAATATTTGGGAAGTACAATGCAATGTAAGGAATTTGCTCCCCAGTGTCAACTCCTGCTGTCAGTCAGCTGAGAGCAAACATCTCATGGTCATTAATCACAAGTCTTTGGCTTTACCTCATCGGTCTCACTTGTGACTCCAGATTTGCTACCGAAATAGGGGAGGCACACTGTTCTCATAGACATCAGCTGGGGCACGCAGTTTGGGTTTAAAGCTGAGTTCTAGGAGAGCTCCAGCTCCTATGGCAGGAGCCCAAGAGGTGATGCTGGCACGGATCTGTCAGGGATACAGGTGTCAGCTGCTTCGGGGATGGATGGAAAAAAGAGCTGGAAAGACGGAGCAGAAGAGTGCCTGCTCTGCTTCTCCTCTCTGATCACCCTCACGTTTGACACCTAAATCCTGTTCCTGCTTTGAAGCTGTTCCAGTTAGGAATCTGAAGTGTTTGGCATCTACTTGTTCAAAAACATAAGCTGGCTCTGGTTGTACCGGTTTACTTTGCAAAAGCTGCAAACACGAGTGTGGCATGTGCCAAAACTGCCAGCAGGTGTGTGTGGGTACAACAGCTGAAGAGCTTCAGAACCAGAAATCTCCAACAAAACCTCTTTTAAATACCTCCTTGGGATATCCTACTCCTGGCATTAGCGTTGCTGACTCATGGTGCTGTTGGGCCGTCCTGGAGGCGTTTTTGGGACTGGCTCTGCTTTGCTCCGTGCAGAAGTCAGAGCAGTTTGTTTGCTGGATCTGCTGCAGGGTTTGGCCAGGTTTCCCCAGGTTTTGGTGAACGCTGAGCAAAACCTCTGTTGTCAGGATGGAATGGCATGTGACTGCAGCCAGGTGAAAGCAGACAAACGATGATGGAGACTTCAGGTGGTTGATAACCTCACGCCTGTAGGGCCTGCGCTTTCTACTATCTTCCAGTTAGACTGTTTTTACCATTAATTCTCATCTCTTAAATATACTTGTCTACTTGCTACTGTCAATAGCAATTTGAAGCCAGAAATGTGTTTTAAACAACTGTTTGCTTAAAAAATGGATGGCATGACCAACAAAGCCTTGGTTTTGATGGCATCTTCCCTTGTAGCTTATCCAGTGTGTGATACAGGTTTATGTGTTGCTCATTAGGAGCTTCATAGTGTACCTTCCTTCTTTCAAGATGCAGAGCTTGATGTATTTATGACAATTTCCCCCAGTTCCATTCACTGTGACTGGTGTGAGGTGTGCCAGAGCACTGCCTGATGCACAGCTGCATTCACTTTATTGTCAGGGAGCAAGCTGAAAGGGGAATGATTCAAAACCATTAACAACTGTGAACAAAACCCCAGTTAGTTCTGCCCATTGAAAAGGCAGCTGCCCCCACCTCCCTTTAGAGCAAATCTCAGAGCACTTCAGTGGTGTTTAATGTTCAGGTAACTCTAATTAAGCCTTTAATCCATCAGGCCACAGAGGTTCATTGGGGACTTGGCTCTTAGTGCGGGTGTTTCAGCCTGTGTGTCACCGAGCCCAGGAGGACTCGATGTTGCACTTGGAGGTCTGTCCGTGTGTCAAAGAAAACAAAGTATTTTCTCTGCAATTGTATGTTAAATTTTGCTGGTTTGGGTTTTTTTCCTGGAGAGAAAGCAACTCGGGGCAGGACTGCGGCCAAGGCTTCTGGTCTAGGACCAGCTGCAGTATTTGGTCCTCTCGTGTTTCAGCTGTGCCTGTTGAAAGCCCTGGCGCAAAATTCCAGCTTTAAACCAAGTCTTGTGCCTTAGAGGGTTCAAAGACTATCCCTTTCTGAGTGCTGCCTGTGAGCGCAGCGATGTGAGAAGCGTGTGCTCCCATTGCGTCACGCAGAGCCAGCCACAACATACCAAGTCAGCTATTTTGCATCTTCTCCAACTTTTTTTTCTTTTCTGTGCCATATGAGAATGCTGCCGCTTTTGGGAGGTGCATCTGGTGGAACTACAAAGGTAATAACTGTTTCAGATACAGAGCTTGAATATCTTTTGAAATCAAGCCAGCAAAGCAGAAATACATGAATCAAGTTTAGCTCTTCGGGCTGCCGTTTGCCATTTGCAACCTTCCTTATCTCCTAAGGCAAGCTTTTATTTAAACACAAGCTGTAGGTACCAATTAATATTTGCACTTAGTGAACCACCAAAACTGGGGTCCTGGAAGGGCTGGGGCTGTGAGGACTGGAGGAAGCCTTGTTTTCCCCCTGTGGAGCTCAGGGCACAGCGTGCGCCCATCCCGTTGGTGCGTATGGCGCGAGCCTGGCCAGAGAGGGGCGGCGTGGCTTGCTCAGAGGCACAAAGTGATGCAGAGTGGAAGTGAAGTCCTGTCTCCCATCATGTTCCTTCTGGCCTCTGCTGGCTTTGCTGTGCTGTTGGAGGTTGCTGCCAGCGCACGGCTCTGCCTGCAGCGGGACGCGCTGCCCCGGTGTCACAGGGCTGGGAGCTCTGGTTTTGCTGAACAAAGATGCGCTTCCAAAAATAGGTTAAGCCAAAGAACTTAGATGCCAAAAATAGCACGAGATATTTTTTTTCCATTTTCTGACTGTCCTTTTTTTGACTGTGTTTTAGATTTATTGTTCCCTGCTGGAGGCAGCTAAAGAAATAAAAGAGATACTGCAGCTGTAGGCAAGGGAGTAGTGGAAATAGACATACACAGTCACCTCTGATGGGGGAAAACTACATGTGTCAGCTATCCCGGCAGAAACAGACAAAAATGCAAAGTAACAATGTAAACAAACGTGTGCCGTGTCACTAAACTGCTCTCTTAGCAGAAATGTTGTTGTTTTTTTTAGAAGTTAAGGTACCCCACAAAGGGAAGGGTGGAGAGAATCCTGGTGACAATGGGGAGGACAAAAGAAATGCCAGCAAACAGAAACTGGGATGAATAAATGCCACAGGAATGATGCTGTGATAGCCCCATAAACCTTTTATTCTGACACGCTCTGCTGCGTGTGAATAATTCACTGTCCCAAACTGCGGGCAGTAAAATCCGCCCAGCGCTTTTTTGTAGAGGTTGGGCAGGTTAGAGCTGTTAAAATTTAAGGCTTCTTTCTGGGATTCTGCACAGGAAGTTTTGTATTATGAAGTTAAACTCCAGCTCTCCCGTTCCCCAGGCTAGATGCGTGCTCAGAGGGCTGAGCTAATGCCTTGCACTGCAGCTATTTAAGGTGCTGGGCTGAGCCTGGAGCTGGGAGTCAGGAGGCACCGTGGCTCTAATCCTGGCTCTGCTGCTCACCGAGCCACCTCCAAGAAGTTATTTAACCTCTGCATGCCTCTGCTTCCCTCCGGGTAACAGCAGGGATTATGATAATTGCTTTAGGAAAGCACCTTAGGTGTTTAGTTTTAATTTTTTCCAAAGGTGCAGAACTCTCCCGTTCTTAGCTGCAGAAGCTTGATCCGTCCCAGGAGGCTTTCAGTACTTTACAGGATTGTGAAAACAATTCTTAATGCCACCTTATTTGTTTGGGCCATGTAAATAAATAAACTTAAAATATTCTTGATGTATTCTTTGCACACTACTCACAGAAGGGCTCTTAAGATACAGCTGAAGGAATAGAAATGAGGTATAGTTCAAAAGGATTGTTACTGAACACTTCATGAAATGCAGGTGAACTGCCAGAATGTTTAAATTGTTTGCTTTTTCAACCAAATCCTGCCGAGGCCACAGAATGCTGGGTTTGCATGTACTGAACTTCTCTCACTTGCATGTAAAGGCCCCAAAGGCAAAGATTTGTAGCATTGCTCACTTGGATTTGGAGGGTATTTGGTTTTGTGTTTTACAGCAAAGGGTGATTTTCTAGGCTGAAGAAATGGGAAGGTTTCCCTGAGAGCAAGATGAGAACAAAGTAAATGCGCCCTGAGCTGTGCCTCTATCCCAGGTTCTGCAGGAAAGAATAATGGAATATGAATTTGTCTCTGTTGCACCGAGCTCCTCCTTCCCAAAGAACAGGACTTCTTCCTATTTAAGCTTTGTGTCACAGGGAAAAAGTAATCAAAGGGCAGAGAATTCCATGGCTGAGCTGCAGCTGAGAGCGGAATGTTAAAGAAGTTTGTGGAGCACGGTGCTGTCAGTGGAGAGGCTGGTTGGGAGGCACCGTCTGTGCCACGGGCTTTGGGGCAGCAGCAGCAGCACCGGCGTTTATGGTGTTATCAAATGTTACCAAAGTGCTCCGGTGCCGAGGCAATGACTGCAGTCTAAGCCACTGGCTGCTGAGGAAACCCAGGAAATAAAGAAGGTGCTCCTGTTTTCATGCAGGAGCTCGAAATGAAGCAGCAGAAAGCGGGGGGCTGTGTTGCATCTTCCCAGCACCGGGGACATGGGCCCTGTCAGCGTGTTCGGAGAAGGGCCCGACTGCCAAAACCGCTCAGTGCTGCTACAGCACTTGCAGGTGGTGATTGCCTTTTAAGTTCTGCTCTCTGTTCTGACGTTTTTAGGACAGTAACGAAGGACGAGAAGTAGAGATGCAAAGCAGTGAGGTGAATGCTGTGTGGACGTGTGTCAGTGCAGTCGTGTGGCTGGTGGAAAGAGTGCTGTCCTGCCGAAGTCAGGGAGGGCTTGGCACTGAAGGAAAGGGGCTTTGCCAGTAGTCCCCTGCCAAAACCGACTATTGATGACAGGGCTCGGTTTAAAGCAGATGGTGTGATCCATACCCTAAAGACTGCCTGGGGAAGCACGTGCAAAACCATGTGCCTGAATGCCACGGAGGATTTATTCCGAGGGGTGAGGCACAGGAAGCCTTCACTTGGATGGAGATGAGAGCTGAGGCTTGGTTCTGGAGAGCAGGGAAAGTGCTTTACTGAGGCAGGGCTTTTATGAGGGACTCAAGCATGTCTCTCATTTTCTGTTATTAGAGATGCAGCACAGAAACTGCAGAAAAGGCAGCATCCGTCCCACATCAGTGCTCTCTCTACCCAGCCTCTTTGAGGACCAACTCTTAGCACTGTCAGGATTCACAGGGAGACTAGGGCTTTTTCAAGTACTTAAGAAGTACAAGGCATGAGGTAAATAATTTAAACACTGGTTCAGAGCACTGCTAGCTGAAAAGTGACTTACAGTCTCTTCACAGGCTAACAATAAATACATGTTTTTAATTCTATTTGGGGAGAGGGTATGGAATGTGCTGCCCGTCAGCAGGGCTGCTTCCTTCCAAGAGAAATGTTTGCTGTAATGAATATTGGAATGACCTGGATTGGAAGGGACCTTAAAGATCATCTTGTTCCAGCTCCCCTGCTGTGGGCAGGAGCACCTTCCACTATCCCAGGCTGCTCAGAGCCCCATCCAGCCTGGACTTTAACGCCTCCAGGGATGGGGCATCCCCAACTTCTCTGGGCAACCTATGACAGGGTCTCACCCCCCTCACAGGGAAGAATTTCTTCTTAGTGGTTAATCTGAACCTGCTCAGTTGGAAGCCATTCCCCTTGTCCTCTCACTCCATGCCCTTGCAGACAGTCTCTTTTCATCGTTTTTATAGGCTCCCATCAGGTGCTGGACGGTCCCGGTAGGTCACCCTGGTGCCTTCTCTTCTCTAAGCTCAAGCTAAAGCCAGGGCTTTTTTCTTCTCAGGAATCCAGTCTGAATTTGGAGCTCATCAGTGCAATGGATCCCTGGCACTGTGTGTGTAATGGGAAAAACCTGGTACCTCCGTGGCTCACATTTATTATAAACTTCTGTTTGAAGAAGCATTTTAGAAGCATTTTGCCTTTTTCCTCAGCATCTGGTAGGACTTGGTCTACAGTATGTTGTTACTGCATTTAATTTTTGCACAACAACCTGATGCTGCTTCTTAAGAGAGATCTTCAGCTGAGGATTAAAGGGGGTTTGTGTGGTTTTGTTCCATAGTGTTTGCCATTTTTATTCTTCTCCTGTTTACTTTGCTCTGATATTGATCTGAGAGCATCTCGCTATTTTCCTCTAATTTCCAATTCTGTGTGAGGAAGAAAAATAGTCAACTGTCCTGATTTAGCTGGAAATTAAACTGCAGCTATTTTTCCATGGAAAATTTCCTTAATAGGAGAATTGGTGATAATTGCTAACTAATGCTTTTTAAAGACTTTTTTTTTAATGGGTGAAAGACTGTCAAGCTGTCAATCAAGACAGATATTGGATAATGCTCCATTCTCCTGACAAGTTCCCTTTATTATCTGAGGCATGTGTTTCACTCTGTAAATTTGAGCTGCTCAAAATGTGCCCTTTAATGTTTACTTTTCCTGTCCTGTCTCAGTATTACTCAAGTAGTCCTCATGTACCTGTACAGCATGGTCAAATGGATGTAATAATCTTTGAAGGAAATAGCTTGGAGGTGTGATTAGCTTTGTAGTGTCATGGTACTCCTTAACCTTTTAACACTCCTGCCCTGTCATTCATGGTGCACCCACGTGTCCTTGCTGGATCTGCTCTGAGGAGTGCAGTGCCTGCCTTTGTGATGAGCACATTAAAGACAGGCAAGTGTGAAACTCGGAGCTGCATGAACACTTGTGCTCCTTATAGGCCATTTCTCAAGACTTCTGCCTGTAACACAGAGCATTTAATTTTCTCTTTATTTCTTTTAAAGTAGATTTGGAGAGAAAATTGGAGGTTTTTTTTGTATCCCCCAGGTTCCAAAGGCCTGGGGTTTTCAGAGAAACTGTTAAAACAGGAGATTTATAATCAGTGCAGATACTGGACCTGCTGAGGGTAGCATCTCTCCAAAGTGTTGGCTGCTCTTTCACGGTTCTGGATTTAAAGCGGTATGAAGCAAAATTTATCTCAACTCCAGTCACCATTGGCATTGCATGTAAAGCATCACAAATGTACAAAACTGGCTCAAAGCAGAGCAGTCAGCATTGCCAGCACTGCCCCACCTCCAGCAGTATTTGCATGTTGGATGCCGTTGCCTTTCGTGCACCAGGAGGTTCTGGAGTTAGCATCTGTAGCAGGCTGGGCAGGGCATGGAAAACTGCTCCAGCAGTGTTCCTGTGCTGCTGGGAGAGGAAATGCAAGTGAAAGGACCAAGTACAGTATTGATTTTGACGTAGATAACAGTAAAAATTGCCATGATGTCAGAGCAAAGCATTGCAGTCATTAGAGGAAATAATGAGAAAAATAAAATTACAGAAATAACCATCTCCCTTGGCCTGCAGATAAATCAAAGCTTAGCCCTTGATCTCTCATCGCTCACTAGCCCGGAACATAAATCCAAGGATTTATCATTAAGCCTAATGGGTCGTAAAATCTGGGCTATTTTGGAGGCACTTGCAGAGATTTGCAGCCCAGGCAGAGAGCGGGCTGTAAGCCACTGGGCCTTGTGTCACTGGGTAAATAGCAAGCTTCAAATAATGCTATAAAGCTATCAAATGTAATAACTAATGCAGCCTGCGAGGGTCTGGGGAGGGGACCTCGCTGGGGACAGCCTGGCCGTCCTGGCAGAGGCAGCTGGTGTGGGAAGAGCTTCTGGTAACTGCTGAGGTCCCTGTTGCTGTGCTGGGCACCAGTGCGTGTGCCTGCTCTGGTTCACACAGCACTTTGATTTTCTGCTTGTCCCTGTGCCCTCCCTGTGGCCCAGGGGAGCGAGCAGCACAAACCAGGAACCCGGCAGGCACCGACACCTCTCTCACTTTGTCATCACCATTTAAGTATTTATGACAGCGCTTCACAGCGTGCTAGTAAATGCATGATAGCACATTATGTAAGAGCAATAAAATTCTAGAAGGAGGAGGCTTCACTACTGTCCTTTGCTAGTAAATCTTTGCTGCCACTTCACTGTAGTGAGGCCGTGTAAAGGCCATGCCTTTTTCCCCAGTTGTTTTAAGTGAAATGGATGTTTTACTGCCCATGTGGAAATGGGAGTTCAGCTTTTACTGGCATTTGTAATCACATGTGTTTTAAAATTGCTCTCCATCTCTTATTCAGGGGAGACTTTGGATCAGATCAGGCTCCTGTAGAAGTTGATAGCTCTGAACTTGCAAGTGAGCAGCATGTCTTTGGTGTTATGATGAGGAGCACATCCCTCGGTGAGGGAGCCTGGGAGGGGGGATTTGGGCTGGGAGTCTTCTGGGTTAATTAGGAGTTCAAAGTAGCTTGTACTTCCTGAAGGGTTGTAGTGTATTGATTCCCATTAGTGCTGTACTGCTCCAGAGAAGGGGATTCTTGGGAAATCATTTGCAAAGTCACTTGTGCCTGGACTGACCTGAGTGGGGTTGAAGTTTGGAATGGGGGCATAGCTTCTGGGAGAATTTGCTGCAGATGCTGACTGTGAAAACAGAAAGCTGATGTAGAGTTGGCTGTGGGACAGCCAAAAGATTTGACTGTGGGACAAGTGAGAGGGTAACCCATCAAAGGAGGAGCCTGTCTAGCTTAGCATAAATAGTCAAATTGATTTAAACAGAGGTGTGTGCATTTGAGATTCCCCCCACGCCTTTCCCTCTCAAAGGCAGACATTGGGAACCTGTGGTTAGTTGCGTTTCAGCACTGCAGAAAACAAACTCAGGAGTTAAAGATGATTTGTACTTGGCACGAGCGCTATTATCTGTCGTGATGGCTTTCCTAGCAGTATGTATGTGTTTGGGAAGACATTCTGGGGATCTGTGCCAGTATGAGCCAGCCTTGGAAGCAAACTGTGTGGGGATGGCTGAGGAAACAAGCCGCTAGCACGGAGGATGAGCCAGCATGTGGCAGGCTCTGGGAGGGTGGGATGCAGGGACTGAGGGCCCTGCAGGGCTCGGGCACATTGTCTGCACAGTCACAGAGAGATGAAATGTTCAGCAGGTACTGGGTTATTTATCTGCTGCACGCACTGGGTGTTTACAAAAAACAAGTGCTCGATGATCGAGACTGTTATCTTAGCTTCACCAAAGATGTTGTGCGGGTGCCAAGTGGGAAAGTGAAACCTGCCAAAATCACAAAGTAGCACTAGAAGTTGCTGACTTCTAATTTTGAGCCTTTGCATATACAGCAGCCCTAATTATGTGTGCTGTTTGATCCACATGATTGAGCAGCAGTTGTTTCTGCATTTATTATGTCTCAGTAGCTGCTGGTGCAAGCTGGGAGTGCCTCGGCTGAGCGAGGCAGGAGTCCCAGAACCAGGAGGCTCCTACAGGAGGGGCTCCTGCATCTGTCAGCTCCCAGTTACGCCTTTGCCCAGTTTGATGTTTCTGAAAGCCATGCTGGAAGATGTGGTGAAGTTTTTGCTCTTTTGGTGCAGTTTGAAAAGCAGAAGCTGTGGTAGAGCTTGGTACTTTGCTGGGCACACCCAGTGCATTACCTTGTCGTTCTGTATTGACTCCAGTTCTCCAAACTTTCCCTGAATTTCACACCTCAGGAGGCTAGGGGACTGTGCCATGGGGGCCTGAAAATTCCCTGGTACATTTGAGAAAGGTGCTGGGATGGACACATCTTGAATGGGTTTGAGTTTGATCCATGGGATGAGTGTTGATTCGGTGGGTCTCAGTTCACTTCTATAACCAACCTGGCAGTTCCAAAATTTCCCGAACTTTGCTCTCTCCCTCTTACATTTCTCTCTTCTGTTTTTGAATTTTGCAGCTTTATATAGGCTCCTTTTCCTCCCCCTCTCATCACTTGCTGCTTCTTCTCCTCCGCCCCAGTTACTAAAATCTCTCCCTGATGTCTCACCATCATCAGCAGAGCTCTTCATCTGCAGGCTGAAAGCAGAGCAGAGCACACTGGGGGAGAAGAAATGACCCCAGACACTCCTTAAGTTTTCAAGTGGTTGGAAGTTGTTTGCTGATCAAAGGTGACACAGGGGAGTCTCTTCTCCTTGCTTCCTCCATCCTTTTTGTGGCAGCTTTCTCCCCATTCCCAGCTGGCAGGACTCACCCTTTGGGCTCTGCAGGGCCTCTGCTAAAATGAGAGTGCTGTACATTTCCAGACAAAAAGCATTTCTGAGTACCCTGGTGTGTAAATCCCAAATGCATGATTCCTGCAGTGAGGGTGGTAGGTGCTTTCCAGAAGATGGGAACCCCTTTGGTAGGGAGAGTGAGGAGTTTTGGAAAGAGGGGATAAGTGGAGAGAGGAGAAATGCCCGATGACAATGCTCAACTGAATCAGCTGCTGAGAAAAAGTCATTTTGGTTGCTGCAGTCATCAGACCACGACTGTGAGAAGTGCTATAAGCAGCACTTTGATGGAGAAAGCTTGTGTAGGTGGGTGAGGAACAGATCTGTCCCTCCCCTTGGGGGCTCTGAAGCTGCAGCTGGACAAAGCCCTGCGCAGCTGCCCTGGTCCTGCTGCAGCCCTGAGCAGGGTGAGCCTGACACTGCTCTGTGTTTGCAGAGAGATCAGAACAAACCAAGGGCCTGGGTCATTGCCAGGGGGAGGTATCAGGAGTGACATGGTGAATTTGTTTTAATGTAATCTGGATTTAACCACTGGTTTGGACTGTACTGGAGGCTTTCAGCTCCGGTAAGGGGTTGGTTAGATAAAACTATTTATTTTCCTGCTATTCATTTTCCATGCATGAACATACTGGGGTAACTTAAAAGCATGTAGCAAGGAAGAAACAAGAAAAAGGAGACAAATTAAGTGACTGCTGCCAGATTAATTATTCCGTTACATTTCAACTCATATTTTTAAACCTACAACTTTGAAAGGGAATGTTCAAAATTATCTTTGCAATGACCATCTTTCCATCTAATTTAAAGTCATTCAGCTTTACAAGAAGTAATTATGCTCCGCACTAACAAATGAAAAGGCATGGCAACATCAGAAAAACTGATTATTCAAGCAATCTTTCTTACATAAAATAGCCAACTAATCTCCCAGCTTCAGTCCTTGAGTGCTATTGCAAACACCCTCCTGAATTCATTCTTGGCACACTGGCAGTCTGCCTCTTGTTCCTGATGGTTCCCTGTGTAGTCAGTCATGGTTTGGGGGTTAAGAAATCCTTTTCTCTTATTTCTGTATCTCTTCTTGCACCCAGTGCAATTTTTTTCCTTGTGACCAGTGAAAGCAAAGTGCGGGGAATGAAGTTTGTGTCCTGCTCAGAAAAATGAGGAAAACTCCAGACTTGCTGCTCTTCTGCTGCTCTGGCCATTGCCCTTGAGGCCTTCTGAGGTTGTGGAGGAATCTAAATGTTTTGCAAGTCACTAGCTAGTGCAGTGTTGCACTTGAAGTGGTTATTATTAGCCTAAGTCTACTTCTTATAGAAAAAGAAAAGGAAAATAAAAAGTCATGCTTGCAGAAGACCTCTTAATAATAAGTTGCTGTCAAACTCCTAAAGTCCTGATACCTGTGCCTTTCTCTTCACAGAGTTCTCAGTCCAACTCACTGTTCCTCAAAGCCCCCTTTAGCCTTACTGACCCTTCTATAAATTCAAAAATGCCTCTTCTGCAATAAAGCATTTCTGATTGCTCTTAATGTTAAACATCTACAGAAAAAAAGTCAGTGAGTCACCAGTGTCCTGTGCTGCCTTCGGGAGGAGCGTGATGCTGATGGGTGGCTTTTATTTTTCCTGCTGGTAGAAGCAGGAGGTGGAGGGTGGTGCTTTCTTCCACTCTGCTCTAGGATCCACTTGGGATAATAAATCTGTTTATGCTTTCCAGCATGCTTTTACATATTCTTTCTTAAAGCCAGTATCTGCACATTTGCAGCTGTTTTTGCTGTAAGTGGTGTGTCTTAAATACTTGCTTCTGATTCTGTTAGCCCTAAACTGGTTTTGTCACTGTCTGCATTTCTGTGGCTTTTGGTGAGATACTTTTGGGGTGTCCAGGACCATCCAGTGCCCCCTCTCCTGCATTCCCACACCTGCACCCCCTCTGTGACATGTGTGCTCTGCTTGGGAATGCCTGCTGGCATTCCTGCACTGCCTGATGGCACTGGGGTCATCCACGTGTCATTCTCCTGGGAATACCTGCCTGCTGTTGCTGTGTGTACAAGCACTCCAGTTCTGCACGAGGATCAGCCACCTGGTGAATAGAACAGTTGCTGGTGCAGCTGAACGAGCTGCAGCAAAGCCCCGGGAGCGCAGCCGGAGCCTGGCCCTCGGCAGGGCTTCAGTGCACCTCCCTCAGCCGCTTCTTTGCTGCTTTTGGTCCCCATTTCATCTCATAGCGTTTATAATTCTATATTTTCCTCTTAATGATTGCAGAACATGAGGTTGATGTTTATAGGGAGCTGTTCGTGAGGCTGTCAGGACTTCTTTCCTGATCCCCGAGTGACTCGAAGGATTGTTGTGTTTGCAGAGCGAGCGTTGCTGCCCCTGCCCTGGGAGCAGCTTTGTGTGTCCCAGCACTGAGCTCACAGCGACGTTTTCAGAGCAGTTTTGTGTGAGCAGCAGTCACTCCAGTGTCAGAAAGTTCAGGCACCAGGGCCATGAAGATGAGTGCCCGGTCGCTGGGGGCTGGTGTCCCCGCTGCCTGTGCAGGGACACGGGGGTGGCGGTGGATCACAGCGGAGCTGGCACGCCTGGGAATGGCACTGCAGCTCACTGGGGTTCTGCTGCTACCATGAGCTCACTTACCTCTCCAGCTCTCCTGTCTTTGACAGCTCTGTCCCTGCTCTGTGTTCCTGCTGATCACAGCACTGTTAATCTTTTCCCTAAAAAGCTGTGTGGTAGCTCTTCATCTGTAGCCAGTTGTGGCAATAAACTGCTTTTCAACATTCCTGATCATCACTGGGGTTTTGGGTGGTCTACCATCTATCCAAAAATATGTGTCTGTTCAACCTTTGTCTGCTCTGCTATTTTCATATAAATGAAATATTTATAAATAATTTTTAAAAATAATCTTCATGTGCTCTTCAGTGGGATTTGCCAAGGACTGTCTCTTTTTATAAATCTTGCTAAATTCTTATCTTTGCAATTGCAGAATTTTGCAGCTTCCACCCCCAGAAGTAACGCTGCCCTGAGATATGCTTTCTGATTTTCCTTCTTTCCTGCTCCTAACACTTCCCTGTATTAATTTGCATTTTGCAAGACAGACGCTTGGCCCCAGTTTCCTTAGGGAATGCTGCCCTTCTTTGGCAAGGTTTAGTCTGCTCCAGGAGTCTGCCTGAGTCCCTTTTGCTGTGAACCTCTTCACTCATCTGTGTTTTGAGCATTTCAGAGGATTTTACTGAGGCGGATGAGTAAGAAACACAGAGAACATCCCAAATCTCACATCAGCCCTAAATTCTGCCTGCAGGCTCCTCTCCCTCCTTACACTGCTGTTGCCTGGGTGGACTGGAGCTGTGGAGTCCCTCCATGGCATTTCCCAAGTATGATGTATCCCAAAGGCTGCACAAGACTGTCCAGATTAACATTGTGGCTTTCTGAGGCTCATCTGTTCAGAATATGTTTAAGCAAATGGAGTATTCATGATTCTAGATAAAATTAAGAGGGAGGAGGGAGTGGTTTTGCATTTTGAAAGCAAACATTTAAAACAGATGCAGCCTGCTGGGAAGGATCACATTGAATTGCATGACTTTTTAAAAGAAAAGAACATCCATTTGACTCAAGTCCTCAGTATGAAAGATTAGGAGTCAAGAGACATTTTTCGCCCACTTTGAAAGTAAATGTATTTTAAATTTAATTCTTTGGCGCAGCTGCTGCTTTCTCTCTCTGGAAAGCCTTCCTTGTGCTTTGAGCAATGTAAAGATGTGGGCTGGGTGCTAATCCAGTTTAAGATTCCAAACTTCCTTTCCACTCTTTGGAGATTTTCCCACCGCCACCTTCTAGATAAATGTAGAACTGTCTTTTATTTTAACACAGCACTGGTTTAGGGAGATTTGTTGGAGATTCATCAGCTCAGTGCAAGGAAAAGTATGACTGTGAAGGTTTCCTGTTATTTTGGAATAGATAAATCAGTGTAAGATGCTATGAAATCGGCGGGTTTGTCTTTTCCCTGCAGTACACACGTTAGGGCTGCCTGCCTGTACCCAAACAGGCAGCCCAGTAAGGAGCTGTGCCCGAGTGCCAGCCTGCTGGTGCTGCTGGGGCAGGGTGCTCCTGCTGCTGCCCGTCACGGGTGGGCATTGCTACAGTGCTGCTCCAGCTACCGCTCCCGTGGGGCTGCAGAGGCACCCTGCAGAATGATGCCTTCGTCTGGAGAATGGGAAGTCAGGAATGCCAGAGTTCTGGGGAATCTGCTGTTTCCTGAGCTCTGGGACCATGGGCTGCAGGGGCATTGCTGAGGGCGCACTACACCGAGTGTCAGCACTGAGAGACCTGGGCTGAAGCAGCAGCAGCCTTCTGCTGTCCCACTGCCCTTGTTATCCTGATCCAGGCTGCCCCAGGGACTTCCCTCTCCTGTCTGCAGGTAGAGCCTCCTCCTTCCCTGCTCCTCTTCTCCTGAAGAAAGGGAGTGTATTTTGTGGGTTGAGTGTGCTGATCTAGAGCTCATTAATGCTCTTGTACCATTCTGAATGCATCAGCTATGCCCATAATACTCAGTCTGAAGCCATTATTCTCTAGAAGTGATCTTCCTATCTTGCCTTATTATTGTTAATATTATTATTAATTTTATACAGGCAGTACTGAGCATTTTTCCAATAGTAACTTGTATTTAGTGACTTATTAAGGTTTATCCAAGTCACAGATTCCCAGCGGATGTTCTGAGCTTGTTTCTTATTTAAAAACATCATCTAAATTCAAATCAGGAATTAACACAGTTCTGCAAATGACATTCACCCCTCTGCAGAAGGACCAGCATTAATCCTGTGTGCTGCAGCAATGGTATTTCAAGCCTTGTTTGAGGGCTTTAGTGGGCTTAAATCAGCCTTAGGCAAAGCACAAGCGTCTGCAATAGTTAGACAGGACTAACTTTGGGCAGCGAGTTTAAATGTGTCAGAGGGGCTGTGTCAGGACGTGGGTTCCCTTTATAGCCAGGAGAAGACACAGTGCTCCACAAAACCTTCCTGCATCTCTTGGTACTGGAGTTGCTGGCTTCAGACAAAATCTTCACACAGTCCTGTTCCTAAAGCATTTGTCCTACTGCTGGAATCCTGCTCTTTGCTGGGCGAGGGGTAAGGTCCCCGTTTCAGGGGACCGGTGGGGTGCTGGCAGAACCAGTGGGATCTTTCTTTAGAGCCACTTCCAGCTTCTGTTGAAATTGAGTTCGGGTTGGTCTGGTTCCTGTAGGGCTCTCTGGAAATCCCCACTGTAATATCTGAATATATTTGCCTCCTTAGTGGCTGTCGTCAGCAGTCCATGGTGCTTGGGCTCCCAGAGTTCCCACTAAACCCGCTGTGCTGGGCCAGGGGGTGGGTTGGACAGCCTCCCTCCCTCCCTCCTGTGCCTCTGTAGGGTAGAGCCTGCCCTTGGCATGGAAATTGTGAAGTGGGGCTCCGAGTGCCACAGGAATGTGATGCACTCACTTCTCCAGCATCCTGCTGCTCAGAACAACAGAAAGCCGGAGCAGATGTGTCATTAAATCATTTGAATCATTGCAAACAGTGCAGTTCAGTACTAGCATCCACAGCTTTAAGCCACCTCCGCAAAGCGCTTTGCATCCCTCATAAAATTTGGATGAACTACCCTGGGTGAACTGTTCTACTGTTACCTGATAGCCACCTACCTTTAGAGCTGAGACTTGCTCAGGAAGATGGAAATAGATTTCAGTGCATGGTGAGTGCTCAGAGTGACTGATGTGATTTCCTGGTCCTGTAAAGCTGCTGCCCAGCATAGGAGAGTACCTCCCTTTAATTCAGAGACCGGGCAAAGGAAGCTGTCTTGGGCCTGAGATGAAAGGATATGATTATTTAATCACTGGTTAGTTGGTAATAATGAGCAAGTGTTTTGCAGAAAGAGCTCCTAAAGGGAGTCTCTAAACACAGGAGCTGGTGCTGCAGTGCTGGAGCTGAGCACAGTGTGGCCCTGCTGTTCCCAAGAAAGGCTCATGGATCACTGTTCCTTCCCAGCCAGGTGTTGGTGGCAAACCTGCTGCCCAAATTACCAAGCAAAAGGTGTGCCAAGGCCAGGGGAGGCCAGAGCTCCAAGGGTCTCTTAACTCAAGACTGTCATTTCTGGTGCCTCACGGAGCTTTTCCAGCAGGGATATGTTCCCCTTTAATTGCTGGACTTCTGACAACGGCTTGACAGAAGAGCAGCCAAGCAATCTTGTTTTCCTTTGTTAGCTATTTTTATTTTACCTGGATCATTACGTATCAAAGAGCACTGCTATCACTTGAAATAAACATGTTTAAACATTAATAAGTAGCTTAAGAGATGCTCTTTTTGATGCTGTCTGGGAAAACATCGTCTGATTTTTGGAGGAGAAAAAATTCAGCGCAAATGTTTTTTCCCTCGTGTGTTTTAATATTCCTCAGCAATTACTTTGCAAGTGGGAAAGCAAAGAAGGGAAATTGCTGCCATCAACTTTCTGCTCTTAACATTGCCTTGTCAAAAGCCTGACTGAGCCAAAAGTGAGAGTGAGGAGAGGTTTGTGAGGGTACATGGGTCTGCACATGCTTCTTTATTATCTCTTATAACCTCAGCTGCATTGAAAGCCTCGTGTAAAATCAGAACGTCATGGTGGCACCCATATTTCCAAATATCTTGGAAAATGGGCTTTGAAAGGGAAGAATTCTTCCATTTCCTTGTGGCTGAGCGAGCGGTGGTGCATGGGTGCTGCTCCATGTCCGTGTGAGCTGCTGGGCTGGTGGCTCTGCAGTGCTTCAGCCCGGGCCAGAGGGGACTGTGGGGTCCTGCTGCTCCCCTCCCTGCTGCTCCCCTCCCTGCTGCTCCCCACGCTGCTGCTCCCCATGCTGCTGCTCCCCATGCTGCTGCTCCCCATGCTGCTGCTCCCCATGCTGCTGCTCCCCATGCTGCTGCTCCCCGAGCTGCTGCTCCCCGAGCTGCTGCTCCCTGAGCTGCTGCTCCCCATGCTGCTGCTCCCCACGCTGCTGCTCCCCATGCTGCTGCTCCCCATGCTGCTGCTCCCCATGCTGCTGCTCCCCATGCTGCTGCTCCCCATGCTGCTGCTCCCCATGCTGCTGCTCCCCATGCTGCTGCTCCCTGAGCTGCTGCTCCCCATGCTGCTGCTCCCCATGCTGCTGCTCCCCATGCTGCTGCTCCCTGAGCTGCTGCTCCCCATGCTGCTGCTCCCCATGCTGCTGCTCCCCGAGCTGCTGCTCCCCATGCTGCTGCTCCCCTCCCTGCTGCTCCCCTCCCTGCTGCTCCCCATGCTGCTGCTCCCCGAGCTGCTGCTCCCCGAGCTGCTGCTCCCCATGCTGCTGCTCCCCGAGCTGCTGCTCCCCATGCTGCTGCTCCCCGAGCTGCTGCTCCCCTCCCTGCTGCTCCCCTCCGTGTCCCTGAGCTGCTGCTCCCCATGCTGCTGCTCCCCGAGCTGCTGCTCCCCGAGCTGCTGCTCCCCGAGCTGCTGCTCCCCATGCTGCTGCTCCCCGAGCTGCTGCTCCCCATGCTGCTGCTCCCCATGCTGCTGCTCCCCATGCTGCTGCTCCCCATGCTGCTGCTCCCCATGCTGCTGCTCCCCGAGCTGCTGCTCCCCATGCTGCTGCTCCCCACGCTGCTGCTCCCCATGCTGCTGCTCCCCATGCTGCTGCTCCCCATGCTGCTGCTCCCCATGCTGCTGCTCCCCATGCTGCTGCTCCCCATGCTGCTGCTCCCCATGCTGCTGCTCCCCGAGCTGCTGCTCCCTGAGCTGCTGCTCCCCTCCCTGCTGCTCCCCTCCGTGTCCCGGAGCTGCTCCCAGCCCAGGGCACGAGTGTCTGGCTGCACTTCCCCTGCAGGGGCAGTCCCAGCCTTCTCATGGCATCTCTGAGAACTCAGGCGTTTTCTGCTCTGTTTCAGAGCTTGTTGGAGAGTTTAATGATTCATGCTATAAAAATACTTTCCTTGTTGGTTTTTCCCTGTCTTCAGCTTCCAGCCAGGGATTTCTTTTCTTTGTAACTGCAGAGATAACAAAGCCTTTTTCTGGTGCTGTGTTTTCCTTTGTGAAGGGGTTTTACGCTATAATCAAGTTACCTCTCAGACAAGCTGAACAGATTGAGCTCCACATTTCTCATTAAAAGACATTTTTCTCCATCAGTAATTTTAACTGCATCCTTTTCAGTTTTTAACATTGTTATGCCAAGGTTGACCCCAAAACTGTTCCGGTGATGCCTTGAGAGGCTGACCTGGAACAGAGAGACAGAGCTGAGAGAATAAAGTAGGTATTTATTAAAAGGCCCTGAGGATGCACCTTGGGCAGCACCAGGCATCACCAGGACCCATCCCATCAGCTGTGATGCGTGGGGGTGGAGTTGCCTCCTGGCTTGCAGGTGTTGCATTTCCAGTTTTTATGGACCTGGCCCAAGGGGAATGTCCCCTGTCACACAGGGAGGTTGTGCTCTGGTCTCCTGGATACTTCTACAGAGGCATTTTGTTGTTGCCTGCTGTGGCCACTTTTGTAGGTACCTCCACAGTCCTTGTGGTGCCAAAGAGTTTTGTGTTTTCTTTGGGGTTTTTTGCAATTAAAAGAGGAAAAAAGTTTGAGAGTGCAGAGCTGTTCCTGGAGAAAGATGAGTTACAAACTTAATAAACACAAGTATTCCCTGTGCTTTCTTATTTGTTGGTTTTCTGGTTTGGCAGCTAAGCTAAAGTTCAATTAAGTGTCTCTAACCTTGCTGCAGGGAGAGCTGGGGAACCATTTGTTATTTTAAATCTCTTTACTTTTCAATTGTCAAATTCAATTAAGGGAGAATTTACTTTCATAGGAAAAGGGCAGCAGCTATAGAAAACTCAACAACCTGAGCTGTTCCAGGATCTGTAGAGGGATTTCATGCTTTCAGCAGAGCCATCTTCAGAGGTTTTGGCAGCAACTTCAGAGTTGTGGCAAATGAGTATTTGCTTATCTTAACTTTTGTGGTGTTTAATGTGCATATTTTCATGCTTTGCAGCCAAGCTGCAACCACAGAGGGCAGAGCTCAGCAACATTCACCCTTCACCAGTGCTCTGAGCCTGTTTGCAGAAAGTTTTGTTTGCACAGGCTGCACCTTGCCCCAAAACTGTTGAAATCAAAAGTGATTTTTACAGGAACCCAGACACGTACATAGGGCTTTTGCAGTTGGTTTTCTTTTAATTTCACTGCGTCCCAGAAACATCACTTCTTTCCTTCAAAACCTCACTTCTGGTTATTTCCCTGGTTTGGGGAGGGGGGCAGAGGCTTACTGTGCATCAGGGATGTCACATGTACAGGCAGTGGGTGCTTGTGTCCCGTGTGTCCCGTGGCAGGCTGAGACCGTGCTCTGTGGGCTCTGCCAGCCCCCAGGGCTGCAGATCCAAGGGGCAGAGGTTGCTGAAGCTCCTCTGAAGCCCCTCCTGGCCAGGGGCTGGCCATGGTGTGGAGCTGCTGCATGTCCAGTGCCTGCAGTCACAGCACTGTAAATCCGGTGTCAAATGCTGGTCTCAGGCTGTCAGGGTATTCTGCTGCATAACCTGGTTAGCTTTCTTTGCAGCCCTTGGCAGCAAACTTTGTGCTTTTCAGTAGTCCCAGAGCAGGTGCTCTTTCTTTTGCTGTCTTGTCCCGCTGCCTCCCCCCCCAGTTAATGGTAAAAAGTATTTTAAGTACTGTTTCTCATAAATCTTGGAGGCTGAGTGACTTAGAAGCCAGCTGGGAAGCCGAATGTGTCATCTCTGGAGTAAAACATAGATTTAGGGAGTTTTCATGGTTTTTTTCTGCCCAGTGTTGCCATTTCTGGTGGGCCAGCAGATGGAACTGCCCACGAGGCTGTATTTATCCCTGCAAAGCCAGCTGCTGCAAAGTGCTGGGGCGAGGGTTGCTGTGACTCCTGTGCTTTGGAAAAGCTTGTTGTTGTAATGAGAATAATGTCCCTCTGTTTGGCTTAGCAGCATTCTGCAAATCAGTGTTTGTTCTTGAGCTTGTGTATAAATCCCACTTAGTTAATTTAGGCCAAAGCTGCAAGTCTCTATTTGTTCTATGAAAAACAAAAAAGGATCAGAGCAATCTGGGAGGAAACCGTGATTTCTGAGAGATCATCTGGTAAGATATCTGGTGGCATCCTAGGCATTAAAGGGGTTTTCCCACTGGTGTGGGTGTGATGCCATACCCTGCATTCTCCATAAAAGCACAAATGTGATTGCAGTGAGTGGCAATTGGCCTTGAGCATTTGTCACTGATCCCGAGAGGTCCTGGAAAGGCAGCAGCCAAAACGTGGGGCCAAGAGCACCACAGGCTGAGAAACAGCCAGAACAGTGCCAAGGCTTTGTGATATTCAGGACAAAGAAATCCAAAATAGTGGCACCAGTGGCTTCACTGTGCAGGTAGAAGAAGAAGACTGGGGTGGTAATAGTAATCAAATATTTTTGGAAGCTCAGGAAGGCAGGAGTGTGAAGTGTGGGAGCTGCCAGGGGCACAGCGGGCGCTGGGTGGTGGCTGCTGCACAGGGACCCTGTAAATCCTGTGGAAATTAATATTTAATAGGGGAAAAAAGTGATTATATAGATGTGTAAATGCTGGTTTTATCTCCTTGCTGCCCTATAAATGGCTGGTAGCTATCAGCCCAGGAGGGCTACAGTAATTACAGCTTCAGTGCCTTGGCTGATAAAAACATCAGCTCCATGGGGATGATCCAGTGCTTTCCTGAATGGGAGGCACTGGAAGCCTTAGCCCCATTTTATTACACATCTACAAGAAAAGGGACTTGCCTGGAATCCAGCTTTCCCCCAAAATGGAAAACTCTGGAAATGCTGCTTAGCTGTCTCTTCCTTGGCAGCCTGTGGACACACAGCCCTCTGCAGGAGCACTCACTTTTCCTGGCACCTGCCAGCCTTTTTCCCAGCTGAACATCTTTGCTTCCATTTGGTTTTACCTTGGCTTGTTTTGGTTTTTTCCCCAGAAGAAAACTCCAAAACAACCTTTTTGCAAAATCTGCATTGTTTCTGACAGTATTTCACAAGGAAAAGTTTCTGTTTCCATAGGAGTGCAAGGGAGACAGGTAGAAACCCAGGTGGAGCTGGAGTGCAGCATTATTTGTAGATGTAGAGATCCATCCTCAGTCTCCACTTGGGAGCTCACACTGGGGCTGAATGGAGGCTGGTCTCATCTGAAGCTTCAGAAAATGCTTTTATATCAACTTTCCCTGTGTTGTCTTGTTTCCTAGGGGCAATATGTAATTTCTTCACTAACAGATTCTCTTATTTAGACAAATTAGACCTTCTTAACACCATTTGTATTAGCTGGTTTTGACTGCGCTGTGTTAATTACAGCAGGGATGGGGGCATCGTAATTGTAGAGAATTGTTGTCTAATTTGGGGAGAACAGGCAACACTCTGTGCCCAGCTTCCAGTTTCTTTTGCTCAAACGTGGTGCTCAATCCATTAACATAATCTTGGGGTGGCTGTAATTATGTGCATAGCTGGGTGGGAAGGAGTCCTAGCACAGTACAAAAATAGCACCAGGGAGTGCAGGCTTGCTTCTATAAGCAAAATAAGAGCAGGAGCAGGGGGGAGAGGAGATGCCAGTGGTGCTGCATCCTGGGGCCAGCACAGGTGGGGACTGGGTAATGCCATTGCAGATTGCAGTGGTCTTCACCTTCCCAGTGGGAATGTGGAGCTCATTCCTGTCTCAGTTGTCCAGGAAGGGCTGAAGGCTTTGAGGGAGGCCCACCCAGGGTCCATCAGTCACCTGTGCCGGGGGGCACATCTCCAGGTGGAACCTTTGCTCCCAGCAGGATGCCCTGCTTACCTTCACCGAATCCCATGGCTCTGATCTCCTTCCCTCCGTGCTGTGTGGAAGAGGAGAGGGGAGAGCTGTCTCCCAGGCCCTGCTGAAGCTGAGAACAGCCAGCCCTGGTGGAGAGACAGAGCCCTCCCAGAGCCCCTGGTCCCAGCCCTGAGGGAAGGGGCACATGGGGGGACTGGGGTGTAAACCATGTGCAGCAGGACACTGATTGCTCAGAGCTTGACTCTGTTATTCTGTGTTCTCAAATCTCTCTGGTGCTGCTAAATCAATGTCTCCAATGCTGAAAGAATGTATAATGCTGGCAGGGTAACTAAGCATGTTCCTCTTCAGTGCAGAAATCTGGAATTTCGGCATCCCCGACATGTTGAGGGTGTTGGAGCCTTCTCTCTATCTATACAAACTTCTTGGCTACATAATCTTCTTTTAAAAATTTTTAATACTTTTCCCACTATTTTTTAGCTTAACAGAATCACAGAATCATCAAGGTTGGAAAAGACCTTTGAGACCAGCTAGCACCACCATATTCAGCCTTAAACCACCAGACATAGCCAGATGCTTACTGAACACTTCCACAGGCTCTGCCACATCCCTGGGCAGCTTCTTCCAGTGCCTGACCCTGTTCAAGGGAAAACATTTTTTCTGATGTCTAATGTGAATCTGCCCTGGTGCAATTTAAGGCCATTTCTTCTCATCCTTTCTCTTCAGACGTGGCAGGAGAGGCTGATCCCCAGCTCACTGCAGCCTCTGTTCACGGCGCTGTGAGTATCCATCCCCTCAGAGCATCCTCTTCCCCAGACTGAACAAGCCCACTTACCTCGACCCCTTCTCACAGGACACATTCTCTAGACCCTTCTCTAGGGTTTCCTTTCTCTGCACTCACTCCAGCACCTCAGTGTCCCTTTTTGAATGAGGGGCCCAAAACTGAATGTAGCATTCAAAATGTGACCTGCCAGTGCTGAGTACGGGGGGCAGGCACTTCCCAGTCCTGCTGGCCACACTGTTCTTGAGAGGGGCCAGGATTGCTTTGGCCTTCTTGGCCACGTGGGCTCACATCCAGGCAGCACCCCCAGGTCCCTCTGTGCTGAGCAGCTCTCAAGCCATTCATCCCCAGCCCGTGGTGCCACATGGCTTGTTGTGACCCAGGTGGCACTTGGCCTTGTTGAACCTCACAGTTGTCCTCAGCCAGTCTGATTAAACCTGCTTGATTTAGAGTTGTGGAGATGCCCCCAGCCCAGCCTGACGCCTTTCCCCACATCTTCAGGTGTTGTATTTGTGCTCCCCTGCAAACTGACTGCAGGTGATGTAGTGCACAGGGCTCATTCATTCCCTGCTGCTCAGACACAGGCAGTGATCCCCTTGCTTGCCCTGCACCCATGGCTGGGAAGAAACCATCTTCCCAGACTGTATCATGGCACTTTAGAAAGCCAAATCTCTTTTTAGCCCGACTTCCTAAGGAGGCTTAAGTGCTTGTGCTCTGTTTATATCCTCATCCCTCCCCTGGAGAACTTTTGAACCCGTGGGCCCAGATCAGCCAAATTTATCAGCTGAAGGTGTTGACGGTAGTAAGGCTGCGAGGTTTTTTTTGGAGCTAGATAAAGCGGTGACACTGAAAGCAAGCACTTGTGTGTCAGCCTGGGCTGATGAGACAGGAATTCCAGAGAGGCTTGCAGGCAGCCAGCAGCCCTGGGAACTGCTGGAGCAGCTCCTGCTGCAGAGATGCCCTGGCAGTGCTGGGGCTCACAGGGCTCCCCATTCCTGTTTCTGTGGGCTCAGCCACGAGGGAGGGGGTTTGGCTGTAAATACGTGCCTGTGCTGGAGGGGACCTCACCACAGCAAAGGGCTCTTCTGCAGTGTTACAGCATTTGGCAGTGTTAGAGGAGCAGAGCAAGACTTATATTTTCATTTTTGCACTCTAAGCATCCAGGGAGATCAGGAGGGTCATGAGAATTTGGCTTTTTTTATTCTAAGATCTGTGTCTTGAAACAAAGTGATAGGGAATCTCTGATTTTGGGGTTTCACAATGGCTTTATACACTTCTGACATGGGTGAAAATGTTGAATGAAGCCAAGCTACAGGGTCAGGCTCAGGAAAACTGATAAAAGCTGCATTTAGTTGTGCATGAGTGTATATCCAGTTACATGCATGTCTAGATACATTTCTGTATTTGTGGGCAGGTGGGGTAACATACTGTGTGCCTCTGATGGCAGGGTGAGATTCAGTGTTTGTCATTTCCAGATTGAGAATGTAGCGATAAAGGGAACCCCCCGTGGAGTCTCATCTGGGGGGCAGATGAGTGAGTTTGACAGCTAAACTAGCTGAACTGAACCTGGTGTGCACTGATCCCGGTGTGAACTGACCCCGGTGTGAACTGATCCCATGTGCACTGATCCCGGTGTGCACTGATCCCGGTGTGCACTGATCCCATGTGCACTGATCCCGGTGTGCACTGATCCCGGTGTGCACTGATCCCATGTGCACTGATCCCGGTGTGCACTGATCCCGGTGTGCACTGATCCCGGTGTGCACTGATCCCATGTGCACTGATCCCGGTGTGCACTGATCCCGGTGTGCATTGATCCCGGTGTGCAATGATCCCGGTGTGCATTGATCCCATGTGCACTGATCCCGGTGTGCACTGATCCCATGTGAACTGATCCCGGTGTGCACTGATCCCATGTGCACTGATCCCATGTGAACTGATCCCGGTGTGCAATGATCCCGGTGTGCACTGATCCCGGTGTGCATTGATCCCATGTGAACTGATCCCGGTGTGCACTGATCCCGGTGTGCAATGATCCCGGTGTGCACTGATCCCATGTGCACTGATCCCGGTGTGCACTGATCCCATGTGAACTGATCCCGGTGTGCAATGATCCCGGTGTGCATTGATCCCGGTGTGCACTGATCCCATGTGCACTGATCCCATGTGAACTGATCCCATGTGCACTGATCCCATGTGAACTGATCCCGGTGTGCACTTATCCCGGTGTGCATTGATCCCGGTGTGCACTGATCCCATGTGCACTGATCCCATGTGAACTGATCCCGGTGTGCACTGATCCCGGTGTGCATTGATCCCATGTGCACTGATCCCGGTGTGCACTGATCCCGGTGTGCATTGATCCCATGTGCACTGATCCCGGTGTGCACTGATCCCGGTGTGCACTGATCCCGGTGTGCACTGATCCCGGTGTGCACTGATCCCGGTGTGCACTGATCCCATGTGCATTGATCCCATGTGCACTGATCCCGGTGTGCACTGATCCCGGTGTGCATTGATCCCATGTGCACTGATCCCGGTGTGCACTGATCCCGGTGTGCACTGATCCCGGTGTGCACTGATCCCGGTGTGCATTGATCCCATGTGCACTGATCCCATGTGAACTGATCCCGGTGTGCATTGATCCCGGTGTGCACTGATCCCATGTGAACTGATCCCATGTGCACTGATCCCATGTGAACTGATCCCGGTGTGCACTGATCCCGGTGTGCACTGATCCCGGTGTGCACTGATCCCATGTGCACTGATCCCGGTGTGCACTGATCCCGGTGTGCACTGATCCCGGTGTGCATTGATCCCGGTGTGCATTGATCCCATGTGCACTGATCCCGGTGTGCACTGATCCCGGTGTGCACTGATCCCATGTGCACTGATCCCATGTGAACTGATCCCGGTGTGCATTGATCCCATGTGCACTGATCCCATGTGCACTGATCCCATGTGAACTGATCCCATGTGCACTGATCCCATGTGAACTGATCCCGGTGTGCATTGATCCCGGTGTGCACTGATCCCATGTGAACTGATCCCATGTGCACTGATCCCATGTGAACTGATCCCGGTGTGCACTGATCCCATGTGCACTGATCCCATGTGCACTGATCCCGGTGTGCACTGATCCCATGTGAACTGATCCCATGTGCACTGATCCCGGTGTGCATTGATCCCATGTGAACTGATCCCGGTGTGCGCTGATCCCATGTGCACTGATCCCTGTGTGCACTGATCCCATGTGCACTGATCCCGGTGTGCACTGATCCCAGTGTGCACTGATCCCTGTGTGCACTGATCCCATGTGCACTGATCCCGGTGTGCACTGATCCCGGTGTGCATTGATCCCGGTGTGCACTGATCCCGGTGTGCACTGATCCCATGTGCACTGATCCCGGTGTGCACTGATCCCGGTGTGCACTGATCCCGGTGTGCATTGATCCCGGTGTGCATTGATCCCGGTGTGCATTGATCCCGGTGTGCACTGATCCCATGTGCACTGATCCCATGTGCACTGATCCCGGTGTGCATTGATCCCATGTGAACTGATCCCGGTGTGCGCTGATCCCATGTGCACTGATCCCTGTGTGCACTGATCCCATGTGCACTGATCCCATGTGCACTGATCCCGGTGTGCACTGATCCCAGTGTGCACTGATCCCTGTGTGCACTGATCCCATGTGCACTGATCCCGGTGTGCACTGATCCCGGTGTGCATTGATCCCGGTGTGCACTGATCCCGGTGTGCACTGATCCCGGTGTGCACTGATCCCGGTGTGCACTGATCCCATGTGCACTGATCCCGGTGTGCACTGATCCCGGTGTGCACTGATCCCGGTGTGCATTGATCCCGGTGTGCATTGATCCCATGTGCACTGATCCCATGTGCACTGATCCCATGTGAACTGATCCCGGTGTGCACTGATCCCATGTGCACTGATCCCATGTGCACTGATCCCATGTGAACTGATCCCGGTGTGCACTGATCCCGGTGTGCATTGATCCCGGTGTGCATTGATCCCATGTGCACTGATCCCATGTGCACTGATCCCATGTGCACTGATCCCGGTGTGCACTGATCCCGGTGTGCACTGATCCCATGTGAACTGATCCCGGTGTGCACTGATCCCGGTGTGCATTGATCCCATGTGCACTGATCCCGGTGTGCACTGATCCCATGTGAACTGATCCCGGTGTGCACTGATCCCGGTGTGCACTGATCCCATGTGCACTGATCCCATGTGAACTGATCCCGGTGTGCACTGATCCCATGTGCACTGATCCCGGTGTGCACTGATCCCGGTGTGCACTGATCCCGGTGTGCACTGATCCCATGTGAACTGATCCCGGTGTGCACTGATCCCATGTGCACTGATCCCGGTGTGCACTGATCCCGGTGTGCACTGATCCCGGTGTGCACTGATCCCATGTGCACTGATCCCATGTGCACTGATCCCATGTGCACTGATCCCATGTGCACTGATCCCGGTGTGCACTGATCCCTGTGTGCACTGATCCCATGTGCACTGATCCCGGTGTGCACTGATCCCGGTGCTTTTAGAGGAGGATGTGCTGCGGCCTCTGAGGGTGCTAAATCCATCCCTGCTCCGCAAATGATTGCGTTTGGGACTGGAAGGTGGAATTTGAAATGGTTATTTGCTAAACTCAAATAGCTTTTTCTTTCCTTTTGTCTGAAATTTGGAGTTTATACCCATGTCTTATCGTTTCAGTGGGAATAAGTTCTGCTGTTTCAAGTCAGTGTTTGACATGACAAAGGTTGTCTGATGTCAGTGTATAATTGTAAAAGTGCTGTAGAAAAGATGACAAATTAACCTTTAATAAGCAGGATGACCACATTTTGTTTCTAATTTCTAGGGCGTGGCTCTGAGTCTACTGTGAACAATACTTGCTGGCAATTTAAATCACTGCTCTACTCAAGAAAAATTAGAATACCCTAAAAGAAATGGCATGTAACATCAGCAAAAAGGCAGCAAGCAAAACTGTCCAGTGCCTCCATTCTTCTTCTCTGTTCTTTCCGCCTCTTGTCTCTTTTGGGGTCTTTGAGCTAAGAGCTGGGGTTCCCTACATGTGCTGTGGAGTGTTCTACGCCCTCTTTTGATGACCTCTCATGGCAGTAGTCATCAGGATACACTGCATGACTCCAGCAGGATCTTCATCAGCAGCTTTGCCTTCTGTTATGTGCACATCACATCCCATCCTTGGCTTCCAAAGTGCTCTCTTCCTTGCTGCAGGAATCCTGCTTTCAGTCTTCACTCTTCAATCTTCATGAAATTAATTAAAACCCAAACACTTCCAAAGTTAGTTTTTCTGCCTGGAAATTCTTTGAAGCTTGAATTTCCATGGTCTTGCCTTTTCTGCTGTGCTCCTGGTAGCCTTTTGCTGAGAAGGGTCTGGGTCTTCAATACTGCATTTTCCTACTGGCACACACGCCAAACTTCAGTACCTCAATAAGCCTGCTGCTGACTCTGGGACCTTTTGCACTGCATTTCTCATTCTTCTCATGCCGTGTGTTCTTTTTGGCCTATTAACTCTGATAGGTGATTACATTTAATTATGTGAAGTTGAATTTGATTATTTAACGTTAATTAAACCACTCTGTGTTTCCATTCTTTTCAAGTCTCTTGAGAAGGAGTTACAATATTCCCTTTCTGGTGCAACCTACATTAGGAGCATTGGCTAGACTTCTCCAAGCTCAGTGAGAGGGGTAGAGCTTGGGAATGTTGGTAAGGCCTGATGTTCAGTTTGAGGTGATGGAGACTCTGGGCACTGCTTTGCTGTAATAGCAACTAAGTAGAGCTGATTTCTCTCTTTTTTTTTTTTTTCTTTTCCTCCTGTTTTTAAAAATAGCCTTCAAGCTTCAAGATTTCAGGAGTCTCTTTATATCTTGTTCAAATTCTCTGTGTGAGATCTTGTCCACAAGTGTGGTATAAATCACAGATTAGGTAGTATGTCCTGCCTGAACCAATATTATAAAATTATAGTCCTTCTTATTCTAACCAGGGGCTTCAGAGCTGACTGTTAATGAACATCAACTTGAACGTATTTAATTTGGTACAAAATATAATGTTGACCTGAATTTATTTTGAAAGGATAGAACAGTTATGAGACTTAGATGTTCATCTGGGCTTTTTTATTTAATTTATGTATCTTCCTCTGTGGCATATTGTAGACAGCTCTTATGAGATATTTCAACTCTTTAATTTAATTACTTTGAGTGAATGCTCATACCACAGCTGTATATAGCACAAGCTATGTTTCTGGTACCACTTCTTGAGTTTATTCTGCTAAATGTTTCCCAGGGGTTTTCTCTAATACTTGCATAAAATTCACTGTTTTTCAAACATTGCTGCCATAAATTCTCAGGCTAACGTATCCAGAGGGAACAAACGGGAGGATTAAGTAGAACATTTTGTACCTGGACAGATATGGCAGGGGTTATCTCCTGAGCTGGTTCTGCCTGATTGTAAACCTGTTGTAAGTCCCCGGTTTGCCCCGCTGTGAGACAGCAAGGGGCTGCATCCTGTCCCAGCTGGATGTCCCATCCATGCCCCTGGATGGGTGCTGGCTCTGGGCTGTCTCCTGGCTGCTGTCTGGCTGACACGTGCAGCACAGCCCTGCTGCTCCTAAAGCACTGCGCCACAGCCAGGAAAATGAGAAAGTGATGGAAAATGCATGACTGGCTGGCTTGCCAGTCGAATAAGAAATGGTTTCTAGAGGCCATGAATTATGCACAAAGTCATTTTTAATATTAATTTTATTGGTGCTTTATAAAGTGGCTCTAGCAGTGGCATTTGAAAAAGGTTCAGAATAGTTAGAACCTGCGGCAAAGGGCAGTCCAAAAAAAATTATTGCTTTTCCAAGAAAACCAATGGCAAAACAAGCAACTTCTTGCCTCAGGGAAGAAAACCAGTCCTTGGTCCTGCAAACTTTGCTACTTGCCTTGCTCTGATCACGGGAATGGCTTCATTAAGCCTTGTAAGATCAAAGAGCTGGAATAAAGTTATACCTCTGTGTGTAGGATCAGGGCTTAACCCTCCTCAGCAGCAGACATGATCCGTGCCTCCACCTCTGGGCTTGTGATTTCCCGTGGAAATGGGCACTCGAGGAGGGGAGGGGTCTCAAGGGTGTGAAATCGAGCCTGGGGTGGAGTGGACAAATCCCTTCACCCTGCACTGTTTGGGGCTTGTGGCACTCGGTGTCCCCTGCTCTGCCTTTCCCACTCAGCAGCCAGGGCTCCAGGCAGGGCTGCCTGGGATGTGCAGCAGATGCAGCTCTTGCATGGATGTGCAGCAGATGCAGCTCTTGCATGGATGTGCAGCAGATGCAGCTCCTCCCCAGCAGCAGCACCTGCAGTCTGTGCAGTAACTGGGATCACTTTGGCTCTTTGGCATCCATTAAATGAAATTCGGACAAAGCCCCTGGCAAGAGTTAAATCAGCATAATTCCTTAAGTGGAGCCAGGGTTGGTGGTGTTAACATGCCTGGTTTAGGAATGTATTTTTAAAAATCCTCTGCAATACCAGCACATAACCAAGTAAAAGGAGTTCTGGGCCAGATCTTGCAGTTACTTGAGCTTCAGTGATGTGTAAAGCATTGTGTCGACTCCAGATCTTTTCCCTGTCTGCACAAGTGGTGTTTTTACCACGTGTTCAGAGTTTTTCCCTGTGTGTGGAAATACCATTGCTCATTGAATTTATTGCTGCTGATGGGACTGAATGATCTGCATAACTCCCCGAGGCAGGATGCCAAGGAGCAATCCATGGGGCCTCATCCCCAGGGATACAGAGGACTCCTGGTACCCAGCACAGGGTTGGATGGGGATGGCTCTTGAACCTCCTGTTGGCCAGCACCTTGGGGTCCACTGGCTCTGGTCCTGCTGGGAATACCTCCTCTTTCTGCTGGCATTCATCACCATTCCTGGGTCTGGGATACTGGGCAGGATGGACAGAGAAGGAAAGGAAGACCTGAGTTGTGCTGGCCCAGGCCTGTGTGCACATCTCAGTGTTTGGAGGAGGCACTGGGGGACACTGGTACAGGAGTGTTTAGAGGTGGTGGTGAGGAGACTCCTAAAGATGCTCTGTTAGATCCTGCCTGGAGTAAGACCTTGCAAAGATCTGGGCCTGCTTCTTCTGCCCCAGCTGTTGTTCATGTTCTCCAAAACAGTATTTTTGACAAATATACCATGTCCTTTTTGTTAAAAAGACATATTTCAGTTTTCATCTGACACACGGTTGGATGTTTCTTTTGGTCTCTCTTTACGTCTCTCTGTAACTGTTTTTAATCATTCCTAGCAGAATGGGGGGATTCCCTTCTCAGCCTTTCCTTCATGAGCTCCCAGGGGCCTTTGTCCCATGTTTTTCTTCCTTCACCAGCTCTGTCCATGCTTGCAGGTTACCCTCCTGCAAATCCCATGACCACTTGCTATTGGGCAGCATGGGTGTTGTTCCTGTGTTGGGAGAAATAATGTTTAGCAAGTAAAGTGTTTGCTGGTGGAGAGTTACAGCATCTGCAGCCCTTGGTTGTGTTTATGTTAGCAATTTCAATATCTTTGCTCTAACAACAGTTATTTAAACAGGTACTGCTGACCAGAGAGCAGTCAGGGATTCTTGAGTTTTGCATTTCCCTAATACTCACCACAAGCTGCCCTGAGCCCCATTCTGCTGGCATTTATCAGCTGTGACTGAGCAGCCCCTTTGAGGTCCGAGGCAGCAGAGGGATGTGGAGCACTGGGATGGCCCTGGCACGGCTCCCCAGCCCCGGGCCTGGTGCTGGACGGGGTCACACAGGGCTGGGGTTTTCCCTCTGCAGACATTCCTTCAGAGCTGCTCTTCCTCACTGCCTGATTTATGCCCTGGGATTGATGGAGCTGAACAAATGATTGTAGAAGAGCTGAGCTATGGGTTTTATTACACAGGGACCAATTTTCCCAAGCCAGAGGGGAAATCCTTTCTTCTCTACCTGTGCTCTGGTTGTGCAGCTGCTGCACATCCTCTTTGATAGTCTGAGAGCTTCAGATAAGGGGACTCCGGGGGCCAGAGGAGTCATTTATCCTCCTTTGGAGCCCAGCAGTGCCGTGGGTGTTGCTGAGGTTTGCTGCTGGCTGTGGCCTCGCTGGGGGCTGCACCAGGGATGAGGGGCCCTGTCCAGCACAGCACATGGGGAAGCAAGTTTTTCAGAATGGGAACTGGAGGAATTTGTTCTCATGTACATTTGCTGGGTGTTGGTCTCAAAGCTCCTTACAGGAGGGAAGCTGAGCACTTAGCTCCATCTCCACGAGCCATTTCAGTAGTGCAGGACCCACCCCAGCTCTGCCAGAGGTGATGGTGTGACTGAGTTAGAAGCGCTGCCTGCTCCTCCTCTCTCCCAGGCAGGCATTCCTTAGCAGTAGGCTTGCACTGGTGGTGCTGGGTGTGAGATCTGACCCTCATGACCTTCACTGGGGCTGTCCAACGAGCCAGAGGAGAGCTGGCTGGGCTCTGGGATCCTGGCACTCTGCAATCAAGAAATGCAGACTTCCACATGTGAACCAAGCCCATCCATCCTGGAGCATTGCCAGCACCACAGAGTTGCTGTTTCTATGGAGGCAGCTGTGAAAGCAGATTTTTGGTTTTAAAGGAAGGCAGAGCATTGGACAAAACACATGTACTCTAATGTGGAAGTTCTTTACCAGAAAGTGAACCCCTTTGATGGCTCCTGCATAAATTAGATGTTCCTGAGGCTGTGGATGGAGATGGGGTGTTACTGATCTCATAAAATCTTGCTTCCATGAGAAAAGAGAGAGTGGTTAAGAGCTGAGCCCAAAGGAGTTTTATGAATTTGTCAAGGGAGCTGATGGGTCTGTGTCTAATTAACTCACTTCTGAGTGATCTGGGTGCTGGGAGAAGGACAGAGGGCAGGGCCAGGAGAGCAGGCCCACAGCAGCTGCCACAGTAATTGTGCCACCTTCCCTTCACCTCCTGGCTGGCAAGATCCTCCTCCCTGCCTTTAGGAGCTGCTGGGCTGCCTTTCCTCTTCAATGCCGAATCAATCCCTGATTCAGCTCCTCCTCACCTGGCCTCAGGTGTCTATTGCATCTGTCCCCTCTGGCTCAGCCTTCCTCCACTTGGAGCCACTAACATCGATTTTCTGTGCTGCTCTTGTCTTCCCAGAGAAGCCAGCATGATTCCTGCCTTTGTGCCCCCTGCCCTGCCCTACAGCTCCTGCACTTCCCACTTCCCTCCCACCCTGTGGCCTGTGCTGGTTTCCCATAGGGATGGTTTACTCCTGGCACCTTGCAGAGGCACAGGCACGGGGCTGGGAGCGCCCTGGCGTGCAGCTGTGTCTGTGCAGGGAAGGGACAGTGCTGCTCAGGGGATGTCCAGTGCCCTGGAGCTGTGTCTGTGCAGGGAAGGGACAGGGGTGCTGTGCTGCTCCAGGGATGTCCCAGTGCCCTGGAGCTGTGTCCCATAGGGAATGGACAGTGCTGCTGTGCTGCTCGGGGCATGTCCAGTGCCCTGGAGCTGTGTCTGTGCAGGGAAGGGACAGTGCTGCTTGAGGGATGTCCAGTGCCCTGGAGCTCCTCAGTGCCCTGGGGCTGTGTCCCCCAGGGAATGGGCAGTGGTGCCTGGGGGATGTCCCAGCACCGTGGGCTCCCCACTGCCCCGTGCAGGAGCTTGGTGCTGGTGGGGCTCCGGAGCAGGGCTCTGCAGGGCTGGCTCTGGAAGGGGGGATGCTGCCTGCCCTGTGTCCTGGCTCAGCACGGTGGCTGGCTGTGACATCGGGAGGGCTTTCCACAAAGGTCAGGCGCACGCGGAGCGGATGGAGCGCAGCGAGGAGCAGGAGCAGCAGGAGGAGGAGGAGGAGGGAAGCAGATGGGCAGCACAGCGGGGCCTGCCTGGCATGTGCTGCTTTGCTGTGGGAAGCTCAGAAAGGACTTGCAGTAGCACCGAAGAAAGAGGGGAAAAGATTGAAAGCCATCAATATTCAGAAGAGCAGAAGAAACAAATGTATTGACCTAAATGACCAGTGGTGACTCAGAAGCTTAAGGGAAATATATGTAAATAGTGCCATTAACAGCTTGAGGGAAAAGGGGCTGGGGGCAGCTGCTGACTTCTGAAGGAAAATGTAAAATAATGGAAATTGGTTCTTTGAGGGTCCACTCTCTTCTGCCCTCTGTTCTTCCCCACAGAGACTCATTCCAAACGAGACCTGTAAGTTAAAGTACTAACTTCCACCAAAACCAATTCAAGCACCGCTGCCTTCCTTGGAGGAGAGTGTTTCATAAAGCTAATTTGGAGTATAATTTGGTCTGAATCATCTCCATGTGATGCATCCATATGAAATGCAGACTGATTGCAATTTCTGCCTGTGCTTCTCCCAGCTAAAAGCAAGCTGACCTGCAGGTTTTTGTTTTGGTGCATCTATAGGAAAATTTTGCTTTGCTGGCCTATTGTAATTTTTTCCTTATTCCAGATTTTTTTAAAATAAGCAGAAGGGATTAACTGGAGTGGAAGGCTTAATTGACCTCTTTCAAACAAATCTCCTCCCTAGAGAAGCTTGAATTAAACCCCCACTTTCATTCCTGCAATTTAACTGACTGGTGATATCTCATCTGTAAAACAATGTACTCTGATTAAGCCTTAATGTCCTAGACTTTTGAAAGCTGATTTTATAGAGATACAGAATGTGTAACACTTGTCCTAAAACCTGCCGTGTTAATAATTTATTAATATCCTATTCTGGTTGTGTCTTTTACGTTTGTATTTGCTTTTTGCTCTGTCCTTGTGACCATGGTTTATATAAATTTCCTACCTAATCCCTGCAATGCCCAAGTTTGCCTCTGTCCTGCCTTGCTATGTATTTATTGATTTCAGTTCATGATTGCATTAAGGAAAATCCTTTTTATCTGCTCCCTTGAGGAGTTTCCTGTTGAGGACAGTTCTTAGGTCCTGTATTATTTTGCAGTAAGCGTTGTGAATCAGAAAGGAGATGGGATAAATCTGGTTGTGATAACCCGAGGTGGCAGTGTAGGCAGGACAGAGTTGGCAGTGAAGATGGGTTTGAGAGGAAGTTTGGAAGGTTATTTTGCATAAGGTAAGGAAGGAGTGGTGTGGACAGGACAGGCAGGAGCTGATGGAATGAGTCCTTTGGGAGCCAGCCCCAGCTCAGGAGGCACAGCAAAACAGAGCCCAGGAGAAACGGTGATATGGAAGGTCTGCAGGGAGTCCTGGCTCTGCTCGGAACGTGGAAATGGGGAAGGAAGCTACTACTGAGTTCCCTTCGAGCTGTTCAGATTGAAGTGTGCCTTTAGCCAAGAGAAAAAGCCCTGCAGTTCCTCCTGCCAGTCCATAATTCCCTTGCTCTGATTAGTGCCAAGTGTGGGAGCATTTGCCTCTGCACATGTGATGGATGCCAGCGGCACTGGGAAGCTGTCATTGGAGGGGGAAAGAGAAAAAGTCTTTTCTTATGTTTGCTGGAGCTGAGCTCAGTGGAGCATTTCAGACGCTCGTGTTCAGATTATTGTCCTTCTCCTTTGCCTTCTCCTCTGAATTACAAAACTACCTATTAATAGGCTGGTAGGCGAGCAGTGATTTTGCATGTTAAGCAGTGTGATTGCTTCATCCCATTGGGATTGTGCTCTCTCAGAGTTGGACAGCTGAAAAACACATATATTGGTAATTAAATTAGACTTTATTTACAAATATTGGCTCAGAGGGTTTCCAAGTCGGAAACTTTGATTCCTTTCCTTTCCTGATGAGCATAAGCCTTGCTGGATTCAAACCAGATAATGTGAAGCTCAGTCTTTTTCCAGCTTTACAAAATCTTGGCTTAGGAAGTATTGATGAAGGGGAGGTTTGGTTTGCACTGGGAATGGGAGATAGCGGCAGCAAAGGAGAGGGAGAGAAGTGGCATCTCCTCTGGGCTCTGTTGCAAAGAAAGGAGAAGGAAATGGGCTTCCTTAAATAAAGTCAGCTGTGCCCCCCTCCCTTGCTCTTGGATGTGCCACCACGGAGGGTTATTTTTCCAATTCTTCCCATTTTCAGTAGAGAAGAACAGAGAAAAATTGGCTGTTTCTTGGGTCAGAGGTCTCCCCCTGCAGCCAGCAGCAGTTGCACCAGGACCCAAATGATGCTCCAGAAAGCCCAGGACTGAGATGACCCAGCTCTGCAGTGGGGAAAGGAGAGATGAGCTTTGAAGGTGAATTTTGGGGAGGTATTAAATGCACAGGTACCCACCTGTGCTCTGGGTGTGATTTGTGATCCAGGTGCTCAGGAGTGAGACTTGCCCTGACCAGGCTGAGAGTGACACTTAGGACAGAGCTCTCAGAATTCTGAATTTCCTTTGAGTTTTGAAACTCCTTTCCAGTAAGTCAGACCCTGTGAAAGAAGTGTCACACCACCCTAGTAAATACACGTAGGTTTTTTCATTTCCCTGTACATACCTAGCTGCATATTTGGTGTTCTAGAAAATGAATCCATCTCCTGAAGGAGCTGATGTTTTAAAATGGCACCACGGGTAGTTAAAGGCATGGTGGCTCCTGTGCAGACCAGCTTGTCCAGCCTGAGCCCCTGCTAGGGAGGGAGAAGGAGCTCACATGGGCCTTGCACTGATTTATTCACATCACCTCTCTTAGGTGGGCGAGCTGAGCCCTCAGCTCTTGGCATCCTGAGCCTTGGGTAGTTGCAAGGCCATGCCACAGGTAAGAAACACGGGGGGACAAGAGATGGAATTTCCATGTAAAACACTCAGCCTGAGTGATACCAGGAGAAAGAATGGTTTTAGTAACAGAGCTGATTGCTGTCAGAGTATGAAAGGGAGTTTTATTGGAAAAGGCCTTGTACAGCCCACTGTGCTTTGCATGATCATTTCAAAAGCAGCTCAGGACACCTCCCTGCCTTTGTCCTGCAGAAGGTAGCAATCATTTAGAAAGCCAGGGCTGTCAGTATGGCTGAGCTCGAGGCTGGGCACAGCTACCTGGGGTGGGTGCACAGGGTGCAGGGAGTGCAAAGACTGAACTGCAGGAGTAGAGCAGAAAATGTGCTCTGGTCATCCACTTGTGGTGTCTCAAACAATTTGAGTCTCTTGGCTCTCCTGAAGTCACCTTTCTGAAACCTTTCTGTTCCCTCGTGAAGCAAACAGTCCATCACCTCAGATGCCCACCTAGAGCATACACAATTTTCAGGTCGGCTGAAACAGAAAATTCCAGGGTATATATTGAGTCTTGTGTCCAACATGGACATTTTGGGGGGTTAACTATATCTCTAATAGCTTTTGAGTTTTATGTGTTTCCCTATTTAAGTACAAGAGAGAAACAGTGAGAATTAAATGAGAGATTTTTAGGATGGCATATTTCATTAGAACAGAAACTATCTTTTTTTTTCTGCTAAGAAAATATTTCCTTTAGGATCCGAGCTCCTTCTGCACATCTAATTTCCCTCCCAGCCAGCAACTCTGCAGGCCCTTTTTTCCCAAAGTGCTGGCTCTGGCCCTGCCACTTGACATACCCACACATGTTCCCTTAATGCATTTTTTGCAGTCACTTTCCTGGCTCATCTTTTGATTTCCCAGTTGTATCAGCAGCTTTGTTGGAGTCGTTCCGTAACGAAATGGGGAATGAATGAATTAATGAATCTCCCTGCCTCTGGAAACAGCAGTGAATGCAACCAGAGTCAGCATGCAGAGATGTCCTTGTCTGGTAATTATTATTTTCTAATTGATGGTGTATTTTCTGTGCTGAGCCCTTAAGAAGGACCTGCAATCTCAGATGTAAATATGCTAAATTTAAACATAGACATACGTATTTAATATAAACAGAGGGGTTAGAGTCTGATGGGTCACTGGCACCATTTCAGCAGGCAGGATGGGAGCCCTGGGGCTCTGAGCTGTTGATTGCTGGGAGATGATGGCCAGGTCCTTCACCCCTGCATGGCCCCAGCACGTCGCCCTCAGTGGTAGCTCAGATGTGTGAGGCAGTTCCTGGAGAGGATGCTGCCTGCTCTCACAGATCCTTGTCAGGGTGGTGTTTCCAGGGAGCCTTGAGAGCTGCTGTGGAGTCAGTCAGTGCAGGCTGGGGAGGGATGGTGCCATGTTCTTCCACACAAGTGTTTCTTCTGGGAGACAAGTGGCTTTTTAACATAATTGTCTACACGTCTGGGAGCTGAATCAGCTCATCCTCACAGTCACATGGCAGCTTCTCATGGTGATTCCAGAGCAAGATTCCTGGGAGTCATCTTAGCTGCTCACTTACCTGGCAAAATATTTTCCATGTTGGTTTTCTTCTGAGAGCCTGGAAGTGTCCTTTTGGACCATTTCAGATGAAACCTGTCATCCTGGAGAGGATGGATGGGCCTAGAAAAATGCAGTGATTGACGTGTGTGCATCCTTCCTCAGAAGGAAGGGATGGGAGCCACCTCCTGTAGCAGCACCACCTCTTGGAAGGTGGCAGTGGTGGCCACCTGAGATGCAGTAACCTCTCCAGCTGCAGTCAAAAAACATTTCTATCGTTGGTATTTAAAAGGTGGGAAACAATAGAAACCTCACAGTAGCATTCATCACACTGAGATAAAAGCATGTGGGCTCTTTCATTCAGTTTACTGCAGTTTTTGTTTACTTCTCTGTGTCTGAAAACTTTCCAATCAGCTTCAGAGAGAAGGCATGAAGAGAAGGGCAGACCCATCATTTCCAAACTGCTGTCTGGAGGTGGCAGCACACAAAGTCTGCATGGCTTGGTTGCTTGGCTCTGAAAAAAAGCAGTGTTGAGGAATTCCTCAGATAATTATTGATCGTTGGGGGTTATCCAGAGGGGAAGACTGAGCTTCATAAACATTCCATGTTCTGTACAAAGAGCTTATGGTAAGCTTTCTGAAGAAGGCAATAAACAGTAAGCTCTGGAAACCCTTCAAGGAATCAGTTCTCATTTTTAATGTGGAAACAGAGTATGGCCTGACAGCAACTCAATAGGTAATAGGATAAGAATTGACTTTCAGACCAGCTTTCCAGCACAATGTAGAGTGGAACAAAAAAAAAGACAAGGAAATATGTAAGGAATAAAAATTTAAGATAGACTCTACACATTTGTGATTTTTTTGTAGACTGTGGAAATATTTTCCCTTCAGTAACAGCAATGCAGAGGAAAACCAGATAGAAGGGTAGGGAACCTGCAGTGATAACAGCAGGCCTGAATTCCATCATTTCCATCTGGCAGGCACTCGCTGTGGATACATTTATCTATAGATCTGTTTGTTTGCCTTTTAAAGGTATTTTGACATAGTAAGTAAAACTGATTTTGCACCATTTCTTGGCCAGCAGAGGTCAGATCCTGACCTGTGTTTCATCCTGAAGATATTCTTCTGAGAGGCTTGCCATTAGTAGTGAATGAATAATGAAGCATCTGTTGCTGTTGATCATTCACTGGAAAGCAACCTTTTTTACAGAGGTTATGGTAATTCAGCAGTTCCTCAGAGCCAGCACAGCCTGTACTGTTTTAGAAGTAAAATTAGAAATGCAGTGAATGTTTTTGTAGGAAAATGAAGTGTGTTGAATGCAAACATACCAGTGAGGAGCTGTGCAGGAGGTCAAATCCAGAGCCCCAGTGTCATTACCTTGCTCCAGTGGTGTGTGGTGCTGTCACAGGCATTGTCCCCTCGTGTCCCGTTTGCACTTGTCACTGTGACACCTCTGGGGGCTGTAAAATCATCTCTGCTGGGACAGCACCCCCTGCAGCCCCTCCCGATGCAGTTTTGGTCTGTTCATGGATGCGTCCAGCTCTGCATCCAACCAGCTCAAGATCAGCTGCTTTCTAAACCTAGAAAACATTTTGCCTCTTTTTTTTTCCCCAAGCAAAAGCTGTCTTCTAAAAATGATGAGAATACATCCCAATAATTCCAGGCTCTTGCAGAAACTGTGCAGTTGTGTGAGAGGTCTTTCCTGGGAGCTGTGGAAGGGCCCTGGCATGCTTTGGTCATTCCTGGGAGCTGTGCAGGAGCCCTGGCATGCTTTGGTCATTGCTGGAGCTGTGGGAGAGCCCTGGCGTGCTTTGGTCATTGCTGGAGCTGTGGAAGAGCCCTGGCATGCTTTGGTCATTGCTGGAGCTGTGGGAGAGCCCTGGCGTGCTTTGGTCATTGCTGGAGCTGTGGAAGAGCCCTGGCATGCTTTGGTCATTCCTGGAGCTGTGGGAGAGCCCTGGCATGCTGTGGTCATTGCTGGAGCTGTGGGAGAGCCCTGGCATGCTTTGGTCATTCCTGGAGCTGTGGGAGAGCCCTGGCGTGCTTTGGTCATTCCTGGGAGCTGTGGAAGGGCCCTGGCATGCTTTGGTCATTGCTGGAGCTGTGGAAGAGCCCTGGCGTGCTTTGGTCATTGCTGGAGCTGTGGGAGAGCCCTGGCGTGCTTTGGTCATTGCTGGAGCTGTGGAAGGGCCCTGGTGTGCTTTGGTCATTCCTGGGAGCTGTGGAGGAGCCCTGGCATGCTTTGGTCATTGCTGGAGCTGTGGGAGAGCCCTGGCATGCTTTGGTCATTCCTGGAGCTGTGGAAGGGCCCTGGCATGCTTTGGTCATTCCTGGGAGCTGTGGAAGGGCCCTGGCATGCTTTGGTCATTCCTGGAGCTGTGGGAGAGCCCTGGCATGCTTTGGTCATTGCTGGAGCTGTGGGAGAGCCCTGGCGTGCTTTGGTCATTCCTGGAGCTGTGGGAGAGCCCTGGCATGCTTTGGTCATTGCTGGAGCTGTGGGAGAGCCCTGGCGTGCTTTGGTCATTGCTGGAGCTGTGGAAGGGCCCTGGTGTGCTTTGGTCATTCCTGGGAGCTGTGGAGGAGCCCTGGCATGCTTTGGTCATTGCTGGAGCTGTGGGAGAGCCCTGGCATGCTTTGGTCATTCCTGGAGCTGTGGAAGGGCCCTGGCATGCTTTGGTCATTGCTGGAGCTGTGGAAGAGCCCTGGCATGCTTTGGTCATTCCTGGAGCTGTGGGAGAGCCCTGGCGTGCTTTGGTCATTCCTGGAGCTGTGGGAGAGCCCTGGCATGCTTTGGTCATTGCTGGAGCTGTGGGAGAGCCCTGGCGTGCTTTGGTCATTGCTGGAGCTGTGGAAGGGCCCTGGTGTGCTTTGGTCATTCCTGGGAGCTGTGGAGGAGCCCTGGCATGCTTTGGTCATTGCTGGAGCTATGGGAGAGCCCTGGCATGAAGAGCTTGGGGTGAGGCAGGCCTGGTCTCCTCTGCCTTGTCTCAGCTGCCAGGACACGAGGAGTGGCCTTCAGCTGTAGCCAGGGAGGTTCAGACAGACCCCTGGAAGTGATTTCACTGGAGGAGTGGCCAGACTGGGGTGGGTTGCCCAGGGAGGTGGGGGAGTCACCATCCCTGGGAGTGGTGGTTGGACTGGATGGGTTTGCAGGTCTCTGCCAGCTTTGATTCTGTCATTCTGTGTGTTTGTAATGCCAGCTTTGCAGCTACCATCAGGTGCTGGGGGGGAAACTCCGTTTCAGAAAGTTAAAACTAAAGCTTTACGTGCAAACCCAGGACATCTAGTGTCTGTCCCCTTTGCTGTGCTGCAAGTCAGTGCCAGTCCATGTCTTCTGCTGAGGCTTTGCCAGCAGACCCCACTGTGAATGTGGCCCAAAATGCAAAGAAGGTATAACTTGGTGCCCAACTGATAAGAACAATGTTCCAAGTGTTTTTCAAGCACTTTGCTAAGTCTTTTGATAGACGCAGAATTTCATGTCCTTGCAGTTCTTACCCCAGAGTTACCCCAGCCTATAGGAATGTCCACATTTACTAATACTGGAATTACAGTTTCTCTGTCCTTGTTCTGATACTTCCTGCAGGTTTGTCTGAGCCCTCTGCTCACTTTGTTTTCCCTACTGATTTATCATCTCTTTCATTCTCGACAGTATTTCCTTCACTATTTTTTTCTAATTGAAGACCTAGAAATAGAGTACCTGCATCCTTTAATCTAGAACAGTGTAGAACTGTCTTAAAATAGTGCTAATATCAACTCAGAAAAAAATAATTTACAACTGAATTCCAGCAGTAACTTGAGAGTCAGGGAGTCTTGTTTAATGGGTGCCTTATTTAATCCCCTCTCCCTGTGGATGTCCAGCATTTCCTACAAAGTTAATACCATTAATTATCTCAAGCTGAGCACCCAGAGGACTATTTGCTTCTGCAAATCTGGAATATTTTCACTTGCTAGGGATAGAAATCACTTGAGTTACCTCCAGGGGCTTGGGGGGCTGAGGGGGGGTTTCCTCTTTAATCTGCCCAGAGCTGTTGCAGACTAATTCCCTGCACAAACCTCTGTCTGCACGTTGCTATTTATGTGTGCATGTGTATGAGATAATAGAGAGTGACTGACTACAATGTATGCATTTAAGCTACTCAGCTGAAAATTACTGAGCATTAAAATCCCCTGGGAATCACAAGACTTCCAAATGAGGAGAGCACATGTCAGTCAGTGTGTGGAAATGAGTCTCCTACAAGAGTAGCTTTCAGTAAGAAGAATGAGTATTGTTCCCTGGGGTACATCAATCCCAGTTTGGCCACTCTGTACCAGCTTTTACTATTTCTCTGGAAGCATACACGGCCTTTTGTTATTATTTTTTCCTTCTTTTGTTCCGTTGTGCATTTCTATTAGATATGTCTCATGGGCCAGCTATCAAGGGACAACTGCTGTGCTGTGCCAAATGAAGGCATTTTCAACCATAAACAAGGTATTGTGGATGGAAAAGAGCCGTGGACATCGACAAGTCCTGGACTCTTTGTTTAAATGTGTTTTATTGTACTGAGCTGTGACATAGAAATTCTGAGCAACTGGCTGGTTTGACCTGAGGTTGAAATGAGCAGAATGCTGCAGGGTGGATGAGGGCCTTTGGCAAAGAGGCATTTTGGTTGGTCTGGGCCATCAGTACATCTCTTTCTGTGATTGAGACATGCATTTTAATAGTGGCTAAATGACTTAGAAGTCTGTCCCCTCTCAGAAAATACCAGACACCTTGAAAATCCTTGATAAAAAGTTGAATCCTATTGATCATCAAGCCTTTAGTTCTGAAACTCACATGGGCATGCACTGAAAATGGTACTTCTATGCTTTTGTGGAACTGAATGAATAGTCTGGAAAAACGATGTAGTCACAGTGATTAATTTCTATCAGTACATTGTTTGTACTGAATTTCCAGAATGGCAAAAGACTCCAAATATTTGTGAGGTGACTTGGTTTGTTCAGAGTTTGTAGGTCCTTTTTGTTGCTGCCAGGGGGGCAGTGTTTAGAATCATCATTAGTGGAGTGTGTGGGAACATTTTCCAAGGTGTTATTGTATTGTTCCCAAATCGAAATGCTCAGATCATAATGAGGAGCAGAGGGATGAGCAGGGATCATGGGAAATGGGGTCCCTCATTAGACAGGTGAACCAGCCAACACTCACCTGCATGTTGTCCATTCCTGTGGCAAAACAAAAAACCCTGTATCTCAGGCAGTAATGAGCTCTGCCTCCAGCAGCAAGTTAATAAATAAATACAGGACATGGCCACAGGACTCACCTGCCTCTGGTCTGAGGTGCTCCCTGCTTCTTGGCTTTCTCCAATTTGTTTCCATCCTATCCATTCAGAGTGACACTCTGGCAGCTAGGAAAGTATTTAGGAGTATTGTATGTGGAAAGTCCAACAGGATTTCTTATTTTGTCAGTAGTGAGTCAGACCTGACCTGAAACCAGTGTGCATTTTAAGAGTCTTTCCATGAACTTTTATTGTCTTCTCATTCAGTTCTCTTTGCTTTTCCAGGTGTAGCTTCTCATTTTATCTCCCGAAAAATAGGGTAGTGCTCTCTGTATTTTCAGTTAAAAATAGAGATAAATTCTTCTTAAAAACTTAAGCCTGCAGTCAGGAGCATGCTTCTTTTATTTTCACTTGGACCCTGTCCCAGAGCAGCAGAGATGTGTGCTGCCACAGTCCGTCCCAGACACTGCTTTCTGCTGCAGAGGGAGTTTCAGCCCCGCTCACATCTCTCTGCAGGCTGCCTTGACACCTTCATGTCATTTGTGCCTCTCAATTCATGCTCTCATTTGGGATCCAGCATGGGGAAAGGTTACAATTAATCAGAGCAGGAAACACAGCCACCAGAGCAATGACTTGTGGCTGCTTTGGGCTGCCCTGGAGGGGAATCACTGGGCTCCCTGTGGTACAGAAAACTATTCTCAGTAAGTAAAAAGTATCAAAAGAAAGCGACTGCACCCATCTCCCCGTTTTGCAATCTGTGTGTCTGTCAGGTTTCTTAAAAATGAAGCATTTTATTAATGCTGCTGCCTGTAACCAGGTTTTTAGCTGTGTGGCTGACTTGGGAGGAAATGTGCCTTTTCACAGCCCTTGCTGCTGCCCCACTTTGGGCTCACAGAGGATGCTCAGCATGCATGAAGGCAATTTTTATATGTTAATAACACACCCCTCCACAAGGGAAAAGGGCTCTGTTGCTGCTGGCTCAGCTGGGAACCACAGGGAATCCCTGCAGAAAATGCAGGCTCCCAGGCTTAGTGCAGTGTGCACTCCCTAATTGAAAATGAACTGATTGCTGGTTGTTCACGAGCAAACACGTTGCTGGCTGGGGCAGACAGTGAACACAGCTCCTCCTGAGGGAATATTTCCAGCCTGTGCTGGAGCAGCAGTGAGGTGTGTGTGAAATCCCTGCAGCCTTGCCAGGGTGGCTCAGGGTCACCCACGGTTTCTTGGGGTCAGTGGGACACTTTATCTGGCTGCTGAAATACCACAGTAAGAAAGAGAGCTTACACGGCTTTAGTACAGTCACTAAAATTCCATTTTAAAGTAAAAGTTCCCATCTCACTTCATTATTTCAGGTACTGACTTGTGTTTTTATGTGTGGCAGAATTTCACAGACCTTTGCTCAGGGTTATCTGGGGACATGTGGGATGGCAAGGGCTGTTGTCACTGCTTAAGGGATGCACTTACAGCACTGGTAGTTTTCAAGATTACAAGACATGAAAGGTCCTTCCAACTTTTGTAGTCTTTTTTAAAAAAGCAGCTATTTGGAGGGGGAGCAAAAATTGGCTCTGACTTTTCTGTTGGGAACAGAAAATGGGGCAGAGTTAAACAGATTTCTCTCTTATTTTGTAGGCTGACAGAATTACTCTTAGGGAATGATAAAAGATACAAAATACTAGTAACCTTAGAGTGAAATAATCCTTTTTTCATTTTATTCCTCCTGCCTTGGGTCTAACTTGCTGTAAATGTGAACATTTGTTCTTTGAGGGCAGTAACATAAATCTGGACTTTTGGCTTTTCAGTTCATCAGTCTTGGAGTGTGTTCTGGTCTCACATACAGGAGAGGGACAGCTCTTGGAACCCCAGGATGGGGCCAAACTCTTGAGAGTGAACAAACCTGTGACCTCGGTGTGAGCTGGCAGGGCTTGCCTTTTGTGGGGAAGCTCTTGGCAATGCTGTCCTGAGCACAGCCCACCGTGGGAGAGTCTGATGGGCACCCAGAACAGTACTGCCACCCTCGTGCTCCAGGGTGGGACTGGGGATGCTTCTGCCTGGAAAAACCCTGCACCTGGGACTGGGAGGCAGCACAGTGAGCGTGCAGTGCCTGACAGAGCGGATTTATTTATAACTTGCTGTCCACATCACACACCTTGCACGGGCATCGTCTCAGGAAATTTCCTCTGTGGGTGAAATGTGGAGCAGCCTGGAGCCCACTGTGATGTCAGTGGATTATTTCTGTGCACAGGAAGGAGAGCAGTGAAGGAGCCAAGTCTGGCACAGGCCTGGCAGCAGGGCGTGCTGATCAGCTGTAATTTGATTTGTTAGGCACCACAGTAAACAGCACGAGGGGCAGCAGCAGTGATGGCTCTGGCAGCCCCTCTGAGCCTTACCTGGTGCCTGCAGCAGCCACGTGGAGCTGTGTTACAGCTCCTCAGCAGGCACCAGCAGAGCTGGCATGCTCCTGTGCTGGGCTGGGACAAAGGGAGACACACACTGCAGCAATCTCCAGAGCACAGCTCACACACCTCTCCTGCTGTCCCTGTTGTTCCCCATTCCCCAGTGGCACATGTGGGAGCAGCCTGCTGTGGGTTACTCAGGAGAGGTGCTGAGTGCCTCATCAGGTGCTGCAATAGTCTGATTTCCCCCCGGGACTGCATTTTCCTCTAGTAAGTGTCACATCCGTATTTTTCCATCATGGCTTTGGTTCAGAACCTCTGCCATCTCTAACCCTTGCACCACGGCTGGGCTGTGGGTGAGGAGCCCATGGCATGGCAGCCTGGAGCTGACCAGGCTCAGCTCCTGCCTCTGCCATGTCAGAGCAGACCTGCTTAGGTGTCGTGCTGTCTGAGCTCACTGTTTGCTGGCTCTAAGGGGCTGCCTCCTCCAGACCTCACATTTACCAGCACAAAACTAATGTGCTGCGTATTTCAGCATGAGTGAGTAAAGAATCTGCAGAAATGCCCCAGTAAGCTCTGCAGGGTGAGTCCTGTTTGCCCCGGAGCCAAGCCCACTGCCATCAGCAGTAGCCCCCCAGCCCCCTTGGGTCAAGTGTCACCTTGTGCCACCCTGGAACCAGCCCGACCTTCCCTTGGCAGGGCGGTGCAGGAGAGGACAGACTCTGCTTGTGCTCATCCCCCAAAATAGCAGCACGCTCCAAGTGCAGTGCCTCTCATTTCCTCTCCCTCTGGGGGGTGGGCACAGGAGGAGCTGCAGAGAGGTGGCATTTGCCGAGAGCCCTGGCACAGTCAGGGCCACGTTGGAAGCTGTCAGGGAGAATTAAGAGCAGGGTGAGTGCTCTGGCGTGGGGATGGCTCAGGGGCAGCTCTGCAGAGCTGTCCTGCAGCCTCCCTCCTCCCTGTGCCTCTCATAAAGGCTGCCCTGCTGTCTGGGGATGTTTTCCCAAGTAATCCCATTGGGAAATTAGGGGTTCTTAATAGCTGTGAGAGGATTGCTGTTCTGTGTGAATGGGTGGGTGCCTGAATGAATTTCTTACATTTTGTGCTCTTGATACAAATTTCAGAAGTTTTCTGCTACACACATTATGCAGCATCCTGGAAAGCTCCGTCATTCCTCTTCACAGCACTTGGGTTATTCCTGAAATGGCTTTAGATGTCTTGGAGAACGTGGAGTCACTTACCAGGGTGTTTTCTGCTTCCACGCCTGATTAAATAAGTCCTTTATTTTTTGTGTCATATCAATAGAGCTATGGGAAAGTGGAATAATCTCTCCCTTCTTGAGGTATGAGGACCAAGCACATCAGTGGGGACTGAATCAGGACACTTACAAGCCCAGAGCATAAGGTTTCACAGACTTGGCTGCCCCAAACCTCATCCTCAGCTGAGGAAAACAGCACCATTTCCATTCTTTGGGAGAAATGAGGGGAAATGAAGCTTCCCTGTGGCTGCTGTGTGTGTTACAGCTCTTTGGAGGGACTGTGCTGAGGGGAGGTTGCCTTGGCTTTGCAGTGAGATGGAGGTGACTTGCTGGCTGGTATCGTGTTGAGTGGAAGTGCTGTTCATTGTAAAAAGCAGCGTGCACTGTGCCAGCTGGTGGGCTTTCAGTTACCTGATGTTGTTTGGAGCTCGGGAGGACTTCAAGCATCCAGCAGCTGCCTTGGGATGCAAGTCCTGTGGGAAACCCTGGCATTGATCAGAGGAAAAAATACATGTCCAGAGCTGATGGTTTAAAATGTTACCGCAATAGTCTCATGGATTGCTGTCCCTGGGGCAGCTGAAATCGATGCAGTGCCATTGATCTGCAGCTGGCTGCCATTGGTGGAGCCACTGCCTGACCTGGGGCTGCTTCTCCTGGAGCCTGGAGATGGATACTCTCTGAGCACAGAGCAGCCACCGTGGCTTTGGAAGTGTGTCTGAGAGTGCCACAAGGTACCCACGTGCACCAAAGAGAAATAAAACAATTATGGTGCTGGGAAAGGGAAAAAGGCACACATCAAAGTGATTATATTGCAGTACAATCACTTTGATATGTGCTTTTTTGGAGGTTTTGGGAGAGGAAGGTGAGGAAGATAACCCGAGTTAATAGAGCTGGAGAGAGACTGTTAAAAGAGCAGGAGATTTTGGGAAGTTCAGAGTAGGGTAGAAAGCCAGAGAGAGATGTGTGGAAGATGAGACCTGTGAAGAAAGGCCAAGTCTGCTCTGACTAAAAGAAGTATGCACAAAGGAGACAATCACCTACAAATACACAGGGGGGACTTGCAAAGCAGCCAGCAATCAATTTTCAAATAATGGACTTGATCTTTAGATAAACTAGTGAAAGGCAGTGAGGGTGGAATAAATACCTGATTTATCACTGCATCTTTTCTTAGCTGCAGCAGCAACACAACCATGTTTTCTTCTCTGAACTTCCTCTCTCCACCTCCTGAATAAAGTCAGGGAAGCACCTTTCCAGCTGGGATGGAAGAGCAGTGCCAGCCTCCTCACCCTGCTGCTATTTCAGACAGCTGCTGCCAAAGTGCTCAGCCAGCCCTGAGAAATGGCCCAGAGAGCAGGGGGAGGAGTGTTGTGAGACAGCAGAAGGCAGGCAGAGAGCTGTCCCAGGACAGGGCAGTATGTCACTGAAAAGCAACAGGACCTGTCTGTTTCCCTGGGACCAGGACTTTATCCCTGCCTTGCACAGCAGATTTCTGGAGTCCTCCAGAAAGTCAGTTCTGAACTTGCTTCAATAGAACTGTTAGGCTGCACTTCATTTTAAGGTGGCACCCACCAACCCAAGGGTAATGCAGGTGAAGAGTGTATTGGCTATTTCCTGTGCCAGTAGAACGAGCAAATACATTTATCCGTGTCAGTTTGCAGCTCCTGCCTCCCTCCACCTTGCCAGTGGAACTCCTTTTGCCCCAGCTAATCTATAAATCTGTGTTCCCTTGTGTGCCTGAAACCCTCCTGCTGCCTGCTCCATGTTCCTCAGGAAGGCCTAAACAGGAGGAAAGCAAATCCACTCAGTCTTGTCAGGAAATAACAATTAAAATTGACTGAAACATTCACTCTGTGTGAACAGGAGCTGTGACAGTTAGCTGTAGCAGGCCAGCCCAGGTGGATCCAGTGAAGGAGAAGCTGGGAAGGTCACACACATTTCCGCCAGCAGCCTCCAGCTCCTTGCTTGGGTAGGATTGGAAGGGCTCCTGTCTCTTCTGCACACCACCTGCACAGGAACCAAAAGAGCTGATGCTCCTTCCTGGACCTTCAGAGGAGTAGGGCTGTGGTTGATAATCCCAGCCAAGCCTGCTGGCCAGGAGCAGGGACCCCTGCCCCTCCGGGGGTGAGCCCAGGCGCTTTGGGCATGTGGCTTTCGTGGCAAATCATTCCTCTCCTCAAGAAGTCACGCCATGACATTTGTAATAGCTGATACCTGATGATTTTTTAAATCAGGACTCTTCACAAATGCAGAGGAAGGCCCTTGGACCAGGCTGGAATTAGATCTGAGCTCTCTGTTTGCATGGCTGAAATGGCACAGGAATAATTCCCCTTGGAGTGCTGCTGTGTGAGACCCAGACCAGACCATGGCAGAGCCAGGCTTCCACCTGGATGGGCTGTCTGTGCTCCAGGACCTGGGGTGCAGATTTGGGATGCAAAGCTGAGCCTGCATTTGCTCCCCCTTGTACCAGGACACAGCTCACCTCTTACCAAGGGCTGTCCTTGGAGCAAACCATCCACTGCTGCTGGCCTTGCTCTCAGCTTGGGGCTTCCATGGGTGCAACCTGCAGCATGAGCAGAGAGAGGAGTACAAAACAGGACCTGGGGCTTGCTTTCCTGGGAATTTCCTTGTTTCATAAGGCATCATGAACAGGTTAATTTCTTAAAATCTTCTCCCAGAAAGGAGGTCAGCTAAGTGCTCGCCTCGCATAGATCTCAGCATGTGAAGTTCATGGAGTGGCTGGCTAATGACATCTGCTGAAATTCCCTGTGAGGTAGGGACTATGGCTGAGGGATACAACAGAGTGTAAACGTGTGGCTCTTTTTCTTTTCTGCAGATCTTTCCACCATGTTTGGGAAAAAGAAGAAAAGGCTGGAAATTTCCGGCCCCTCCAACTTCGAGCACCGGGTCCACACTGGCTTCGACCACCGGGAGCAGAAGTTCACGGGGCTGCCCCAGCAGTGGCACAGCCTGCTGGCAGACACGGCCAACCGGCCCAAGCCCATGGTGGATCCCTCATGCATCACTCCCATCCAGCTGGCCCCCATGAAGGTACCCTGCTGGCTGCCCTGCAGCCCTCGTGTCACCGTAACGAAGCCGTGCCCGCAGCGTGTGGCCTTAGCGCGCCAGCTGGGCCCGAGGCAGGCACGGCCGGGGGGAGCTGCAGGTCCAAACATTTGTCAGCAGAGCTGGGAGGAAAAAGGAATGCTGTGTATAAAACTTGTGGGAGTGTCTCTGAAGAGCCTGAGTCATGGGTCTGGCAGGCCGAGCCTTGGCGCTCCCGGGCTGCAGAAGAAAAAGCCACCAGGCCCAGGGGAGGCCCAAAACGCTGCTCCTCTGCAGCACAAAGCTCCTTGGTAATTAATTTAAGAACAGTGCTCTAGGCAAAGGCAGTCTGGAGCAAGGGAGAGAGGGAAAAGTACACCAAAGGAAAGAAATTAAATTGCTTGTTCAGCCAGGCAAGGAGCTCAGGGAGGATCTGATTGCACCCACTGCTGGGGTAGGACATGGTGGGGATGGAGCTGAGCTCTCGGGGCCTGGGAGGGTGAGGGACACAGCCCTGCTCGTGGCCTGGGGCTCAGTCTGCACACCTGGGAAGAGCACTTGGCTTACAGGGTACAGCAGAACTGGCAGGGAGCCACCAGGATTCCAGGCTCAGGATTCTGACCAATTGGTCCTGATTCTGCAGTTCCTCTGGGATGCGCGTCCTGACAGGCAGGTGAATCACACCTGTGGGATGGTGATCCCACACCTGCCAGCCGTGCACCTTTCCCTGCCATGCAGCTGCAGAACAAATGTAGGATTTCATTTTCATGTGGATTTTTCTGCAGCGAGGGAAAATCAGATAATCCTGGGAGCATGGACCCTGTAGTTATATTTGCTAAGTGCTCTTTGCTAAATTTACATTTACTGCCTGCTCCAGAAGGGCACTCATCACTTGCTGATCAGGGCTGCTGGCTGCCGCTGCAGGACAGTGGGGATAAAATCAAGATCTTCTTTTTTTTTTTTCTTTTTTTTTTTCTTTTTCTGTAATAAAATATCTTGCTGATAATGGTGGCCCAGAATAATGAGGAAAAAGGTAGGTAATCTTCTTCCTGCTGCTGGAGGAGAGCAGCTTTGTTCCACAGCCCTTCTTAACACCAGAAATATCTCTGGATGTTTTGACATGAATACATGAAGATGTTTTAAAATGGGGGGAGAAAAAAGAGTTTATTATCTTGCAGAAATACTCTCCTATAGTTCTGGAGCTATAAATCCCTAAGCTTAAAAAGTATTAAATTGCATTACTTTTCTCAGCATTATAAAGATCATATGACTCTGGGCCTTGGCCTGCAAATTGTGTGTGCAGAGCTGGGTTCATGTCCCACTGAAATAACACACAGTGAAGGACCAGCCCCAATGGGAAATTACCACATTTTGAAGCAGAGAAAATCACTGTTGGTTCTTTCCAAGAAACTGTAAATTCTTGCTTTTCTGCCTGTGTATCTGGGGTCTACATATGGCTGATTGAAATGGGCCTCCATAACAGTGCCATAAAGTTTTGATAGCAACTAAGAGGCATTGACTATCCGCTGAGAATTGGCTTTTAACTCTATTGCAAGATACCAGTTTAATGTATATTTGTTAAGAATTAGCATGCTTTGTTTTGATACAGCTTAACTTACAGAGACAAGCTGAGTTGCAGTCACTTTAAAATTAAGAATATTTAATGTTGCTAAACTAGTTCAGCATAAACATTTAATTTAGACAAATTTTTAATGTGTGCACTTGCAGTACCTTTAGTGTTTAAAGGGTATTTGGCACTGAGGATTTCCTAACTTCACTGAGAGCTGTAGATTTAAAATGCACCTGCAGCTGATGAAGATGGGAACCACAGGGTTGAGGTCTCAGTGTTGTTCAGAACTGTTCTCAGTTCCATCAGCAGCTGATGGCTCAGTTAAGGCACTGATGTGTAGCAGAGGAGGATCCCCAGCTGTGCCCTGAGCCACAGCACCGAGTCTGGCTGAGGGGTTTGGCTGTGCTTGCAGGTCATACAGCAGATCTGTAACTCTGCTCTTAGGTGCTCCCAAACTCCTTTGCCATGCCATTCCTTCAGTATTGGCTGTCTTTGTGGTGTGAGGCAGACGTGTTCCTCCTAATTGGTGCTCCTTCGTGGCTGAGGAGTAGCACAGAGCAGAGCCAGATTTGGCAGCCCATTTCTGGCTTTGAGACAGAACTGGTGTTTGCCTGCTTTGGGCTTCACCCAGAACTGAGGCAGGGGAAGGGAAAGGCTTTTGTGCAGCTTTCTCACTCAGTGGTGTTTGCTTGTTTCCCAGCCTGCAGAGCAGATCTGTTGGTGTGTAGTGTCTCCCTTTGGGTAAAACCAAAAAATGATAAATACTCTCCGTGCTGCATCTCTGCTCAAAGGCAATAGCAGCAGGGAGGATAGCCAGGCAGTGCTCTGGGCTCTCAGACATCCTGGGGATGTCACCCCTGCTCTGTGCTCCCAAACATCCTGGGGATGTCACCCCTGCTCTGTGCTCCCAAACATCCTGGGGATGTCACCCCTGCTCTGTGCTCCCAGACATCCTGGGGATGTCACCCCTGCTCTGTGCTCTCAGATATCCTGGGGATGTCACCCCTGCTCTGTGCTCTCAGACATCCTGGGGATGTCACCCCTGCTCTGTGCTCCCAGACATCCTGGGGATGTCACCCCTGCTCTGTGCTCCCAAACATCCTGGGGATGTCACCCCTGCTCTGTGCTCTCAGACATCCTGGGGATGTCACCCCTGCTCTGTGCTCTCAGACATCCTGGGGATGTCACCCCTGCTCTGTGCTCCCAAACATCCTGGGGATGTCACCCCTGCTCTGTGCTCCCAAACATCCTGGGGATGTCACCCCTGCTCTGTGCTCTCAGACATCCTGGGGATGTCACCCCTGCTCTGTGCTCCCAAACTGGGGATGTCACCCCTGCTCTGTGCTCTCAGACATCCTGGGGATGTCACCCCTGCTCTGTGCTCTCAGACATCCTGGGGATGTCACCCCTGCTCTGTGCTCCCAAACATCCTGGGGATGTCACCCCTGCTCTGTGCTCCCAAACATCCTGGGGATGTCACCCCTGCTCTGTGCTCTCAGACATCCTGGGGATGTCACCCCTGCTCTGTGCTCCCAAACATCCTGGGGATGTCACCCCTGCTCTGTGCTCTCAGACATCCTGGGGATGTCACCCCTGCTCTGTGCTCTCAGATATCCTGGGGATGTCACCCCTGCTCTGTGCTCTCAGACATCCTGGGGATGTCACCCCTGCTCTGTGCTCCCAAACATCCTGGGGATGTCACCCCTGCTCTGTGCTCCCAAACATCCTGGGGATGTCACCCCTGCTCTGTGCTCTCAGACATCCTGGGGATGTCACCCCTGCTCTGTGCTCTCAGATATCCTGGGGATGTCACCCCTGCTGTGTGCTCTCAGACATCCTGGGGATGTCACCCCTGCTCTGTGCTGCCTGGGATGAAAGGCTCCTGGAGCTTTGGCACACGTGTGGCAGCCTCTTGTGGAAATGTCAGCCTTTGAATCCCCACCTGAGCTGACTGTACAGTCATTCATTTCAGAAACAACAGAGACAATGATGGGATTCCCCTCCTCAGTGTGGCTGACCCAGATACCAGCAGAGGATTGTGTATTTCAGGTGCAAGCACAAGTATAGCACAGCAGAAAACTGCGTGAAAAATAGAACAGCAGTGATCTTGATAGGTTGCAGGGATAGAGGCAAGGAGGGGGTGAAAATATGCTGATTTTCCACTGAAAACATCCCTGCTTGAATAATGTGAACAGTCTGTGTCTGCCTGTAGTTAGAATAGGCTTCATAAGGGCTGACATCCTGTTGTCAGGCCTCTTGGTCCTCTTGCTTCAGTACTCTGTAGTTACTCCATGTGTGTGGGGAGCTCATGGTTTGCTGTTTGTTCTCAGCACACATTATGCTTGGCTTATCTTTGCCTTTATGCTACACAGAAGCTCCAGTCTGTTACCACCCTTTGATTTTTGGAAACTTCAGAGTCAATAACTAAGCAAATGCTTCTCCACTCCATTCAAAATACCAGGAAAACAGACTTCAGAACCTTTATTCTGGGGATTTTTGCCAAGAGAGCTCATCATTGGCTTTGTAAAGATGCTCCATTAACATTCTTCAGTGCCTGCTGCTGTCAGCGGAGCAGGGAGGCACTGAAGACTTGTTAAAATCCCTTCCCATGTTTCCTAGTGCAGGGAGCAGCTGAGCATCCTCACTTCTGTCAAGTTACTGGAGGGAAAAATGCCATTTGTTCCTGAAGAGATGCCATACTGGGGTTATTCATTAGTTCTCTGTGCTGCTTCATGTGTCAAGCCTCCATTGCTATGGTTTTGTTGGTGCCCTGGGTAGTTTCATCCATCCTCACCTCCAGCAAGATCAAGGCTCCCAACTTGAGAGTGACAGTGCTGAGTTTGTCCTGGAGAAAGGAGGGAGGCAGCTGTCAGTGTAGGGACTTCAAGAAAACTGAATCCTCCCTGCTGGGACCTCCTCATGGCCTTCTCCCTTCATCTGCAGTAAATCCAGCCGTGCTCACGTGGAGAAATTTCCCTTTTCCTCTGTTTTCTGCCCCATTTCCTTCCCTTGAAACACGGGTGTGAGGGTGAGGGGCTCTCACTGCCCCGTGGTGTGTGCTGTGCTCTGAGGTGAGGGGTGGCACAGCGGGGTCACAGGGCGAGCCCCTCAGCTTGACATCCATGCTGTCCTGGCAGGAAGATGGCAGGAGCCTGCTCAGTGCCTGGGCTGGGCTGCCTGCAGGGCAGGGGAGCCCTCTCCTTCCCTGGCCTTCCCCAGAGTGCCCCCATGCCCCAGGCTGGCCTGAGGTGCCCATGGGATGTGCCACGAGCCCAGTTCCCTTTCCTGTGTCCTGCCACACGCGGCTCCTGCAGAGCAGAGGATTTCATGGGGGACAGAGCACTGCGTTGCCAGCTTCTCTCCCAGTCTTTCATCCTCATATCTCAGAGGTCTGATCTATTATATGGTTTGTCTGAAAATTTTAGCTTTTCTCACTTTTGTCTCAGTCCTTGACCCCAATCCTGGTGAGTCAGCTTTAATTTTTTAAACTTTTTGAAGTTTCTACTGGTGCATTTCAGCCTCTCTCCTATAAAGAGAAAGAAAATCAGAAAATGAGTAATTGGTTGTGGCCCTTCCAGTAGCTCTGACATGAAAATCAAAGCTTTTGTTTACTCTGCATGAAGACAGAAGGAAAAAAGGCAAGTATTTCTCTTCCCCATCCTGTTTGGCCTCTTCAGATTTTCCCAACAATGATATTCAAGCCTCATCTAAAGTGACTTTTTTTTCCTACATGTACATGTCCTTGCTTAGATGGAGGATACTGTGCACAGTGATGCTGAGTGGTCAAAGAGCTGAAAGAGGAGATGAGTGAGGGTCCTTGTCTGGGCTGGAGCAGTCAGAAATACGCAGATTTCATTAGAAAACCCCCGTGCCTCCCCTCCCCATGTGGAATTGCACAGGGAAATGCCTGAGCAGGAGAAGGGGGATTTGGAAGTACAGAGTTGTTCAGATGGGCAAAGCAGCGTTGTCCCGACTCTCTGCATCAGCCTCCCAAATCTGTATTTCTCCGTGGCAGCTCCTGCCAGGACAGCACCTGGAGGGCTGCTGACATCTCGTGGGCCTTCCTTGTAAGCACATGCTGCAAAGTCCCCCATGGTTGTTAGCTGCAGGCTCTGCAGGGGCTGCTCAGTGCTGGCTCGGCTGGGGCAGGGCCAGGGGCTGTGTGCGGGAGGGCAGAGCCTGCTCAGCCCTGCTCAGAGCGGCACAGCCCGGCACGGCACAGCACAGCTCGGCACAGCACGGCATGGCACAGCACAGCACAGCACGGCACAGCACGGCACGGCACGGCACAGCCCAGCACGGCACGGCATGGCACAGCACAGCACAGCCCAGCACAGCCCAGCACAGCACAGCACAGCACGGCACGGCACGGCACAGCACAGCCCAGCACAGCCCAGCACAGCACAGCACAGCACGGCACGGCACAGCACAGCACAGCCCAGCACAGCCCAGCACGGCACGGCACGGCACGGCACGGCACGGCACGGCACAGCACAGCACAGCCCAGCCCAGCCCAGCACAGCCCAGCACAGCCCAGCGCAGCACAGCACAGCACAGCACAGCACAGCACAGCCCAGCACAGCACAGCACAGCACAGCCCAGCACAGCACAGCACAGCCCAGCCCAGCACAGCCCAGCACAGCCCAGCACAGCACAGCACAGCCCAGCACAGCACAGCACAGCCCAGCCCAGCACATCCCAGCACAGCCCAGCACAGCACAGCACAGCCCAGCACAGCACAGCACAGCCCAGCACAGCCCAGCCCAGCACAGCCCAGCACAGCACAGCACAGCCCAGCACAGCACAGCACAGCCCAGCACAGCACAGCACAGCACAGCACAGCACAGCACAGCACAGCACAGCACAGCACAGCACAGCACAGCCCAGCACAGCCCAGCACATCCCAGCCCAGCACAGCCCAGCACAGCACAGCCCAGCACAGCACAGCACAGCCCAGCACAGCACAGCACAGCCCAGCACAGCACAGCCCAGCACAGCCCAGCACATCCCAGCACAGCACAGCCCAGCACAGCCCAGCACATCCCAGCACAGCACAGCCCAGCACAGCACGGCATGGCACAGCCCAGCACAGCACAGCACAGCCCAGCACATCCCAGCACAGCACGGCACAGCCCAGCACAGCACAGCCCAGCACAGCCCAGCACAGCACAGCACAGCACATCCCAGCACAGCACAGCCCAGCACAGCACGGCATGGCACAGCCCAGCACAGCCCAGCACAGCACAGCACAGCACAGCATGGCACAGCACAGCACAGCACAGCATGGCACAGCACAGCACAGCACAGCCCAGCACAGCACAGCACAGCACAGCACGGCACAGCCCAGCACATCCCGGGTGCAGGGGATGCTCTGCCACCGAGCGTGGCTGGGCAGCAGGACAGCAGCCAGGGCACTGTGCACCTCAGCCTTTGGAAAGGAGAGGGCACAATTTGGTGCCAAGCCCTCTAGCCTGCTCAGATTCTGATGTCAGCCCTGCTCTGCAGGCAGGAGTCCCTTCCACCACAGCTGTTCTCTGGTTATCTTCATCTGCAAGTGGTTATTGTCAGATTTGCCATGGCCTGTAAGACAGCCCCACTTCCAATTTATTTTGATCACTGAACAGGAAGGCATTTGCTGCTGTGTGCTCCTGGAAGAAGCTTTTCTTCCAAAGGGATCATGCTTCACCCTTGAGTGCCATTTGTTTCACTGTGTCTGTAAGTGACAGTGCTACTTCAGTTATTTCTGTTCTCCCCACAGATATAGTACAAATGTGCCATCTAGTGTCCATGTCTGACTTGCTGTGAGAAGAGCCGAGCTGACAATTTTGTGTAGTCCTGCAGGAATTTAATCACTGTACAAAAAGAAATGAGCCACAGTATGAATCAGTGCAAGAAGTACACAGCTCAGAAGTTTTTTAGAATTTTATCGCTAGGTTCATATGTTCTCATGTGTTCTACATTGTACAGAGGAAACTTTTGGGTTTATTTCTGATTGTCTGATTTCAGAAAATTAAATGTTTTATGTAAGTCCTTCAGAATAACACTTTTGCTGCCTGTGAAGGTGGTCTCAGCAATAGTGTCAGTGTTTAAAAGTTATCTGGAAATGCCCTCAGTGACAGGCTTTAAACTGGTCAGCCCTGAATTGGTCAGGTGGCTGGACTGGGTGAATGTTGTAGCTCCCTTGCAGCAGAACCAGCCTATCCCATTCCATTCCATTCCATTCCATTCCATTCCATTCCATTCCATTCCATTCCATTCCATTCCATTCCATAGGGAACACCTCTCCCCAGGATGCTTTAACTGATACATTCTCAGTTTTTCTTTACAGTTTTGAGTTTCTGGCTTTCTGAACAGCAGAGTTCCTGATCAGCAGCTCTTTCATTTTCAACAGTTGTCTTCCATGCTGTTGAAACATTTCATCCAGCCTGATTTTGACATTGTTCTTCTAGAACCTCATTTGGAGAATCAAAACCAGCATCATTATCATTTCACAGTGACTCAAAACACAGGATATTCCTCTGTTTTTCAGTTCAACTGATGTGCCAGAAAGTGAATTATTCACATACCTTTTTTGCCAGGGTATTGTTCCTTCATGGCAGCCCCCCATGTTCAGCCAGGTACATTTGTCTGCAGCTGGAATGTGGACACCAGCACCAGGGCTTGCAAGCAGGACCTGGCCATCCTAGAGAAACACTGAGGCTGCCAGGAAAAAAACCTTTCCTGGAAAGCAGAGTAAATACTGTAAGTGGCACAAAAAAAATTCCATCTTATTCCTGTCGTTTAAATGTGCTGAAGCCAAGCAGGAGCAATGGCTGCAGCAATGTGGCGGTCAGAGGTGGTCACTGGAGCTGACAGGGGTGCTGGACTGCACTTGGCTCCCCTTTGGGCTGTGGAGGCAAGTTCGGCCCTGCCCTAAAGCCTTTAGTCCATCATTCTGCCCCTCTGCCTCGGAGGGGTGGCAGTGGCTGCCTGCTGGTCGTGTCCCTCCCTGGAGAGGTCCCTGACACCCAAAAAGCCTGTGCTGCCATGCTCTCCTCCTGGGGACAGGCTCACACCTCACCTCCCCCTGCCCAGTCCCTCCCGGGGCAGGGCTGGAGTTGCTGCCTGCAGTGAGGGGCCCTGAGGGAGTTCTTCAGCAATCCTTTGTCACCTTAGCAAGCTTTGCCATACAACAGCTGGCATTGGTTTGAACTGCTCCACTTACACGACAGAGGAGTTGTCTCCAATGTGATTAGTACAAGAATGTTCTTAGATGCATCAGCACTGAGGTTTTGGGTGATAGTAGTGTTGGAGGAGTCTTGCAAGGGTAAGCCTTAGTCCCGTTACTGGGAGCTTACATGGGTGAGCAGAACTTGCAGTACACTAAAGTCTGAAAGTGAACCTGGAGCTCACAGTCTAAAACTGCTGAAGCAGACCAGCCTTTAGAGTTCAAAACCCACCTTAACCTGTAGGGCTGTGCATTAAAGGGCCAGACTCTCGTGCCAGCATCTCAGAAATTGAATCTGGTCTCCTCTGGGAGTACCACACTGGGAATACTCTCCAGGTAGCACCTGAAACAAGCCAGGAATTAGATCCTGACCAAGGACCCTCATAATCAGGTTCTTTTTTTAGCGTGGGAGCCTGCTGGGGTCGGTGTGGCAGCCCTAGGTGGCAGCAGGCAGTGCCCAGTTCCCCTCCTGGCAGCCGAGGTGGCTGGGACCTGCCGGGCTGTCTGGTGGCTCTGCTCGGGCACACGCTGCAGCCCGCACAGCACAGGGCTGTGCCCGGCATCTCCCAGAAGATCAGCCTGCAGCATGGCAGGGCACGCAGCACCAGCGTGGAGCCTGCTCCTGCCCTGTCATCCATCCGTGCAGCTCAGCCCCTGCACATCTGCACTCCCGGGCCGCGCTTGGCCCTGCCTCTGCTGAGCAACTTGGAGTGAGCCCTTCTGGTCCAGAGCAGAAACCAGACAGGTTACAGCCCATTGAACCGTGTGATTCTGTAATTATAACCAAAAAACCATTGTGATTCTATAATTACAGCCAAACAGCCGCGTTTATTCAATCCCAGCAGAGTTTAGTTCAATAGAGTCAGAGGGGGGAAAAAATGTTGCCAAGCAGCTGACTTACCTGTGGAGCCAGAGCTCCAGGTACAAATGTGCTCTTTTCTGTCTGCTGCTCTGACATGATTAGATCTGGGCTTTGGTGGCTCTCTAGGAATTTGAAAGTGCTTTGCTGAGCTTTCTTTCTTGTCTTCCCCTTCATGCAGGATCCAATTACACCAGACAAGTGCTATGTATTACCAGGGAACAACACTGACTTACCTGCAGAGACTTTTAAATGCCTTTTCTGTTGTCTGTGGGATGAACCGTGTGCGCCAGGAAAAAAGGGTATTTCAGATACAGATCTTTAGAGAGAGAAAAGTGAATGAAAGATAAGTATTTAGGGTGAGCATTTCTGCTTTTTAATTGCTGAGATCCAGCAGGCATTAGTAGTTAGCTATCAGGATCACACAGTTAAAAGGACAGCGTAAGATTGTGAATTTCACTGAATTTCACAGTTTTGTAGTCTGAGCAGAACAGTAATTGGTATCTGTGTCCTAGTTTGCAGCTAATGATTCTCACAGAGCATAGTGCATGTGAAGATCCTTATTGCTGAGGCTTATGCTTCCCTGTGAAGCAGCGTGGGATAGACAGGTGTAGAAATCTGGTTTAAACACGGGGGTTTTCATGAACCACCCTGGGAAAAGGCTCTGGAGCAGGAGGGGACTGGCTCCCATGGCACAGGCTAGGCTGGGGGAAGCAGCCCCATTTCAGCCTTCCCCTTCTCCCCGCTCCTGGCAGGGCTGGAGCAGGGGAGCTGGGTGGAGCAGGGGAGCTGCTCCGTGTCAGGCAGGCTGGGTTATGAGCTCGGCAGTTCCCATCTGCCGCCCAGCACAGCGTGCGCTTGGTGGCGGCACAGCCCAGCAGATGGGAATTCCAGCCCAGCAGAGGGGAATTCCAGCCCAGCAGATGGGAATTCCAGCCCAGCAGAGGGGAATTCCTGGCCTCACCTCTGCTGCAGAGCATCCTCTGAAATCTCCTGCCTCACCTCGTTCCCATCAAGAAGGTGTTTGATTTGCACTTCTCCTTTACAAGAGGGAATAAGTAAAATGTGAGCTGAGGAAGCTCCTTGTGTTTTCCATCTCACCTGCCTTGTAAATTTGATCTAAGCATTAGATTTCTGCACAGGAGCCCTTTTTGCTTCATGTCCATGTTTGCAGATGAAAACCACTCTGTGGGAGTCAGTCCTGCTTCCTTAGGACATACCTGTGGCTGCATTTCCCATTTCACAGTGTCCTTGAAAAGGAAAAGTAATACATTTCCTTGGAAGAAAGAATGCTGCAATTTACAGTGCAGATGAAATTGTTTTGTCTTTTTATTTTGACAAATTCCTGGATTTGCTGAAATCAAGGAGTGAGCTTTCACAAGAGGATGAAGGAGTCCAAAGTAGTCAGAGACATCAGCCAGTTTAAAAAGTGCTCCTTGCATGTGTGTGGCCAGGAATGCACAATTTTAGTGTGCTGGGAAGAACCTTGAAACTTTCTGGCTGTTTTCAGGCCGTGGGACTGAGGCATGTCTGGCACATCACTGGTGCAGGATGATTTCTCCTGCTGCACCTTGACAGTGCCTTCCCTGCCACCCTGGGCAGTGCTCTGCACACATCAGCCTGCCCTCCTCGGGTGCCAACCCCAAATTCACAGGGACTGTCCCAGCCCCGAGCAGGGCTCGTGGGCAGTGAGCCCCATCCATCTGCAGCGCTGGGGCTGAGGCACTCTGCACTCACCAGCATCTTCTGCTCTCTGCCTGATGATTTATGGAGTGGGAAAGTCACTGACAGCCCTCTGCCACGGCTTGCAGAGCACCAGGAGCTCCTCGAGCTGGCCCCCCACACCCAGAAACAGAAATGTTGACTTTGTCTTCTAGCACCTGCTGTATTTAAAGCTTCCTTTGCTGTGGCAATACACTTCTAATTGTTTCTTCTAAATTAACAGACTGTCAAAATCCTCATTTTAATTAAAAGCAGGAGATGACCCCGACCACAGTGCAGTGACCCAAGAGCCTCTGCTGTCCTGAGCAAGTGCCCCTCTGTCTGAGCTGTCAGATAAAGGCAATTACTTTCTGAGCATAAAATTTTATCACACTGGAATTGACTTAAATATTTGAGAAAGCTCAATCAGACTGCAGCCAGAAAAATCTTTCACTGAGGGGAAAAAGCACCGGGATCATTAATTGGGTTAATGCTCCATCAACCTTGCATTTGTTAATGGGCACGTTTAGGGCACGAGGGGAGCCTCATCCAGGGCAATTTCACCTGAGCTACGAAGAGGGTTTGTGCTGCAGCGACTTTGTGACCTGCAGGCTGTCCCCCTCTCTCCCCAGCTCTAGCTGGGGCTGCTGGCAGAGCAGACTGCCTTCCCTGGGTGCAGTGCCCTGTGCCATTACGGCACGTGTGGGGCACTGGCTTTCACAGCACCCTCCCCACAGAGGTGCTCCCCCCTGGGAAGCCCAGCCCAGCCCTTTGTGCCCTTCCAGTGCAGTGTGTGAGCTGTGGCTTGGTGAGGAAGGCTCCCTGAAGTGCCTGCCAGCCCTGGAGCACCCACACGGTGCTGTGCCCCAGCACCAGCCACGGGTACGTGGGGGACACTGACTCTGTGCCCTGAAAACAGTGGCACTGGAGCCTCAGTGCCAGCCCCAAGCAGTGGGCTCTCAGAGCTGAACTGCTTGGGGAGCTGCTGGGGAGTGCTCTTTAATTCTTGCAATTTCTCATGCCTTTGTTGAGAAAAGTGGGGTTTTTTTTTCCTCATGCTACCCCCACATAAAAACCTGGAGAAATATCAGCTAGACTGCAGGTATTAGGGGTAAGGATGAGTGGCTGCTGCACGTTAGGGCTGGTGATGGTTGTGATGTGGCTGCACAGGGCTCTGCATCCCTTTGGATAGCCCCAGGCTCCCCTTGCTATCCCAGCTCCCTGCAGCCTCCCTGGGGAGTGCTTGCACCAGGCTCACACGGGCAGCAGAGTCAGGTCATACCTGGCCTGAGATGCACTTTTGAGGTGTGTTTTCCTGTGAGAGTGATGATGCCAGAGCTGAAGGAGGCATCAGGATTGCAGCAGCCCTTGCTTCATCTCCCGTCTCCTGTGCACTGTTGTGCTGAAACCATTGCCCCCAGCCTTAAGAAAACGCAGCAGTACAAAGAGGGCAGTTAAAATTCCTGTGACTATTGTGTTTGAGTTATTTGATTTTGGGGGACATTTTTCTTTTCCTTTCCATCTCTGAATAAAAGAAAATTTTGAAGGGTCCTAAGTCCTATGAGACAGAAATTGTTTGGTTTGAGATTTCTCCACTCCTCTCCCTGAAGCTGTTGAACCCCTCAGTAATACTGATCAGTGTTACAGACACTTTCTGCATCACTGAATCAGTAATACAGACACTTTCTCTTTCAAATTAAAACTTTTAAGTCACATTTCACTCATATGTTGTGTGTCTGAGAGATTTGTGTGTGTATATGACACAAAATAGCACGGATCAGATAAATTTCAAGTAGGCCTAGAATAATTATTTTAAACTTTTAAAATTCTCTAATAGCATTTCAAATTACATATAATAGGCATTTTTGTGTATTTAAAAATAAGGAAAAGTTACTAGAATGTAGATATTTCAGTAGTTTTTAAACTAAACGTTGTGTTAAAGTTGCTGTATTTTAAGATGTCAAAAGAATTACCAGGGAATGTGATTATAATGAAACATTGCTCTTGTTGTTATGGAAGCCAACTTTTAAAACTGCTGTGCGAGGAGGGAAATTACACAGTGCCGTTTTGGTGAGCCCTTTTTTATAGTTGTCCATTATTTTGCTTTTGAAGAACTTTAAACAGCTGGCACTGGTGCTGTTAAGCATGCTGGACTGCTCTGCAGCTGTACCTTGGTTTGATCCTGGGATTTGGGGTCAGCTCAGGTGGTGTGCCCATCCACACGTGGCACGTCCTGCAGCACCCTGGGCTCTGTCTGGGGGCTTCTGCCCTCCAAGGGCTGCTTTGGCTCAGTTTTACCTGGGGATTGCATTTCTGTGATTCCCCCTGAGCAGGGGAAAGGTCCTGCTTGAGAGCTGTCCCAGGCAGGGATTTGTGATCTGCTGGAAGGGGATTAGAGCAGTTCAGGAGGTGGGCTCATGGCTCACGTGCTGGGACACTTCATGGCAAGGGGCAGGTGACATTGGCTCGTGCTCCTGCTTTGGGCAGGTGACTCTGTGTGTAAAGTGCCTGTTTGGTCCAGGGAGCAGAGACCCAGAATCCCGGCCCTGAGTGACCCAACAGCAGTGCAGTCTCAGAGTGCCTTCCCCAAGGAGGGAGCTGTGGGATACCAAAATGATTGCTGTTTTCTAATCCTGTTTTTATGGGGAGAATGAGAATTTATAGCACTGGGAAGGAATTCATAACAGAAATTATATAAACTCCAAGGCTTCCAGGTGTAAACCAGGCTCTAAATTACAGGCTTCAGGAAGGGATGTTCTGACACACTTTCCTGTCTGTTGTGTACTCCTTGTGACTAACTCTGAGTAATAGCTGCTTCTGCAGACAGGCTGTAGATCAGAACTGGAGCAGCTCCCACAGGACACTACTGGAGGGTGCAGAGTGATGAATTACCTCCTGTCCCATCCAGCGCCATTTCTCACCCTGTATCTGATGAGTTCCTGTCCAAAAGGCTTCTTCCCAGGCTAATCTGTGTGCCACAAGTGCCCTAACGTCCCACTTAGGGGAAAGAGGGGATGGAGGTGTAGAAATCTTTTCAGTCCTTCTCATGAAGCTTACCCATTCGGGTGTAATTAAGAATTCACTGGCATGTGGAAGGATTGGGAGGATAATTCTGACACGGTCATTTGGAAAAGCAGCTGGGAGGTCAGAATTGTCCCCAGGTGAATATTCCATGGAGAAAAGCCTGAAGTGCCCAGTGGAGGCACTTTTCTGAGAGCAGCAGCCCCAGCCCCTGAGCTGTGGGCAGGCCTCAGTCTCTCCCCTCCCTCTGCCCCCGTGCCCGCTCCTGGTGGCAGCCTCAGCGTGGCACCTCAGCCTTGGCACTGGCCTCCCTCACAGGGGAAGGGATCCACCCCGTGCTGCCCCGGGCTGCTGCAGAAAGCAGGGCTTGGCCTCGTGCTTTCACTCTTTGCAGGAGTTCTGAGAGGCTCCACCTTGGTGGGGTCACAGCATCCCAGACGGGTCAGTCTGCAAGGAGCACGGTGGGTCACTGGCACAGCATTGTGTCCAGGCAGCAGGGAGAGTCCACAGCCTCTCCAGGCAGCGTGTTCCATTGCGTGGTCACAGTAAATTCTTCCTCCTCCAAGTACTTTTTCTTCTGGTAGGAGTAGATCAGATGCAGACCCCCGATGCCTTTGGCAGCAGCTATAAAACTGTGTTACTCACAGGGAAAGCTGGAGTTTTCCTTCTGTACTGATGACAAGGATCAGTTTTTCTCTCCAAGTCATATTTATTTACACTGGGAGTAAAATGTGGTGTCATGAACACAGCTTCAAATACTTTGAAATGTCTTGCAACACAAGAAAATAAATTACCAATACATCCATCACTTAGAATTAGATTATTCTGACCATCTGTGCTTTATGCACCTTTTCTTAAGAACAAAAAAAATTATTTTCAGCCTAGGCTGTGCTTTTAGTTTATGTGTAATGCAGATGAGGAGAGAAGCTAGCTAGAGGCAAAATCAGAGTTTAGACTGGCTGTTTGTAAGGGCGACCTTCCCTTAAAATTCCTTTTTTTTCTCCCTCACATCACAGAGATTTAAAATCCTCATTGACTCCAGAAAACACAGCTCCAGGAGGACAAAGGATGATATATTCTTAGCGAGTGTGTAAAGTATAGTAGTTCTAAAGACAATAAATGCAAGGTCGCATTAGGGCACAGCAGTTAATTACCCACTTCATTACTGTCAAGGTTAATACAGCGTTTGGGCGCAGGAGCTGTTCCTCATCTCCGGCTGGAAACGAGGGAGGACAGCTCCTGTGCCAGGCAGATCCATCACAGCTTATCGGGGCCGGGCAGGCGCTGCAGAGCCGTGGGGATGGCTGCTGCCACAGCCTGCCAGGGGCTGAGCCAGCCCCGGGCCGGGCACGGCCCCTGGGCCCTGTGCCGCGCTGGGACGGGTGCTGCTGCCTCGGACGTGTGCAGAGGGTTAGTAAACCTTGGAAAATACAGCAGCTCGCTGAATAGAGAAAATGTTACCGCACTGGGAGCAGAGGGCTCACCCACCGTGTGCTCACCCACACAGTGGAGGTTTCACCTTTTAACCCTTTGGCCCCCCAAAGTCCTGTCCATCGACTCCTCTTTCCCTGCCCAGAGTTCCTGACACCTTGACTGGGGCTCAGCTGTTGCCATGTAATGAGCCAACCCTCCCAAATGTCCCAAACCAGGCCACCCTGATAGCAACACAAGGGGGTAAAACATAACTACAAATCTATAGAACTTTTCTTAAGAATTATACCTGATATTTGCATTCACTGTGAGAGTCAGCCATGGCATACTCATCTGTCACAAGAGGAATGGCAGCAGGAAATTCCCAGCACTCCTCCATCCATGGGACCTTCATCCCTCCTGGGCTGCACAGGGCTTTACTGAACACCATGGGCATGGAGCCCTGGGGGCTGAGGGGCTCCAGTCCCACTTTTCCAGCCTGGACAAGGTGCTGTGCACACTTCCATTGCAGGATTTCAGCAGGCAGAACAAAGGCCTCGGAAATCTTGGCCCATCAAGTTTGGCAAAGGATAATTTGCTTTTATCCATGTTGGCTGCAGCAGCCCTGAAAATTCCATAACTTTAAAAATGCAGACCATTAAGTGGGTAAAAAAATTCAGAAAACAATCTCTGCAAATATATCTAGAATATAGAGACAGGATCCCCTCCTCCTCCTCACATTTTTTCAGTTTATAAAGCCATTAAAATTAGAAAAGCTAGAGTAGTTCCTATGACACTAATTACCATTATATCTCTTTCCATGATAACTCTTTCCTGTTACATTTTCTTTCAAGGTTTTTGTTTTGCTTTTTAACGTAGAGCTCAGGTTTCCCATCATTTGTGATTCCTGTCATTGTATGTTTATGCCATGAGGTTTTCCCTCTGCTCCTGACACAGTGCCCAGAGTCCACAGTCCCAAGCCAAGACCCCACATCATCAGTGCAGCTTTTCCCCTGCAGTCATTCCTCGTGGGCCTGGCACTGCCATTAGGATTTCAGGTTTGGGAATTGGGCCATGCTTATGGCAGCTCCCAATCTCAGGCTTCTTCCTGCAGATCCTGTGCTTCCCAGGAAAGCTGTGGGTGCTGGCGAGCCCCAGCACACACTTTCTCTCTAGTAAATCACTTCAGGACAAGTTAACATGGTGCAACATATGTTTTATTCTTTGTAGCATCTTACTTGATTTAGTTTTTTAATTTTGATGCTCTGCTCATTCTTACAGAACAATTACTTTAATTACTCCTTTACACCAATACCTTCTTCAGGATATTAATTTGTTTTTTCAGCCTAGTAAATGGTTCTACCCACCAGAGAGTTAAACAATGTACTTCAGAATTGTGTATAAACAATTTAAGTTCTATTCAGATAGCAAAACACTTGATAATATAGAGTATTTCACAGGATCTTGGTGAAACACTTCCCAAACTTTCTTCTCCATGGACACTACAGTTCTTTTGATAAGAATGGTGCTGGATATTTCCTTGTAAAAGATCAAGCTGGTGTATGCTGTCTGATTGAGCCTGGGGGCATCTCACCAAGTCTGGCCTTCCATAGAAGGGAAAAGCAAAATTTAAAAACAGGCCAAAGCAAATAGAAATATTGTTGTTGTTGTTGTTAGAAATAATTACGTATCATAATTGATAATAATTGTTACTCATAGTAACAAAGCACTGACTATTCAGGAAGTGTGCCTCTGGAATAGGTAACTTTTATCCTCCCTTTGTGCTGGCCATTTTCATTTTCTCATGGAAAATATTCTAATGCCAATAGGAATTGCAGCCTTCACACTTGCAAGTCACTGTTTGCCAGTGATCATCCTTAAAATGCTGGGATAAAAGAAATGAGGTTTAGTTCTTAATCCCCTTAACTTCACCAGTCAGGATGAGACAGCACTGAGGTCCCAGAGCTGTCCAAGACAGCTTCGCCAGGCTGAGGCGTCAGTGGCAAATGCTTTTTTTTTCTTTTCAAACCAGAATTCCCTATAAGATCATTTTACTATTAGTGCTATTTTTAAATCCTCATAATCGAAGAGGTTCCTCCCACACATGCACCTGTCTGCAGAAAATCCCCAAACTGCAGGGATCTGTCACCAGTCAATTCCCCAACATAAACACTCAGCTGCATTCTTCTAAATCTTCCTCCTGGAGGTGTCTGGAAATGCAGACAGAGCGTGCCTGGAGGAGCAGAGGGGCAGCTCCTCTTCCCCCCATGGGAGAGGCCCCTCTGCTCCGGGGCTCCCTGCTCCCCTGGGCACCCCAGGAAGCCTCTCCTTTGTGCAGGCCAGTCCCGTGGATCCCTCCCGGGCAGGCGTTTGCACAGGGCTGCCAGCCGGGTGTTTCAGTCTCGTTTTCAATTAGAAGCATTTCATTGTCGGATGTTGCTGGTTTATTATGTGATAATTAAATATGAATGGTCGCGCAGCCATCCTGCCTAAGAGGCTGTAGCAGAATTAAACCCATCCCTCTCATCCTGCTGAATGGCTTTGGAGGTGAAAGCAGTGATCTATTTGCTGTCTCTTATTTTCGCTGTCCTATTGTTTCAGTACCACTGGCTTCAAAATAGCAAACTAGGCAAGTAATTACAGACATAAATCAGAACAGGAGGCAGCGTGAGGTCAGGACTGCTTTGCTTTGTGCCTGCCTTTTCTCAGGGAGACAAAGAGGTACATTCCTCTTAATTTTGTGCTCTTACTAGTGATTGAATGCTTTTTTTGACAAAGTTTGGACCCCTGAGTGCTTTCAAGCAGGAGTTGAGCAGTCTCACTATGCTTGGAATAAAGGAATGAGTGCAGGGCAAGTGACCAGGCTGGGTCTGATATGCTGTGGTTGGTGTCCAGTATTCCACATTCAGCACATGCCATGCCTGCTTGGCTCCTGACACACCACAGTCAGTGTGCAACACTTCCAGAGAGGGAAATCTCCTTGGGCTGACCACGGTGACTCTGTTGAAAAGCTCAGTGAGTTAAGCAAGATGCAGCCAGAGATATTTAGCCAAAGTAAATCAGCAAAGCAAATGTGTTTTCAGTAGAGCCTGGCTGATTTATGGCCCTGGCCACCAATCTGTACATCTTATTCTTGTCGGGTGTTTGCAGACGTGAAGTGGAGCTCAATGGCAGTCCCCAGGTGAGGAATGGATGCAGCCACGTGTTACAGCCCTCAGGTGGTACTGGCTAAAAAAATAAAACCTTTCCTGAAGGAGATCTGTACCCACACACTGCTCACCTCCCATGCTAGCAGGAGCAGCAGTGTTCTGGACATAAAGCAGTGGGGATGGGATCTGTGGAAGGCTTGGCAATAGTGGGGCACAGACGAGGCCAGCACTTGGCATCCCTGGTGTGGGTGTCCCAGAGCCGTGGTTGTGCACTGTGGCTTGCTGGATGCTGTGTGTCACAAGGAGATGGAGTTAGTTGAGTTAGAGTTGCTCCCTCTTTCCCAAGTGTGTTTTACACTAAGTTAACTAAGAGGCAATCCCCAGTGGGATTCTGCTACTCGGGAACATACTGTTTTGTAAAAAAAGAAAAAACCAAGAAAATTCAATGCCTGCTTAACTGTATGCTACTTTTCATTCCAGCAGTTTGTTAAAATAGCTCATGGAAGTGACCACTGAATGATTCTTGCTTAGCTTATCCGTGCTCTGTAAATCCGACTCAGCCCACCAGTGTGGCTTGATGCAGACAACTGAATAAGAACAAATGAAACATAAGTAGTGAGTTTAAATGTATTATTGTTGGCTGCTGAGCACCCACCTCTGAAACTGGGCTTTTTGAGCATGTCTTGGGGTTGCATGCCAAATCCCAGCTTGTGATCCGCACTGTATTTAAACATTTCTTCATGTCCTACTGTAATTATTTATTGAGGTTTTTTTTTTTTAAGCAATGAGATACGTGATTGAAGAACATAAGACATTGCTATGGGTGGTTCTGGGTGAATCACAGACTTTTTTCCTTTTTGGTGGTTTTTTTGGTGAAGTACTAAACAAAAAACAGTATTTAACCAAAGCAATTTTTTCATTGCCAGACCATTGTTCGAGGAAACAAGCCTCGAAAGGACACCTCGATCAACGGGCTGCTGGAGGAGTTTGACAACATCTCAGTGACACGATCGAACTCTCTGCGGAAGGAGAGCCCCCCCAGGCAGCACCCGGGCACGGCGAGCCACGCGGCGCGGCCGCGGGAGGAGAACGGCTACGTGGCGTACTCGCGCTACTCCAGCGAGTCGGACGGCGCGCCCGAGCACGTGGGGGAGAGGTGCCGCGACAGGGCCCTCTGCGGGGACGAGCTGGACAGGTTCTACAAGCACAACGGCCACGTGCTGAAGGTGACCTCCCGGGACATCTACTACTCGGAGGTGACGCCCCTGCAGTCGGAGCTGGCCAGGTTCCTGCCGGATTACCAGGCCCAGCTGGAGCCCAAGGCCAAGGCGCTGGAGTACGGCCTGAAGCTGGAGTACCAGCGGGTCCCCAGCGGCTCCTCCCTGGACTACAGAGATTCCTTCCCCTACGCCCCATCCCGGGCGTCGCTGCAGAGCGAGTGCCCCAAGGAGAGGCTGGAGTACGGGGACGGTGACTGGGGACACGGCCTCGGCAAGGAGGACTACGACAGGAGGCCAAAGTCGTCCTACGTGGACCCTGCGAGCCCTCAGCCAGCCATGAGGCAGAGGTCCCGCTCCGGCTCGGGCCTGCAGGAGCCGGCCATGCCCTACGGCGCCAGCGCCTTCAAGGCTCACCAGCAAGGACATTGCTACAGCTCCTACACCTACCCCCGCCTGTCCGAGAGCGCAGCAGGCGTGCCCAAGGTAACCCCTGCCGGGACACTGCTGCCAGGCGGGGATCAGCCCCTGCACGGGGCAGTGCCCACTGCGAGGGGCTGGGAACGTCCCCGAGCGTGGTGTGCCTGCTCCTCGGCAGGTGTGGAAACACACCCACTTTACTTGGGTGTGTGAAAATGGATGCCAGGCACCCGTGGGTTTAAAATACTTCCTAAAAGGCAGGTTTGGAGTGCCCATCTTCTGGGGAATTTATTGGAAATTCCCACTAAGTGCAAGTTCTGTGGCAGGTTTTGTAGCTTCAGGAGTTCCTACGCCTGAGCAGATGTGAGCAGGAGGTGAGATGCTGGTCTGGTGTGTGTATCAGATACTTCTGTGTTTGAATTGTTACTATGCAAGGCTGAAACCTCTGTGCTTCAGTATTTATACTGTATTTATGCCATCTTTATATTACAAGCTCTTGACTGCCCATTAGGGTAGGGGCTTACTCCCTTCTGCATTGCTTTTAAGCATTGAAATTAAGTCAGAGCAGCTGATCTCACCCAAGACATTTTAGATGTAGTTTAAAAAAAGGGTTGATGTGCAAGAAAGCATTTCAGCCATGTTCCTAAAGGCTGCTCCTCTGCACAAATCTGTCCCTGCTCTGCCACACGAGGTGTGTTACCTACCCAAGCTGTCCAACCCCGCTTGCAGCAGTGTGCTGTGAGCACCTGTTCAGTTCAGAGTGCTTTTCTCACACCTCCAGTGCGTAGCCATGATGACCTCCTTAAGCATCTGATGTTTGCAGGAGGTGCTTTTTCAGTGTAGTTTGCTCTGAACATCACTGAGTTCCCCTAGCAACGGGCACTGTGGTGATCATTTTTCCAAGTCTGGGGTTGCCGTGACTTTCCACATGCTGAGGTAGGAGAGTGTCAGTGGTGAGCTCTGTTCTCCTCTCTGATGATAGCTGAGCAGTGCATCTGCCTGCTGGCTGTGTCTGCAGCAGCCCCAGGACTCTGCAGATCCATGATATCCCTGGGCTGGAGCTGTGCCAGCCTTGTGCCCCCTTAAGTTTGGCTGCTTTGCCATTACCGTGGTGCAGTGCCCCATGGGAAAGGGTGAGCAGTGCATTTTTTGTCCCTCTTTGCACTGGAGCACAGAGCCAGGCTCTGGAGCTTGAGGATAAGCCCTGGGGGGAGTAGAAAAGTCACCAGGTCTCTTTAGTGCCTTTCCAAAGCTCAGGGTGTGGTGGCAGGAGGGTGTGTGGTACTTATGCACCAGTAAGGCATTCAGTGTGGATTCTGGAAGCTGGGAGGAAAATCTGGCATGGGTTAGCTGCCATTTGCTTTACTGAAAGCAGTCATTTTGTCAGAGTTTAGAAAACAGGAGGGAAAATCCAGTAATTCAGAGCCTGTAGCACCTGCTTTGCCAGTTCTGCACCAATCAATAGGGCAGAAGACACAGGTGCTTACTCTAGGATTCCAGCACTTTGAAAAATATCCCATTAAAATGCAGTAACAACTTTTATTAAAAAATATATGCCTCTATGCAAGATTCATTGTGAGCTGTTCCTCTCAGAGCATCAAAAACACTCCTACCTTGGTGTACTGAAACTTGATGATTCACTGTTAAATGCAGCAGTTCAATTCCCAAACCTGTCCACAGCTCCTGGAGGTGAACAGGAGTTTCTTGTCTTGGATGATTGCTGAAGACTCTTCTTTTCAAGGGGGCATTAGTAAAATAATGGTTCATCAAATGGGATTACTAAATGAGAGCCAGATCTCAAATCAGATATTTTACAAATGAGATTAGGTTTCAAGTATAATTAAAAGGGGTGGAAAAGTAAGTGAAAAAGTCTGCAGGCACAAATGTGTGGCATCAAAGTGTCTTAACAAGGATGTTCATTTTGGCTTGTAAATGTGAAGAGCAGATTTACTTCAGTACTATTGGCAGGTAAGAGATGTCAGACCAATCAAATGTGTGCCTTGTTTCATCACCAGGGGTTTCAGAGTTGTTATATCAGAGGACTTGCCCTGCCCTGGGCTTGGCCACTGCTGTGCAGTGGAAGCATGGAGGTGTAGGAAGGCAGAGGCTTGATTTGCCTCCCTCTGAGCCACCCCTGTGTCACCCAGCTGCTCTCCTGTCCTGCAGACTGGCTCCAGGACACCTGCTGAGTTGCAGAGTCTGCTGTGTTACCCTCACCACCCAGAGCTGGTGTCCCACCTCGACATTGTCCCACAATATTGAGTTCATTGCTGGCTTCTCTTTGGCCACTCTGCACTGCGTGGTGATTTCACCCTCCTCTTCATCACAGGCAGCCCTCTCAACTTCTGTCACCCAGCCCTGTTACTTCAAAGCTCCTTTCCCTGTCATTTCCCAGGAGGAGCTCTCTGAGACCCTCTCCTGTCCCTCTTGCAGGGCCCATGATGCCTGCTCCCCTTTGCTGCCTCGTGCTGCTGTAACACAGCAGAGGTGTCTCACCACGGTCCCCTGTGTCTCTGTACCACGGGGACATTTCCAGGCCAAGCCTTTACTGTCAGACACCCCCTCCTTTTCCCCTGTGTCCCCACCCAGGTGCCAGCAGCTGTCCTGAGTGCTGCTGCCCCTGTGTGTGCAGCAGGGCGTGCTGGGGCTTTCCCCAGCAGGCAGCAGAGTGGCCTCTGCCTCTGTGGTCTCGGTGATTCACAGGCCATCCCTTCTGCACTTCCCTGGCAGACTGCAGACGGGGGAGTGTGCCAGTGTGCCATGGTGAACGTTGTGCCAGAGCTTTGGCTGCTCCTTTGACCTGACCTGGAATGAGTGCAGGACCGCTTGCTTCTTCCCTTTGTGGTGTTTAAAGACTTTCTGTTCAGTAGGAGGCTGCACTCAGTAGCAGAAATAGAATTATTGGAGGAATAAAGTGCGTTCGATTTTGCCGTGATGTGGAGCGCTGTGTCAGGACACAGCCTGGGAGAGCTTCAGCTGATTTACTCATTATAGCTCCTGACTTCTTGTGGCATTTCTTGGGATTCAGGAAGTGGCTTTGAAAGCATTGTGCAGCAATGCTAACCTCAGAAAGCTTCCGAAAACTCCTAGCAAGCACACTGAACCCTGAATTTTCATTGTAAACTTTTACTACAGAATATTCTTTTGCCAGTGTGTTAAGCCTAGGGCATACTCAGAAATACCAGACATGGGTGAATCCTCAAATAATTCATTGGTGTGGATTTATCCACCTTGAATTTCTAGACCAGTTTTTCACCATCTCAATGGTTATAAAGAAAATGGTGTATTTACAGCCAAAGCAATAAATTATTGTCCCTACATACACAGATATATAGGACAGGGTTAGATTGAGTTCCCCTCCCTCCACCAAACCATCTGAGCACTTCTGAGCGTTAATTAGTTTGGCAGATGTGATGTCCTTCATGAAATGCACATGTCTGCCTCCCTTCTGTTTGATGGCCGTCCCTGCCTGATGGAGTGAGGGAAATGATGGCTGGATGTGGATCCACTCCCTGCTGCTGTGGGTTATTGCCCCAGCACCCCCAGCACGCTGGGAGGCAGCTGCACAGCCCTGCACAAAGCACACTGCAGCTCCTCCCAGGGAAGCTCTGGCAGCCCTGGGGAGGATTCCCTGTCCCCGCTGAAGCCCTGCTGGGATGAAGGCTCAGGGGAGGTGGGAAATGCCAGCAGCAAATCGCTGGAGGAGCCTCCAGCTCCAGGCTCCTCCTCGCGGTGCAGAGCCCGTGCTGATAAATTGATGCTGCGGCAGATTTTTTTTTCTTTTTTTTTTTTTTTCTTTTTTTTTCTTTTTTTTTTTTTTGCAGTCTTAGCATAAAATGGTCAAATGATGTTCCACCGCAGAATTCAATTTCACAGTTCAGTTGGGTCCTTGATTACACTGCCAAATTCAGATTAATGTGCATTTAACTAACATGGATCAGGGACTCCTGGCCGGCAGCCAGCAGTAATAGTAGCAGCCGTGAGCTGTGTAGAGTTTGCTGCTCTGTCCATCCCTGTGCACTGCCACTGAAATTGATTGATTAAATGAACTCATTGCCATAATTATTTGTAATTGTGCTACATGATGGGCCTGTGTCAAACCGCCCCCCTGCCCTGAGATGCTCCACACATCGTCAGGAGTCACATATTGTAAATGTGAAGATGTTCTTTTTCAGACAAAAAATATAATTTTGGGGTGTGTTTTTTTGTTCTACATCTTTTGGGGGGTTTTAGTTTGTATGGAAGCAAGCAAATCATTATGTTTGTAAAGATGAAGTATTTGTTAGCCTTCAACATAAGAAGCTTAGAGAAGTACAAAAAATAGAAAAGAACTTACAAATGAACCAGGCTTCCCATTGGGATAATTTCCTTTGCGATTTTCTCTGATTTCAGATGAAAATTAGCAGTTTTGTGACACTGCAGTTAAGTAGTGTGTCGCTGTGGAAAATGATTTAAGAAATGGTGAATTGAATTAGGCTCCTCGTCAAACTCACGTAAGCAGTCACTCAGACAACAGCTGGTGGCACGGCAAGACAGGAGATGACAGGCATTTTAGGGTGCCACCACCTCCCCAGGAAGAGGTTGGGTTATCCCTGCATTGCTGGAGAAAAACGTAAGAAAAGGCTAAGAGCTGAGAATCAGAATGCAGGTACTAGTGAGACACAGACTGGAATTCGCTCGAGGATGAATTTTATGGCTGTGGCAGGGATGGATTCCTGGAGGAGCTGGCCCAGAGGGCCTGCAGGGCACTGCAGATGCAGAGCAAATACGCCTTTTGAGCACAGTCCGTTCCAACACAGGCCATTCTGTGGCTCAGCAGCCTGTGTGTGTCCTGAGTGTGCTGGGGGCCCTGCAGCCCTGGTGGTGTGAAAACCCCTGCCCAGCCTGGGCAGAGCAGTGCCGGCTGTGTGGGACCTCGGGGCTGGGGATGCGTGCAGGGGCAGCAGGAGGGCTGTCCCCGCTCAGCCCTGCCGTGTCTGTGTTGCAGGTGGATTATGACCGAGCCCAGCTGGTCGTCAGCCCGCCGCTCTCTGGCTCCGACACCTACCCGCGGGGCCCGGCCAAGCTACCTCAGAGTCAGAGCAAGGTCAGCTACTCCAGCAGCAGCTACCAGTACCCTCTGGTGTACCACAAGGCTCCCCACTACCAGCAGCCCCCCCTCCAGCCCGGCTCTCCCTATATTTCCACGGCCTCGTACCCCAGCTCCCCCAGCATCACGTCAAGTGCTTATCCCCCGCCCAGCTGGGGCTCCTCCCCGGAGCAGCAGCCCTCCAGGGTGTCCCATGAACAGTTCCGTGCTGCCCTGCAGCTCGTGGTGAGCCCCGGGGACCCCCGCGAGTACCTGGACAGCTTCCTCAAGATCGGCGAGGGCTCCACGGGCATCGTGTGCATCGCCACCGAGAAGCACTCGGGGAAGCAGGTGGCTGTGAAGAAGATGGACCTCAGGAAACAGCAGAGGAGGGAGCTGCTCTTCAACGAGGTACGGGGCTGGGCTGGTGCCTCGGGGTTCTGAGGTTCAGCAGCAGCCAAATGCACCTTTCTAAACAGGGTGAGGAGTCCCACACAGCTGTGCTCGTACAGATATGGCACAGCCGTTCAAGTGAGCCGCTTCTCCTCCGGGCTTCAAACCTACGGGGCTGTCCCAGGAAACAGCTGAGAATGCATCAGCTGGGCCCTGCAGTGTCAGGTGCTCACACATGGCCCTGCTGCCTTTTCTGTCTCCTGGCACAGTTCATCCTTCCAAGAGGAGGATCCAAACTAACTCGGCTATTCCAGAGCGTGTGTGCTGTATTTCTGGCATCCACATGCTGTGTGTTTCCTTCCTCCTTCCTCTCCTAACCATCAACACTCCCTGTGCTTACTTGATGCTTACTAAGCTAAGCTGTGAGTCCCTTTTCCATGGAATTATCTGTGTTAATCCCACATCTCCTCTCCTGAGTGCTTGCAGCCAGCTCAGAGCCCACAGCTGCTTAAGGGAGACTGTTTGCCCTGTGCATGTTATTTTACATTTCAGAGCACTGCTTTTCATTTGCCATTTTTTCACCCAGTTTGTTTGGGGCTTGAGAGTAGCTTCTGCAACTTGAAGAGTTTCTCCTTTGTTTAACTTCTTACTCCCTTAAAGCATCTGGTGGGGTGTGTTCACTGCTCCCTTTTTGAGATCACTTGTAAATATCCTGATCAATACCAAAAACACTCCCAAGGAAGCCTCCTGTGAGAATGACCCTTTTAATTCTATCTTTTGTTTCCTGTACACTACAAGTGTGTCTCCCCTCAGCACATGACAGATGGGTTTCTTTAAAACCTTTGAAAACATCCCATTTTTTGATTCCAGTATTAAACAGCAAACTTCACCAGGTTCCTCTTTACACAGTGCACGGCTGTGCTGCTTACTTGGGCTTGGCTTTGCCCTGCTGGTGGCTCTAAGTGAGCATCTCTTGAGCAGTGGCAGCTTGAAGCAGGCCCTGCGTGCTGTGCAGGACCAGGCTGCTTCCCGACACGCTCGAGCCGTCTGAGACTCTCTGCAGCAGTGATGGAACCCCTGTCTGAGGCAGCCCTGCCTGCCTCCCCTCTCGTGCTTGCCACCCCTCAGTGCCCCGTGGCCGCGGGCACTGCTTGGCTGGGCTGCCCTCTCCGTGGTGCCAGTTCTGGGCAGTGCCTGGAGCTCTGGGGTTCGAGCCACCCCTGTAGCACCAGCCGTGAGAGGCTGATGTCTCCAGACATTCTGGGGGCAGGGGCAGGCGTGGCCCTGCCCTGGCCAGGCTGTGCCCTGCTCCACAGGCCCCGGGAGCCAGAATCCCAGCCTGGCAGTACCTGGCATGGCAGCAGTCCCTGCACGCTGGGACAGTGCTCCACCTGCCCCAGAGGGACCAAATCCTGCAGCTCCCACCAGGGAAGGGCCCAGCAAGGCCAAGGGACATTTGAGCCAAACACGAGGCAAACGTGTCTTGACCCTGCTTTTTCTTGGACTTTCTGAGCTGTGCTGGAACCCAGCTTGGTGGCTGTGTGTGTCCTTTTCTATGTGTTTTCTGTTTTTCTCTCTTTCTCCTTCTTCCAATTCCCTCTTCTCGGAATTTTCAAGCAACCTAAAATTGAACTTAAAATCAAATGAAAAGTTTACAGTTTGCCAAGTTGAATGGGCCAAGTTAATGGCTTTGAGAAGTGTTTTACATGGGTTCAGTGTTGCACAAAACCTTCTACCAGAGTTCTCTGATTTTTCTTAAGTTGCCAGTGAAGTTTTTTGTTGTTTGATCTGTGGAGAATTTCTTGTTGGTATTTCTCCCCTGTGTCTAACTGAAAGTACACAAAATGCAGTAAGCCTTTTAAAAGTCTCTTTGAGTGAGTTTTTTTGGTCCTTACTCCAGCATTTTGTTGAAAATCTGTGCAAAGTACCATTTACTACATGATAAAAATGACTTTGATGTGTTGAGCGATTGATCAGGTCGAAAAAAAAATCTGTTGTACTGAAAGCAATTGGCAATAAAAAAAACAATTAAATAAACAGGTCTGTTCCTGCAGGCTGAAATAAAACAATTATCTACTGTTTATACTCTATCAACTAGAGATTCTTTTTTCCTCCTGATGCATTTACAACAACTGATATTTTTATGTAAATACACTGATTTTGTTTATGTGCTGGCACCAGGATTAGGGAGGATGTGATTCATCACAGATCCTTCCCTCAGCTCCATGACAAAGAAGGTCAAAACAAGTGTCAGATGAAGCTTGCAGCATTGCCAGCTGGTCCCTTTGTGCCTCTGCAGGTTGTGATCATGAGGGATTACCACCACGAGAACGTGGTGGACATGTACAGCAGCTACCTGGTCGGGGACGAGCTCTGGGTGGTGATGGAGTTCCTGGAGGGCGGCGCCCTGACCGACATCGTCACTCACACCAGGTGGGTGTGCCGAGCCACACACACACACTGAGCACAGAGAACAGACAGGGCACACACTGAACACACACTGAGCACACAGAACAGACAGAGCACACACTGAGCACACACTGAGCACACACTGAGCACACAGAACAGACAGAGCACACACAGAGCACACACAGAGCACACAGAGCACACAGAACAGACAGAGCACACACACTGAGCACACACAGAGCACACACTGAGCACACAGAACAGACAGGGCACACACACAGCACACACTGAGCACACAGAACAGACAGAGCACACACAGAGCACACAGAGCACACAGAACAGACAGAGCACACACACTGAGCACACACAGAGCACACACTGAGCACACAGAACAGACAGGGCATACACACAGAGCACACAGAGCACACAGAACAGACAGAGCACACACAGAGCACACACTGAGCACACACAGAGCACACACTGAGCACACACAGAGCACACACTGAGCACACAGAACAGACAGGGCACACACTGAGCACACACTGAGCACACAGAACAGACAGGGCACACACTGAGCACACACAGAGCACACAGAGCACACAGAACAGACAGAGCACACACAGAGCACACACTGAGCACACACAGAGCACACACTGAACACACACTGAGCACACACAGAACAGACAGAGCACACACACAGAGCACACAGAGCACACAGAACAGACAGGGCACACACTGAGCACACACTGAGCACACAGAGCACACACACAGCACACAGAGCACACACAGAGCACACAGAGCACACACAGAGCACACAGAACAGACAGGGCACACACTGAGCACACACAGAGCACACACTGAGCACACAGAGCACACAGAGCACACAGAACAGACAGAGCACACACAGAGCACACAGAGCACACAGAACAGACAGAGCACACACACTGAGCACACACAGAGCACACACTGAGCACACAGAACAGACAGGGCATACACACAGAGCACACAGAGCACACAGAACAGACAGAGCACACACAGAGCACACACTGAGCACACACAGAGCACACACTGAGCACACACAGAGCACACACTGAGCACACAGAACAGACAGGGCACACACTGAGCACACACTGAGCACACAGAACAGACAGGGCACACACTGAGCACACACAGAGCACACAGAGCACACAGAACAGACAGAGCACACACAGAGCACACACTGAGCACACACAGAGCACACACTGAACACACACTGAGCACACAGAGCACACACAGTGCACACAGAGCACACAGAGCACACAGAACAGACAGAGCACACACAGAGCACACAGAGCACACAGAACAGACAGGGCACACACTGAGCACACACAGAGCACACACAGTGCACACAGAGCACACAGAGCACACAGAACAGACAGAGCACACACAGAGCACACTGAGCACACAGAACAGACAGGGCACACACTGAGCACACAGAGCACACAGAGCACACAGAGCACACACAGAGCACACAGAGCACACTGCACACACACAGAGCACACACAGAGCACACACAGAGCACACACAGAGCACACACAGCACACTGCACACACAGAGCACACACAGAGCACACACAGTGCACACAGAACACACAGAGCACACAGAACAGACAGAGCACACACTGCACACACAGAGCACACAGAGCACACACAGAGCACACTGCACACACTGCACACGCACAGCACACAGAGCACACACAGAGCACACACTGCACACACAGAGCACACAGAGCACACACTGAGCACACTGCACACACTGAGCACACACTGCACGCCCTGCACACCCCGCACACCCTGCACAGGAAGCACACGTGGGGCACACACAGATCCGTGCACTCCGTGGCAGCTGCAGTTAAACCCATCCCTGGCGTGCTCGCTGTGCTTCCTCAGTCAGGCAGAGCTGCAGGTGAGCCCTGTGGGCAGCAGCCTTTGCTGAACCAAAGGGAAAGGAGCACCTGAGAGGGCCTGCTGCTGGATGGGGTCTGCTAACGTCTGGGACACACAGCACCAGCACCACTCTTATCCATTGCTTCCTCAAATGGAAAAAGGAAAAAAAAGTTCTTTTCCCTGCTTGGTGATCTGTACTGTCGGGTTTGCTGTCATAACCCTGTCTGCTCTAAGGGTGATTGCTCCTCACAAAGGTTCTCTGCAAACCAAGCCCAAAACATAAGGGGAAAAGTATTTTTATGTCAGAATATTTGTGCTTATGGTGGAGCACATTCCCATATTTCAGTTAATATCACACCTTTAAAGTAAGAAATGAACCAGCACAAGAGCTGCAGAGTATGGAACTGCTCTGCCTCTTCTGAGGGGAAACATGAGATTTTACTGCCCTCTTTACATCTGCTCTTTGTCATCTGCTTTGATAAGCTGGGTAAAATGAGATAGGGAAGAGGATTCTTTATTTAATTTATTCTTTTTGAATGAAAAAAAATTAAAAGTTTCCACACCAAACCAGTGGGAGAATATTTAGGGGAGCAAGAACAAAAGCAAGGAATTATAAATTAGAAAATTTGTGTTCTCTCCTAGTTGAATGGTGCTCTTAGATCCTACCAAGAGTTATGACACAGGTGTTTTATTTTTGAGTGTTACCTTAGCTTATGTGCTGAAATAAATCACAGTATTGCAAGTATTTGCCAAACCATTAAAAGCTCTATCTTAGATGTTTCTGACAGAAGTTTGACAGCAAACAGATGTTCCCAGGACACCACTTCTTAAGAGCTGTCATCTATTTTTTGACTCAAAATAGTATTTTCTTAATCTTCTGGGTGGTTTTTTTTTTGTTTTTACATTGCATGACCTTCCCTCAAAGCGTCTGCTAAAATACTGCAAGTGGCACACAAATCAAAGCAGAAGTGTCCACGGTGTTCTTCTGCTCGTGTGAAAGAGATGCTGGGGCCATCAGGGGTGGGCCGGTGGCTCCAGGGTGCCCAGCCCATCGCAGGCATTGCACTGCAGCTGAGGGAACGACCCCAGAAGGGGGTTTTCAGCTGTGCCCAGAAATGAGGGCTCTTGTTCGTTTTTCTGCTGAGATACCCAGACTGGTTTTATAGAAGGCCCAGAAGTGCTCTCAGAGCTACAACCCGATGTTTTGCCTGCTCACTTAAAGGTGTTTTTCCTCATAGTTACTCCACGCCTGTTCCACCCCAGTAGTGAAGCCTGCTGGGCAGGCAGCGCGCTGGCTGTAGATGAGCACTCTGTCATTTCCCGAGGGATGGCTCTGCTTGCCCGGCTCCCGCCGTGGGCAGCGAGGTGATCCCAGCTGGCTGCAGGGCTGAGCCGTGCCGGGCTGAGCCGTGCCGGGCTGAGCCGTGCCGTGCTGAGCCGTGCCGGGCTGAGCCGTGCCGGGCTGAGCCGTGCCGTGCCGAGCCGTGCAGGGCTGAGCCGTGCCGGGCTGAGCCGTGCCGGGCTGTGCCGGGCTGAGCCGTGCCGGGCCGTGCTGGGCCGAGCCGTGCCGGGCTGAGCCGTGCCGTGCCGAGCCGTGCCGTGCTGAGCCGTGCCGGGCTGAGCCGTGCCGTGCTGAGCCGTGCCGGGCTGAGCCGTGCCGGGCTGAGCCATGCAAGGCTGAGCCGTGCCTCCCCGTGCCGTGCCTCCCCGTGCCGTGCCGGGCTGAGCCATGCCGGGCTGAGCCGTGCCTCCCCGTGCCGTGCCGGGCTGAGCCGTGCAGGGCTGAGCCGTGCCGTCCCTGCAGGATGAACGAGGAGCAGATCGCCACGGTGTGCGTGTCCGTGCTGCGCGCCCTGTCCTACCTGCACCACCAGGGCGTCATCCACCGCGACATCAAGAGCGACTCCATCCTGCTGACCAGCGACGGCAGGGTGAGCAGCCGGGGACACGGGGCACGGGCAGGGGGACACACAGGGGGCACGGGCAGGGGACACGGGGGGCACGGGCAGGGGGACACACAGCCCTGAACATGGGCAGGGGGACACACAGCCCCTGGGCATGGGGTGACACACAGGTGACCCTGGTGTGGGTGTGACATACAGGTAACCCTGGTGTGGGTGTGACGCACAGGTGACCCAGGAGTGGGGGTGACACACAGGTAACCCTGGTGTGGGTGTGACATACAGGTAACTCTGGTGTGGGTGTGACACACAGGTAACCCTGGTGTGGGTGTGACACACAGGTAACCCTGGTGTGGGTGTGACACACAGGTGACCCAGGAGTGGGGGTGACGCACAGGTGACTTGTTAGAGGGTGTGAATAACTTGTGGGAGAGCTGAATCCAAGAAACACACTGGCCTCACTGGTGATTGGCACCTGTGCTGCAGGCAGTCCTTGGGAGGGATGGAAGCCTGGAAGGAAACTAAAGCACAGGAAACTGTGCAGTAAAGATGATGATCAGGTGATGGGAGGCCTCTGTTGGGGTCTACAGATGCCTTTAAAATCACTTCCTTTCTACCACACTTAGTTATCATTTACTTGGCAGTTTCTGTACATGTGCTCTGCTTCCCCAAGCTAGCTGGGAGGCCAGCATCAATCTGTGCAAATAGGAAATAATCTGCATTACTGCTGAAAGCCTCCCCAGCTGGGCAGAGTAGCTCTCCCACTGCCCAGGTGCTTGCTAAAACCTGTCCCACACTCCCATGTACTCCACTTGCTGTGGCTCTGTGTTGTTAATGAGCAGGGGGGAAGGGGACAGAACGCTGCCCATGACTTGTGAGCAAGCGTTTGCTTTGCACACAAAGAAATTAAGGGCTGCTCCACTGGCCTTACACCCCTGTCTAAGGCAAGACCTGGAGGGTTGGGCTGAGCCCAAGAGCTTTGGTTTGGAGCCAGACCCAGACTTGCCCCTGCACAGGTAAAGCCCTGGCTCCCCAGCCTGGTCTGACTCCGGAGCCAGAGCTGGCCTGTCTGGTTTGGTGCCCACTCACCACGGGAGAGGGATTTTCTTCCTGCAGCAGCCACAGGCTGCTCCTCTCAGTCCTGCCAAAGAAAGACAATCCCACGTGTGTAGGAGTTCTTCAGTTGTGATTTCAGTTCATGTTGCTGGAATAACATCTGATCTGTGCTCGGATCTGCATACAGTGCCTCATTATACTCATTACTCCAGTCCTTATTATCTGCATTGCAGATTTCTTCATGGCTGTGTTGTGCAATTATCTTTTTTTAGAAAATCGTTGTCTTTTATGTACTCCAATGAGCAATAGATATGCAAAACCTCTTGTGCTCCTATAAAAGAAGATTGGGCTCTGCTTCCAAAATACGCATTATTTCTTCCATTCTTCATCCTGTAAACTGAAAAATACATTTAGCCTGAAGAGCTTGGCTATTATTGGCTTTGTTTTAGAAATACCAACAATCATTTCATAATTCTGTTAAAAATAATACCTGTAACTTTAAAAAAAAGTAATGTCTGTGCTGAATCCAAAAGAAGACAAGTGAGTGCTGACATGAGTCTACACAACGCAGGGATTTATGCAGCTTCCCACTCCAGGTGTCCTGGGGCTGTTTGGGCTCACTCTGTATCCCCAGACACGGAGTGCTTGGTGGGACACACAGCCTGGGGACCTTGGGCATGGGTCACCATTGGACTGTGCTGTGGTGGAGGGTAGGAAAACATCCAGGAAAATCCCTTGGAGAGCTTCCAGGCCTCCAAGTAAGTACATGAGGGTAAAGAAAGATTTTAGCCTTAAGGATCAAGCTGTTTCTGGAAGGGGTGATGGCACCAACCCTCAGACCAGTTGTGGTGGAATTTTCACCTTGGCATTGTACAGCGACAGAGAGGGGGAGGTGATAATTTTCCATAATTTTTGTTGTTAAAAAAAAAAACAGTCATAAAAGTGTGAGCCAGGCACATGATGCAGGCAGAGCTGCTCTCCGGAGTGCTTGTGTATCCCATTATTTCTATTTCAGGGCACTGCCACAGCTGCTCAAGGACAGCACTGATTCCCGAGCAAAGGGAACAGGTTCACTTTTGGAAGGAGTCTCGTACCCTTCCCTGCCTTCAGCTCTGCTCCCCTGCTGCCCAAAGGTGGCACACTGCTGTCCCCAGTGTGGTCCTGGGCCTGGCAAACCACTGGAAGGGTTTTGTTTTCTGTGGGTGGTAAAAGGAGTGGGGTCATTGTCACTTGTTTCCCACATTTTGTGGCAAACTCAGAGATGGCACAAACTGGTGTGAACCACAGGGGGGTGGGTGTCACTTGGAATATGTGTATTCCTGGGTATCACATGTATAACTGCAGGCATGGGGGTTCTCTTTGGAATGGTTTGTTTTCCTTTTATTTTCAAGTGCTGTAAGCCATCTATCACCTCCCCATGCTTTGCTGGTGGAGAGGCAATGGGCTGTGACAGATAATATCAGGAATGAGCAGCACTGCCACTCTCCTGCATCTCCCCTTCATTCTAATGAGCTGTGTGCTCCCTGGGCTGTCCCCCCAGAGCTGCTGTCCTGTCCCAGGAATGCTGCAGCTCCATCCCTGTCCCTGCAGCTGGAGCTGTGCCTTGCAGGGGCTTCTCCTGTTCCTCAACAGGGCTTTTACTTCTTCTTTTCACAGATAAAATTGTCTGACTTCGGCTTCTGTGCCCAAGTGTCAAAGGAGGTCCCCAGGAGGAAGTCCCTGGTTGGGACACCCTATTGGATGGCACCCGAGGTGATATCCCGCCTGCCCTACGGCACCGAGGTGAGCACAGGGCACTGCAGGGGGAATGTCCCAGCTCCTGTGGCACCGGGGTGAGCACAGGGCATCCATGGGGAATGTCCCAGCTCCTGTGGCACCGAGCTGAGCACAGGGCATCCATGGGGAATGTCCCAGCTCCTGTGGCACCGAGGTGAGCACAGGGCATCCATGGGGAATGTCCCAGCTCCTGTGGCACCGAGGTGAGCACAGGGCATCCATGGGGAATGTCCCAGCTCCTGTGGCACCGAGCTGAGCACAGGGCACTGCAGGGGGAATGTCCCAGCTCCTGTGGCACCGAGCTGAGCACAGGGCATCCATGGGGAATGTCCCAGCTCCTGTGGCACCGAGCTGAGCACAGGGCACTCCAGAGGGGCTGTCCCAGGAGGGGCTATTCCAAGTCCCAGGTGGGCACAGCAGGCACTGCTGGAGGGATATCCCAGCCCCGTGGAGCTGTCAGAGCTGTGCAGGTTGGAGCATTTGCACAGCTCTGCCAAACAGCAGCGATGACGTTTGCCCCAGAGAGCAGCATCGTGCCTGCTTTGGAAGTGTTTTCCCAGGATGCAGTTATTAACTAACAGCTCCATTTAGCACTCTCAGCGGTACAATGCTCTTACACATTTGGGCTTGGGGTGCTGTAGTAAAGGGAAGTGCCTCGTTTGCTCACTGTGAAAGGCCCTGTGCTGCTGTTTAACACAGCAGCTGCTGTTTAACGCTGCAGGCTGGAGCTGCAGTCACAGGGGTGCACAGCTGCCTGTCCCAAGCAGCAGCCACCTCCCTGCCCAGCCCGTGCCACCAGGAGCTGCTCCACCCTCACACTGCTCTGGCACGGCACAGTAGGAGCAGCCTGCAGGCACTGCTCCCCACCCAGGATCTGTGCTGTTGTAGAAGACATTCCAGAGATAATAGCATCAACTATTATTAGCCCATTAATAGCTTAGGGGGATTATAAAGTGGCTGAACTTAGGGCTGCATTAAGTTTCCCCACCAGAAGGGAAAGGGAAAAAAAAGGATTTAAGCTAAAGGATAGTGTTGGCAAAAGAGCAAAAGCAGAATGTACTGGCCCTGGCTGTATTTGGGTTGGCAAATGACAGGAATTACAGTCATCAGAGGGCTGCGATTCTGGAGCAGCTCTGCAGCAGGCCAGGACTAAGAAAAAAAAAAAATTTTTTTTTGAGCTGGAGCTGAATCACTTTCCAAAGGTGTTACATAAGGTGCTACCTGTGGTGGCTGTAAACAAGCCTGGCTGTAGGGAGTGCCTGCATTTGCCTTGGGGTCTTGAACGGAGTTCCCAAAGTCTTTAAGCTTCGGGGGGACAGAGTAAGTGATACCACAGCAGTGAGGGGTGCCCTGCTCTGCAGCAGCCGCAGAGCCAGCCTGGGGGTGGCGATCAGTGCGTGCAGGGCAGTGCCCTGAATGCAGGGCAGCAGGACACAGCCCCTCCCAGCAGGGCAGCGCCCAGGCCGGCTACAGAGCCCCTCTGCTGTGTTCTGCCAAGGGCTCTGCTAGAAGGGAGGTCCTGGGGGCTGGGTGAAACCAGAGGGGATGGTGCTGGCTGGGCAGGCAGCAGCAGGAGCCGGGGCTGAGGCCGCTGCCCAGCGGTGCCGTGAGCCCCGCGTGTGTTGCAGGTGGACATCTGGTCCCTGGGCATCATGGTGATGGAGATGATCGACGGGGAGCCGCCGTACTTCAACGAGCCGCCGCTGCAGGCCATGCGCCGCATCCGGGACAACCTCCCGCCCCGCGTGAAGGACACGCACAAGGTCAGCCTGCCTGGCACCGGGCTGGCACAGGCCCTGGGCAGGGACACGCAGGCACGCCTGCCCGCCCAAAGCGTAGCTCACAGCTCTGAGGGGCCCCTTGAGCAGAGCTGCCACACCTGTGGGGAGGAGGAGAGGCCGAAGCCGTCGGTCACGGCCGTGCTTGTGCCTGGCGCTGCCTGCAGCCAGCGATGGCAGAGGAGCTGGGCACAGCCTCACACTCCGTGCTTCCCACCCTGCCCGAGGGCCAGAGCAGCTCCGCTCAGCGCCCTGCTGAGGGTGGGCTGGTACACCCGTGCGAGGTGCCAAGGCCTTGGGGCACCTCCCAGGTAGGGGGGGTTTCCATCAGACCTGAGCCCTCAGCCTGCCTTAATGCTGTTCTGCACCCAGTGACACCCAGACACTCCAAACATCAGCAAAGACCCAGAGCCTGCTGCTCAGCACGGCTGCTGCAGTAGGGAGGATCAGTGTCCCCAAGGAGACAGCATGCACAGAGGCAGCCCGGCTGAAGGGGCTCTTCTGCCCAGCCCTAATGCCTGTGTGCTGTTTCAGGTCTCCTCGGTGCTGCGGGGCTTCCTGGACTCGATGCTGGTGCGGGAGCCCTCGCAGAGGGCCACGGCCCAGGAGCTGCTGAGGCACCCCTTCCTGAAGCTGGCCGGGCCCCCGTCCTGCATCGTGCCCCTCATGAGGCAGCACAGGCACCGCTGAGCCTTCCTGGGACGGCTCCTGGCTGGGGACCCGCAGCGAGGAGGAGGAGGAGAGCCGTGAGGAGGAAGGCAGCCCTGTGGGAAGCCGTGTACAGAACCCCGGGGCAGGCAGTGCCCCTGCTCCGCTGTGCCAGCTGGGCACGGCCAGGCTGAGCTGCACCGCGGGCCGCGCACTGCTGCTCCTGAGGAACACTTTTCTGACAAAACAAAGCACTTTTTATCTCGGTCAGAGCAGCGCAATGTATTTTGCAAGAAGTTTGTAATTTTCTGTACAGTACGTTTTGATAACTTGCAGTACTTTGTCATGTAACTGTTGTGTTAGTTAAGTAATAAGTGTAACTTAGCGAGAATTTCAGAAGATGAAGTTTCCTACTTTTTTTAACCCTTTTGAAAACAGTAGAAAAAAAGAAAAAAAAAAAAAAGAAACCACAGCCACCTTTAGGAAGTTGTGAGGTTTTCAGCGCTCCCGTGGGGTGAGGAGGGGCTGGCCCTGCCCTGCTGGCTGTCCCCTTTCCCGGGCTGGGAGCCAGCCCTGCCCAGCCCCGCTCCAGACTGGGCTCACCCCTCTCGTTCTGTGCCACCCCGGGGCAGCTGTGCCCCGCAGCGGCCTCCGTGCCTGCTGCAGGGCCGAGGGAGAGCAGGAGCTGCTCCTGCCTGCCCGAGGAGCCCCGAGCAGGGGAGGGGATGGTGGGGATGGGCTGCCAGGCGTGTGCCAGCGAGGAGCAGTCGTGCTGCTGTCTAGACCTTTCTGAATGTTGATGCAACAGTTGACTACTGCGGTACAATTTTGTGTTATTTGTTGGATGACTTTGCATGTTAACTGTAGGCCTAAATAGGTTTGCCTTTAAAATTTTTAGAAGTGCTTCATAATTACTTCGATGAGAAACTAATTTTATTTATTAACGATTAGTTGTTTTTAATTCTGTATGATACAAAAGCCATGTTTTTCAAGTTTGGTTTTTTTTCTTACTGACCTCATTTTATGGTATCTTTAAGAACCACAAAGCCAACTTTGTGAACACAGTTTCTTTCTTATTATATTTCATAGTTAATAAATTAATTGTTATTTATTGTAGTAAATTATAACCAAACATCTACACCTGGCAGGAGCTGTTGCTTAAAGATCTTCCTCTGGGAGAAAAGAGTTGCCAATGGTAAAAAAGCTCCTTTAGTTCTGCCCTTAAAGAATATTTGGAGGGAGAGAAGCAATTAAAAAAAAAAAAAAAAGAAAAAAGGAGATAAGGACGATCTGGAGCATGGAATAGCTGATCTTACACCAGTGTCTTATCCCCCGTGCTCTCTCTCCCTACCCCTGTTTGCACATTTGAAGAAGACACTGAAGAAAATGTTTGGCTCCCAGAGCCCACCCAGCAGGGAGCACCCCCAGCCTCCCAGGGCTCTCTTTTGTAGTCTTGACAACTCAGGAAACCAGGCTGCACCAGTCCAGGCAACGGCACAACTTAATACTAGCTACAAAATTACCTTTTTTAACCATCTTTGAATAAAAAAGGGGGTTGGGGGGAGTTTTTTCTTCAATATTCAGCACATTTTAGGCTGTACAAGTGAAGAATTTTCTGCAACTTTCTTATCATTAGATACTTTAAGCAGTGTTCATCGAGTTTACCGAGAGTTTTGTCGATTTCAAAGGGGTTTTTTTGTGAACACCAGCTACTGGTGAGACAAATGCACATGCAAGTTAAATAAATTAATTAATAAACACTTTAAGCTTCAGTGTGTGGTTTTTTTCCCCCATGCCTTTTTTCTACTTTATACATTTGACCCAGTCCCACAGTATTGGACCAAGCAGATAACAAAGGAAAAAAGTGTTTTTTATATATATATATATATATATATATATACTTATATATATATTTATATACATACACACACACACAAGATACACATGTGTATGATGCACATACATATATAAATAGTGGTTTATAGCTGCCCCAAGTGATTTCTAAGTGTCAGTGCATCTCCACCTTTCTCTCTCCATGCCCTGATAATCCCTTTCTTTTTTCCTTACACATCCCAGTGTTCAGCTCCCAGCTGTTGATCTCACACCCACAGGCAGCAGTTCTTCCCAGTTTCCCCAGCAGCAGCAGTCAGCTGATGAATCTACAATGTTATTTGCTACCCTCAAGTCTCACAGGTGAGGATTTCTATTACTTTTGGTTTCTGACATCAGTAAATACTTCAAAATACATTGGAAAAATGTAATGCCATCACCTAAAAACAAGCAAACAAGGCATGTGGAGAGCGTCCATTCACTCAGAAGCTGAGCCCATGCTGCAATGAAATGATTCCCCCTGGCACTGAGGAGTGATGGCTGTTTCTGAGCTCACAGTTCTAAACCCACCCCCAAATCCTCCTCGCCGTGGTAGCAGAGGCCAGGACATTGACTGGCTGTGTCAGCCCCCTCCTCAGCAATACATCAATAATTGATAATTAAAGCTCTAATCACAAGTACTCCGTAAGTCATTAGCAGCTGCTTTGGTAAGTGCCTAATTACTGCAGGTCCTGGCAGAGCTCAGTAGGGTGATAAAGTGTATTTATCCACCTTCCACTGCTGTGTTCATAAACATCTAGAAAGCAAAGCTTTCAATTTGCAGCTCACCCATAAAAAGCCATCAATAAATGAAAGCTAAATACAAAATTAAATCACAACAAAGTGCTGCCATCCTGAAGATGCTGCTGCAGTTTGACAAGCAGGAGGGAAGTGGGACATAATCGCTCTCATAAATAATTCTTCATAAATAGGCTTGAAAAGCTTAAAGCAATGGAGAATTCAGATCAATTTTAGTAAATGTGAGCAAAAGGATGGAGAGAATGGAAAGATTTTAAAAGGTTTTCACCCAAAACCTTAAATAACTTTTTTTTTCAATCAAGATACATCAATCTGGGACACAAACTGTCACTGACATTAAATTACTGTTCCTTTTTTCTTTCTTCCCCAAATAGCAAAAACAATTCGGTCCAATTAAAAAAAAAAGTTTTGTCAGTTCAGAAAACCAGTAAATTAATTATTGCATTCCTGGAATCTGTTCCTAATGGCTTACAGACACACTCAGCCCCTGGAGACGATGCCAGGTGCTTCCTAAGGGAAACCTTCGTCTGCCATGAAGAGCAGCAGCAGCTTTGGGGTGTCCCCATCCAGTGGCCATTGCCACCACCGCGGTGCCCTGGGCGAGGCAGGGCAGTCCCCGGGAGTGCCCTGCAGCTCAGGGCAGGATGCCCAAGGACGGCTCTCAGGGGCCAGCAGAGGCAGCAGGAGCAGCCACGCCGGGCAGCGGCCCCAGAGCGGCTCCATTTGGGCAGGCACAGCCTCCCCCGGAGCAGCCTGGGCACGGTGTCCCCAGGCCCTGCCTCTGCACCGCACTGAGCAGGCCAGCCCAGCCCCGCTCGGCCCATCCCAGCCCAGCCCGGCTCAGCCCAGCCCAGCCCCGCTCGGCTCAGCCCAGCTCGGCCCAGCCCGGCCCAGCCCAGCTCAGCCCGGCCCAGCCCGGCCCGGCTCGGCCCGGCTCAGCCCAGCTCGGCCCAGCCCGGCCCGGCCCAGCTCAGCCCGGCCCAGCCCGGCCCGGCTCGGCCCGGCTCAGCCCAGCCCAGCCCCGCTCGGCTCAGCTCAGCCCATCCCATCCCAGCCCGGCCCAGCTCAGCCCAGCCCAGCCCCGCTCGGCTCAGCTCAGCCCATCCCATCCCAGCCCGGCCCAGCTCAGCCCAGCCCAGCCCCGCTCGGCTCAGCCCAGCTCGGCCCAGCTCGGCCCAGCCCAGCCCGGCCCAGCTCAGCCCAGCCCAGCCCAGCCCGGCCCAGCCCCTGCTGCCCCAGCAGCTCCCTGTGAGCCCTGAACTCCCAAGGTGGGAATGTCCCCCGGGTGCCCGGGATGGCTCCAGGGGGTGCAATCCTCCCACCCTTCCCACAGCCCCGTGCCAGGATGCCTCTCCAGCAGACAAAGGCAGTGCAGGGGCTCCTCTGGCCCCGCAGCTCAGCTGCTGGCTTCCCTTCTGTGTTTGATTCTTTGGGAGGTCGCAGTGGCAGATGTGCCAGGCTGAGGGGAGCTGGCTGGGAGAGCCTTCCTGGCCCCAGGGCAGACAAGGGTGAGGCAGGACAAAGCTCCTCTCTATTAGGGATGAACCTTTAATCCTTTTACTCACCCTCCTGCTACCTCTGGCATTTTCTAACTGCTTCTAAAAGAACCTTGTCTTGTCTTCTTTAATTACCAGCTTATTGTAGGCAGTGGCACTGGGCCAGTCTAGAGCTCACCCAGGACCCTTTCACTGCAGCTCTAAAGGAAAAGGGCAAAGCCACAATCATCGTTAGTGCCATAATTGGCTTTTTGCATCCAAATGAGAAAACAGCTGAGCACAGCACAGAAATGAGACCAGGAATAAGGCAGAACTAAAGGCTCATGCTGCATCCACTTTCAAAAAAATCCATAAATTTTGGAGGAGACTACACATTAAAGAACAGTTAAGTTTCTTCTCTTGCCTCTTTCCAATGCTGAAATTACTATTTTTTATTGTTTTAAGCTGAAAGAAAACAATCAAGCCTGTGTTTGAATTAAATCAGTTTAAGAAGAAGGAAGTGTTTTCCACACCCTAAATTGACACAAGGCCTGGACTAACTCCTGCTGAAGTAACACTGGAGCCAAGTGGAGTCAAAGGGCTCAGTGGGAATTGGACTGAACTGGAATGAAACACATCACTGCCCACACAACACACAGGAAAAACAACCAAGAGACAGAAGAAAATTAGGGACAGCCAGCAAATGACAGAATACTGAACCACACCATGGCTTCACCAAGGCATCTGCAGCACAACCACTGCTGGAAATAAATCCTACACGTGCCAAACACTCAGAGGATGCATTTGTGTTCTGATTCCATTGGTACCGTGGAGTGAGGACAAAGCATTTCAACATTTCACATTAAGAAGGCAAATCAAGCATTATGTATGTACATGTTTTAATTACTTTTAAAAATTGTCTACATTTAAGGATAGATTTCAAGGGTTCCCTTATATTTTGCTGTTATATTAGATTATACCTGAATAATCTGCATAGTAACTTTAACATTACTGTTTTCTTTTTCTCTGTTTTTTTTGTTTTGCTGTGAAAATTATCAGTTGCAGGTAGCAATGTAACATCTCAACCACAATCACAATACGTGCAGGATGCCCAGCCAGAAGCATTTCTCAGTTGACTTGCAGTAGCACGGCACTTTATAATTTGTGTATCAATACTTTTTTTTTTAACTTTTTTTTTTCTAAGTTTAGTTCAGATGTGGCTCAAGAAGCAAAAACAAACTTTCTTCACCCAGTCTCAAGTGTGGGGTCAGCTCCACAGCTGTGATCTGCTCCACTGGAGTTACTGACCTTGAATTTTATTTTTTTTCCCCAAAGCACACCTGCATTTGCCTCCATGCTTTTCTTAACATGAGTGCAAATTCGGGGATGTGGTTTGAGTCCCTTCATTGGAGGGCCTGCATGAGCCCTGTGCAATGGCTCTGTCTCACAGCCCTGCTTCCTGCACAGACAGGAATGTGGAGGGCTGAATGCTCCAAAGGTGATGCAGGGGGAGGTAAGAACCTCTTGAGATGGGAAAAAGGGAGAAAATAAATAAAACAAGAAAGCTACTTGTGCTCCCAGGGTGAAACTGTGACATGTGAAGCGTTTCTGTTTCCAGATGATCAGCCCAGCTGCTTAAAGAAGGTATTCAAACCACCTACAGACACTGATTCTCCTTACAGGGGCTGTGCTAAAGCCAAGCCTTAGCCTGAGTGTCTCCATGAAATGCTCAGGATTAGGTGCTGTGAATACCATCCCTTGCCCCCCAGAACGTTTCCTCACCCACAGAAAAAAGTGCTTTTGCTGTTTCTACCTGATCAGTGCTCGGGTTGCCCGGTGCTGCTCCTACCCCATGTGTTTGTACTGAGATCTGTCCCGAGGGATCTGCACCTGGCTGGCTGTCAGCTTGTGGTGGATGTGGTAGATGCCGAGGGTGATGACGATCACCAGCCCCAGGATCAGCCCCAGGATCAGGGGCAGCGTTTCCTCCAGCTGCTCCCTCTGGTCCACCGGGCACTTGTGTTCTGCAGGGGAAGAGAGGGGAGAGGGCCATGGCTGAGACTGTGCAGGGGCAGGGAGAGGAGAAGGGGATGGCTGAGACTCTGCAGAGGCAGGGAGAGGAGAAGGGGATGGCTGAGCCTGTGCAGGGGCAGGGAGAGGAGAAGGGGATGGCTGAGCCTGTGCAGGGGCAGGGAGAGGAGAAGGGGATGGCTGAGCCTGTGCAGGGGCAGGGAGAGGAGAAGGGGATGGCTGAGCCTGCGAGCGGCGCTGCCGGCGCTCCCCGGTCGCGGCTCCGCGCAGGACGGAGCGGCCGCAGCTGCCGGCGGAGCCCCGGGAGAAAATCAATTGCTTTGGAGCAGAGTGGAACCACCACTCACAACACAGGGAGAGGCTACATCTGTCAAACCAGCCCCTGCACTGGAAAAACACTCCCATGCCATAAGCTCAGCCCTCTCTGGCACCCAGGGATGGCCTGTTGGGAACAGGGCAGCCAAAGCCCGGGGCTCCCGAGTGACCAAAGAGCTGCTTTGTTCAGTCAGGCAGGGTCTGAAGAGGCCTCAGCACCAGTGAGGCTTTAATTCTGCACCAGAGTCAGCCTGCACATCACCCAGAGATCCCCCTCTATCTGCACGTTGGCAGAGGCCCAGCAGCACCTCTGCCGCTCTCCGTGAGCTCCCCAGGGACCTGGCAGCAGCCCTGGCAGAGCACACACAGTGTGTGTGTGTGTGTGTGTGTGTGTGTCAGACAGCACCCAGCACCCCACACTGTCCACCAAATACAGCAGAGGAGCCTCCTCCCAGGCTCACAAGCAACGTGAGCCCCGCCAGTGTTCTTGTCTCTCTGAGGAGTCTTTGCCACGGCCTAATAAACCACCAGAAAATAGTGATACAATGGGAAAAGACTTTTCTGTTGAGCTTGGAAAGGCCACTAAGGTCAGGAAGCATGGTACACTGGCAATCCTGGCTCTGCTCCCTTACACCTCCAGAGTCCACTGCAGGCCAGAGTGACAGGATCATGATGCACTTTTCCCCCACAGGATTGTTGCTTCTCCGTGCTGATGGACAGGCAGGGCCCATGCTGCTGAGATGGGGCTGCCAGGCTAAAAAGAAGAAAAGTGCCAGTTCTGGGGGAAAAAAAAGGGGTACGTGATAGAGGAAGGACAATTCTGCCTTCATTGTAGTAGAAATGTGCTGAAAACAATGACAACTTTAAGGAAAAAAAAAAAAAGGAAAATAGAAAGGCTGTGTGTTAGATGAACAAATACAAAGGGCAGCACCAATTCCCCCCCTTGCCAAAGACTGTCCAGATGGGTCCCCCGGGCAGCTGATTGCAGAGATCTGCAATAACCACGAAGAGCAAACGCTCCACAAATCTCACAGCATGTGGCAAAGAGCAGGAGAAACCCAGAGAGCCCCAGGCCCAGGCAGGAGGTGACAGCAGGGACCCATCCCCAGCAGTGCTGGCACCTCCAGGAGCTCCGCCAGTCCTGGAGTGCAGCCTCCTCCCAGCCACGGCATCAGGAAACACTTCAAGCTGTAAATCAGGTGAAACAAAAAAAAAGCAAAAGTGGAATGTGTCTAACACAAAAGAATGTCCTTCTCAGTTCCAGTTGCTCACTGTTTCACCAGAGGAGTGATTAATCACCAGGACTGTGGCACAGGCGATTCAGCAACTGCTGCAATGCAGGGGTTTTGTTTGTTTGTAGTAAGGAGAATGGGGGAGAAGTCCTGATGGTTACTCAGCTCCCAAAACTGGGTTTCTGGTGCTCCATGGAATCGTTCCCAGTTTAGGATGCTAAGGCCTGAGCAGCTTGCAGGGACACAAGCCCAGGAAAAGGCACTCCAGGGCAGGGCTGTGGGGCCAGGGCTGCTCGGACCCCCCTCCCCACAGCTACAAAGCAGCACCGGTCCCATGGGAAGGACCCAAGCTCCAGGAGCTCCAGGGCAGCCCCCACACGGCTGCACACAGGGTGTGCTGAGCTGCCAATGAGCAGGAGAGCACTCTGGCTGGACACGGATTTTTGCGGGGGAAGTGGCTTAGCTGAAACCCAAGAGAAGATGGAAACAAAGCTGCAGGAACCCAGCTGAGAGCATTCCCCGTGCTCAAACACACTGGGTTTGCCATGCACCTTTCCCTAACAGGAACACTCCAGGAGAACAGGCTGGATGTGCGGGGCTGCAGCCACTGGAGAAGGCAAAGCTAAAAGCACCAGTGCAGCAAACAGACCCAGCTCTGAAGCACCCACTTGTAACATTTGAATTCCACCAAATTTTGCCAAAGCAAACCAGCTGCAGGGCACAAAACATGCCAGAGGACGTGGCCAGAGATCTGTGGTCCACTGAAAGCCACGGCTGTGTGTAAGGGTCTGTGTCACAACTCAAAAAGGTGTCAGCTCCTGCAAGCAACCAAGCAAGAGAGTTCTTTATCCTGACACTATTTTTAGGAGGATTAAAATAAAATAATAAAGAAAGCCAACAGGAAGAAGGAAAAAAAGGCATTAAGCAAAGGTGTCAGTCTCCAGCAGCACATCCCAAACCCTGGTGGACCCGCTGCACCTCCCTGGGCAGAGCAGCTGCCTCTGTCCTACCCACACCTTCTCCTCACCAGAATCATCCCTTTTCTCCTTTTGGAGCAGATCACCAAAGCCTGGGCTCTCTGGAGACTGCAGGGGGAATGGGAATGGGGGGACACAGTATGGGGGCACTGGGAAGTGCAAAGCACAAACACATCTGCAGCAGGAGTGAGGCTCTGGCTGCTGACTGCAGGGAGGGTGAATTCTCCATTTTATCATTTTAATTCTCCATTAATATCATGTTAACCCACATAATTTTATGGCAGATACTTTCACATTATAACAAGGTACTTTAACATTTATACAGCATTTTTTCACCCCAGGAATTCAAATGAAGCATTTTTCACCCAAAGATTCCAAGCAAAGGCATTGAGGTCCACAACACAGCAGGGAAGCAGGCAGGCAGCAGGTCTCATTCCTGCTCCATCAGCACAGGAAAAGGCAAAGGGGGAACAGGAGGAGAGAAGGGTTTGCATCAAGTCCATGGCAGGCAAATTTGGATGCTCAACCCCCTCAAATATGGGTAGGTTAACGCTTGACAAACAGAGAACCACTGCACTGGGAACAGCTATGATTTCAAAATTAATGACCCTGCAGGAAAACAGCCCTTTCTGTCAAATCTTCCCCAGTATTACACTCCAGGCCACAGGATCTCAGTATTTCCCGGATTACTGGGGCTTACCCTCAGTGCAGGGAAGCAAGAAGGGCCTGGCAGAAAAGAGGAAGGGTGCTGGGAGCTCTGCTGCACCCCGGGCACGGCGGGGTCACCCTCTGGCAGGGGGGAGTCACCCCAGCCCCTGCCCGTGCAACACCCACTGCAGATGGAGTCACGGGAGGTGTTCGGGTGCATCCCTCGCTGCTCCTTTGTGCAGTGCCTCCTCCCAGGCTCACGCACTGCCACGGTTTCTATGGTGAGCGCTCGCCAGTTCCAGCGGCGGGCTGTGAAACCACCTCAGAGCCCATTCTCCTTCCAGGATCCTTCTGCGGAGCACGCACGGAGCACAGCCCGGCACAGGCACAGCCCAGCCCAGCACCCGCACGGGGGCTGTCCAACGGGAAACAGCCCGCCGGGTCCGGCAGCACGGGGCTGCGGGGTTTGAGGTGGCTGTTTGTGAGCAAACACTTAAAAATTAAATGAAGAGAAACCAGGTGCTTTTTAAAAAGTGGCCGCATACCTGGGAGCAAAGGACCCTTGAGACAACGCGGCCCTCAAGGGGCAGGTCACAGCTCCCTCTGAGCCACCCCAGCATCCAGTCCCTGGTTATCAGCTGTTCCATCCCTCTGTATTACTGGTTTTCATCATATTGCTTTAGATTGGAATTTTTAGATATAAAATCAAAAGAGCTGACAGTTTCTCTGGGGTTCTTTCCTCAGTTTAAATCTTTTCCTACCCTCTTGATCAAGCTCTCATTTTTCTCATCTTCTAAGCTGAAAAATGTACGCACACTTTCCCTATTAAAAAAAAAATAAATTAGTGAACTCTGCAAAAAATTTCTGCTGCTTCTCTATTGAAAAACAAAAATTTAAATAAATAAATAGATGTGGATTTGTGAAGGTTGGAAGCAGTGTCTCAAAAAAAAAATTCTAGCATGTGAATTTAAGCATTCAAAAAAAAAATTCTCGCATGTGAATTTAAGCATTCAAAAAAAAAACCCCAAGATAATCCAATCATTCTCTACAAGCTTTTTAACCTATCCTGCCAGGACAGTGTCAGGACTAATGAAGAAACCTTCCCCAATTTCTCTGTGGAAAAAGGGCCCCAACCCTCCTGTGTCTTGGTGATTCTTCTGCTCTAGCAGGTCTTTTTCTCTGCTCCAAAATATTTTAGAATGTTTTGTAGCTTGTCCATAATTAATAGGAATTTTACCTAATGGGAAATTAATGAAGCAAAAAGGAGAAGGCTAATTACTGTAATTTGAGATTGGCAGTGACTCTCAGACCCCACAAAGGATCCTGCTCTGCCATGTGTGTGCTGAGGACGAGCTCAGCTGGAGGGAAGCGCCGCTGGGAGAGCAGCAGTGCCCTGGATGGAGCCCCATGGATAAATCACCTCCCAGCACCTCTGACCAGCCCTCCAGTGCTCTCTGCTGCTTAACTTCCAGTGCAATCCAACAAAAAGGAGTGTAATTGAATAATGAGAGCAACAACTACAGAAAACCCCACTGAGCCTGACAAAGAGAGAAGCCATGCTGTCCTCTGGAGGAGGAATTCCCTCCGTGTGTTTAAAGATTGCTAAACCAACATCATCTCTTTGTGCGCTGGAAGAAGAAAAGCCCACCAAACCACAGCAACAACAGAGAAAACAAAATAGAAACAAAGTTGCTGCCTGACAGGAATGAGCATATAATGAAAACAGCAGGTAGATTCCTTTGGCAGTGAGCCCCGAGTTTGGTTGCTGCAACTGGGAGCTCGAGGACTTCACGAGTTTGGTATCATGGAGACACAGACTTGCATATCTTAAACACGCTGTTCTCAGCCCCCAAGGTCTGCCCAGCCCAACCCTGAGTGCAGGAATCCTGGATCTACAGGAGGAAATAAGAGGGTAAAGCTACGCCAACTACAAACATTACAGCAAACTATTAAGTTCTACTGTTTTCTCCCTGTAAATCTAAGAAAAACGTGGTACTACTTTGATACAAAAACACCCTGCCCACGGATAAAACCTACTCAGTATTACACTGGCCTTGCTGTGAGTAATTCAGCCAGGCAGAGCTCTGCCAGAGCCAGCACATGCAGCAGCACAAATTTACAACATCGGTGAGAGGATGTGAGTCGTGAGTGCAACCACTCAGCTCTGCAGCCAGTGCTGGGCTCTCATTGTGCTCCAAAATATTTCCCACATGCAAAATAATAAAGCTCCACGTTTTTAATGCTAGGCTTGAATACCACAATTTTCTAACTCATTATTAAAAGAGCTGGCCATTACACATTTTATTTGCACCTGGTTACAATAACGGGCTTGACTAATTATAGTGCTAAGGCAGCACAATGAAATGGGACTGGTCTGAGCTAATCCAGGTATGACTACACTGCCTCATTCAACCTGATGGGAAAACCAAGAGGGAGCCAGGGAGGAGGAACACCATGGGTTCCTTGGGATAAAGGAACCTGGGACTGCAGGAATCCTGTCCCACGGCAGCATTGCTACAGACTCCGGTGCAACCCTTGATGCAAAGAGCATGTTTTAACTCAGGTTTTCTTTCCCCCACCATGGATGTTCGGGAATCCCAGAAGCAGAATGGCACCCCGTGTGTTTGGTGCTCGAGGAGCCTCACTGCAGTCCCTGTTACACCTCCTTCCCCCTCACAATGGGCATTAATCAAACTGCAGCCAGGAACTGCACCCCCAGCATCCCCTGCCACTGCAGCCCAAGCTTCCTCAGCGTGCTCCAGCCCTAAGAAGCCCCTGGGGCTGTGCTGAGGCATTTTGTGCTGCAGAGGAGATACCCCAGCCTTGCAGGGCTCCCCAGGGATGCTGCACTGGAGCTTGCTGGCAACCTGACTCTGTAAGTACTTACAGAAGCCAACGTACATAAAACGACAGGCCGTGTTTTGGCAGCTGGGCTGAATTTGTAAAGCCTTTTGGGGAACCACGGAATGGGTTGGAATGGGACTGCACTGGTAACAGTGAGGGAGCACTGGTAACAGTGAGGGGAAGGTTGCTTTGGAAAAGGTGGGACCCAAATTCCTTCAGTACGTTGCAACGTCCCCAAAGGCCGTGGCAGCATCAGCACCTCGGGAGTGCAGGAGGTGCCTCTGCCTGCTCCTTACCTTCACTGAAGACGAAATCCGCGGGGATGTCGAAGGGCTGGAGCCGCACTTCCGACAGCAGGAGCTGCACGGACTTCTGGTGGTCGCTGGAGACGAGGGAGATGGTCTGCTGCGCCTGGCACTCGTAGGACCGCCCGGCAGGGGTCACCAGGGCCGAGAGCCGGTGCGAGCTGGCCGTGTGCTTCCCGGCTGGCCAGGGGACACACGGGGTCAGGCCCGGCCCCGAGGGGCCCCGAGCACAGGCAAGGGACCGCAGGCGTGCGTGCACGGCGCAATGCGGCAGCAGCGCCCTGCTGCTCCGGAGCGTCCTCCGGGGTGCGGGCCCGCTGCCCTGGGACACCCCGCAGCTCCCGCACCGCGGTGGGCTCCCGCCGGAGGGACACGGCTCCAGCACACCCAGCTGCTGCACACAGCGCTGGGCTGGCTGTGCTCCGCCAGCCCCGCTCCTGTCACTGCGCCCGGAGACCAAAGTGTGAAATGGTTCCCCTTCACTGGCGCTCGGGGTGCAGCCCGGGACTGTGCCTCTGCTCCCCGCTTTTGGGAAACACCCATTCTGAATGGCTCTGAATCCAGGGGGAAGGAGCAGAGCCATGGGGACCACCCCGCAAAGCAAGACGGGCCATAAAGCCCTTCTGAAAATACACCGTGACCGTCTCACCCAGGTGTCAATTAGAGAAAACATTCTCCCATCACACCAAGCTTGTTTTGCAAGCAAAGGCAGGTGGAATGAGGGGTATCTTCCACCTCCTGCTCTTCTGCAGCCCTTTGTTCCCCGTGCACAAAAAGGCAATCGATGCTTCACTGATGGGCAGGGGCTGATGCAGCAGGTCCAGCTTCGCGTTTTGGGGCCTCAAACAGTGGGAACACCAGTGGGAAAGCAGCCCTAAAACCAGCATGTCTTATGGCAACAACCCTAAAAGGGCTATTCACTGGAGTTGGAAGATCCTGAGGGAGAACGATTTGCAAATGACAATATTTCATTTTTCAATTCAAGACAACACATTTCTGAGCCAAAATGAAATAAAAGCAAGATGAAAACCAAAAGAATGGAAACCAGTGAGAAAAGAGGAGGCTGCTGGGTGCGGAGGTGTGTAGGGGTATGATACTGATGTCAATCTCAGTTATCTTGGGGAACTGCTGCTTTCCCACCTATTCAACCATCATCGGGATTAACCTCAAAAACAATCTCCCCGCAGGAAAGGAGACAAGTTTTTTCATGGGCTTTTTCCAGCCCAGGCGTCTCCCTGTCCCACCCGTGGGGCCGCGGGTCCCACAGGACAGCGCAGCAAACGGGCAGAGCTGGGCTTTCCCTCCCCCGGCAACCGCGGTGATTAAAAACAAGGGAAAAAAAAAAAAAACAGCGGAGAAAAAAAAAATACTATAATATGCGGTTTAAACCCGGCAGCTGGTCCCGACTTTGACGGGAGGATTTGTGGTTTCCTTTTTCCCGTAAGGTACATGCAGGAGCAGCCCGGCCCCGCGCCCGCCCCGGGATCTCCCCTAAAACCCGAGCGCTTACGGCTCACGGCATCCTTGAAGTAGGTGCGCTCGGAGGTGTCGTAGGTGAACTGGATCCGGCTGAGCTTCCACGACGCCTCGGGGCCCCGGGACGTGTTGTGCCCCTCCTGCCGAGACAGGGCCGGTCAGGACCCCGCGGAGCTGCCGCGCCCCGGCCCGGCTCCCGGCAGCCCGTACCTTCAGGAAGGAGAGCCTGAGGGTGTACGCTTGGTCCAGCCAGGAGAGCTCCAGCTCCGACTCGTTCGTGCCGCACTTGCCCTTCATCTCGGCGCCCCGCGACAGCGGGATGTCGGCTTGCTCCGTGATCAGCTGCAAGAGGGGAGCGGGGCTCAGCGGGGCGACCCCCGAGCGTCTCCCCACTGCCCCGGCTGGAAATGCTCGGAGGGAATAAAGGACTTTCCGAAAGTACCGGCAGGTGCGTGCGTGTGTGTGTCCCCTGCCATCCCCGGTCCTGCTGCAGCCCCGGGCCGCCCCCGGCCCCCACTCACATCCACATAATTGCTGGCCCACACGTCGTAGGGGACGATGAACTTGGCGGCGAATTCGGCCATGAGACACGTCGTCCGGTTTTCCCGCACCACGAAGATGTCCTTCTCGGGGTTGGGGGAGAGCCCGGAGAGGTTTTCAACTTCTTGCTCGGCGGCCAGGCGAGCCGCGGCGTCTGCGGGCAGAGCGGGGCTGAGCGCCGGCAGCCCGGGCCCGGCCCCGAGCCCCTGCCGCTCGCCCCAGCACCCCCCGCCACCCCCGGCCCGCTGCTCTGTCGTGACGGGGGCTCCTGTCGCGACAGAGCGGCTGGAGGAGATGGGGCAGCCGGTGGCGCTGATGCGAGAGCGGTGCCGTGACAGCGCCGAGCCCGCCAGCGCCAGCGGCTGCCGGGTCGCGACAGGCTCCGTATCGCGACTCGGCACCCAGGTACTCACGCAAGATGAAAAGCAGCCCCGGGAGACGCCCCCCGGCCATGCTCCCTGCTCTGTCCCGGCTGCTGCAGCTGCTCCTCCGAAAGGTCCGCTCCGAGGAAAAAAAAGAAAATTAAAATAAAAAGGAGGGGGGGAAAGCCGCACACCTCCTTTCTCAGGAGCCGCACAGGCTGCAAAAGCACTCTGCTGCGGAGTGGCGGGGAGGAGGGACGGGGAAAGTGTGTGGGTGTGCGGGGAGGAGGAGGAGGAGGAGGGGAGATGCCGGCGGAGCTGATGGAGCGCCCACGCCGAGGGACGGGGCGTACGCGCCGCCGGGCGGGGAGGAGGGAAGGAGGGAAGGAGGGATTCCCCCCTCCGGCGCCGGGGCCGCGCCGCACTGCCGGGGATCCCCGCGCGGCCGGAGCGAGCCGGGCTCAGCCCCAGCGCTCCCCCGGCTGGGAGCGGCGCCGGGACCCCCGCCCCGGGGTTTGCCGGCGGTCCCTGTCGGGGCACCGACGGGACGGAGGAGGGGATACCTGCTCCTGTGCCGGCTGCTCACAGAGCGTCACTAATTTCGGTGGAGGCGAACAGCTGCTCCGCGTGTTAATTTAGGAAAAGCGTGCAGTTATTTTTGTGTGGCAAGGTCGGAAGCAAACCCGCATCCTTCTGTGAAGGGCCATCGACACACCTGAGCTCTAAGACGTGGCAAACCACAACGCGCACCGTCACATAAAACCCAGCAGCAACCAGAGGGTGCTTTAAAACAGAAACAACACGGCCCATGCCAGTGCGGGGCGTTCTTGGGGGGACAGGCAGGAGGTGTGTCGGAGGTGGGACAGGTGCCCAGCCGGGGTTTTGCCCCTGGCCGGGTCAAAGGTGCGAGACAGCGGAGAGGGGCTGCCCGCCCCTGCCCCCGGCTGCGGGGCCCCTCAGCTCCGAGCCGGGGCAGCGCTTCCCTCGCTCGCTGTCAGCCGGGCAGGGGCGGCGCTGGCCCCGGGAGGAGCGGGCGATCCCAGCCCGGCTGCGCCGCCGTTCCCGGGCTGCTTCCTTGCTCCCGTGATGCCACCTTGAAATATTTCTTCCCCCCCCTCTCACCGGGGCCTTTTTTTTGGAGCTTTAACGCGCTGCCAGTCTCGCCCCGGGACCAGGAGCACATCCAAATATTTAGGATTTACAGCGACACCAGTCCCAGGAGCAGCGGGGATGAAGGGCCCTACACTAAGGATGGTTTTTCGGTAAAAAGCCAAAGGGACAGCAGCGATCCGGCGTGATTGCATTACTGGATTCACTACCAATTCACATTTCTAGTTCAGGAAAAGGCATCTGGAGGAAACGGTCCAAGGTTTTGCAAAGCAAGACATTGCAAGGTGAGTTTTGATTGTGGGCAACTGCCCTTTCTCTGCCAGGGCACACACGTGCAGAGAGGGGCTTTCTTGCTGGGAAATGGCTTTTTTTAAGCAATAAAAACTGATACTAAAGGAATTTTCTTTTTTAAACTATAATGTTGACATTTCTTTTCTGCTTTCTGTACATATTAAATACATTCTGACCATTTCCCTTTCTCTCCTGTCTCACGATAAAAAGCCATTCCTGCACACCCCCAAATACAGTCAGACCTGTGTCGGTTGTGGTACAGGATTAACCTATGGATAATAATTTCAGGGGACTATATAAAGGAAAAAAATTAATCTTCTAGAAAATATAACCTTTGACTGTAACAGGCTGTACTTCTGTGATGATTTTAGTGCCTGGCTTCCTCAGGTCCTACACTGATGAGCTCAGTGTCTGACTACCCTTTATTTCCTTCTCTACTCCACTATTTAATTTCCAGCCTTTTTGAGGTTTCTAGGTAGATTTTAATGCCCAAAATACATGATTCTGAGCAGCTGCCCCTGCATCCAGCCTGTGCAGGATGGTCCAGAGAGCAGCTGGGAGAGAGCAGCTGTGCTGGAGCGGGGGCAAGGCTGCCCCCCAGCCCAGAACTGTGCTCCCCCAGCTGCACAGCACAACAACAAAGCCTTCAGCTCCAGGGACAATTGCCACTTCCAGCCTGCAGAGCTGCCTTCATCCTGCTCTCCGTGGCAAATGAAAGGGAAAGGCCTCAGGCTTCCTAGCACCAAGCAACCCCCAAAACACAGGGCAGAAAGGTCTCATCCGAGCGAGCCAGTGCAGCATCAGCACCCTGGGACAGTTGATGGTCCCAGACTAGGTCACCTGCCCTGCCACCTGCCCTCAGCCCCAGCTCTGAGGGTATCTCTGAAGGCTGAATCACCCTCGCTACCCACAGCTCCCAGACATAGCTGCCTGCAGGGAGCACAAAGCACAGGGACAGCCAGGCTGCAGCACTGGGACCACTGCTGACACAGCCAGCAGGAACAGGGCTTTACATCCAATGGGGTTTGGTGGTTTCACCACCTGAGGCGTATTTTGGGTGATTTCCTAACTGCATGCAGGTGGTACAGGACTTAAAAAGGCCCCCACCTGGAAACAGTCAAGTTAATGACCAGCCCCCAAATTACTGCAAGTGCAAGAATAGCAGGCTGCCTAGGTGTCATGACCCTCCCCATCACAGCTGAGCTGAATTTATCTGAAGCGACTCAGAGAGGGGAAAATCTGCCACTTCCCTCCATGAAATTTCACTGAAGTGGAATCTATCACCCCGGCAGGGAATGACATTTTAAACTGCTTTAACTCGGTATCAATGTTCAAATTGATTAGCCTATTTCATCTCAATGGAAATTCTCACCTCATTACATTAGCGGCCAAACTTCAAATAATTTTTGAATCAAATACTGCTTAAACAGTATTTCAAAACACTTAGCTGACAAAATTCATCACTTAATTTCAAATTACTGCCTGCATTTTATGCTAAATTGTCAGTGGATGAAATAGGTATCAGTGTGGGGAGCTGAGGCGGGGAGCCGAGGTTTCCTGCTCGGCAGTTTCAGAGCAGCCCGTTTTCCTGTCTGAATTGATGGATGTCTCGCTGCTGGCTGAGCAGGGAGCACAGTCTCAGACAGAGGCTCTGGACAGTATTTTCTGTCTCTCCAAAACCTGCGTTTTCCCCTCCGGGGATGGGATTCACCAAGGAATTAAATAGGCAGGTTTATCTTCTCAGGGACAAGCCCTCCATTCCCAGTGGTTTCTTTAGCAGGGCTTTCCAGCCAGGCTCTACATGAGCTTAAGATGCTTCACCATCCAGTTCTCTCCATACCTGGTCTGTCATTTGCTCCTCCTCACAGGCTAAAAACCACTGCAGTAGGCAACAGTGTAGAATACCAGCTCACGGCACTGTCTCCACCAGCTGTTTTAGAGGACATCTTTAATTAAAAGAAAAGTCACCATAAAAATCCTGTCCAGCGTGCTCTGAAAACACTTCTGCTTCCAGCTCCATCCAGCACTTGAGCCAGGCTTAGAGAGCAGCTCTCAGTACACAACCTGTCTTTTAAAACATTATAAAGGACCAGGAGCTACCTTCACAGGCTGTGGCATCACAATGGGAATTCTGAATACTCATCACAAGTCTGCTCCAACCCTGCTTTAAACACCTGAAAATTCACTGACCTCTGTCTCAGTGGCTGCTACACTGCGCTCGGGTTGCTGCATTTCCAGGTTGTGCTGCTGCACTCCACTGGGGCAGTTCTCTAGTGCTGCACAATGCTTCTATCACTTATATAACATAAAAAAAAGAGACTCCTTTGACTAAATAAGCTGTGATAAAAATATATTTACACTATGCACATTTTTACAGGAAATACAATTTGCTAAAATCTCTAATTAATAACACCACCACCCTGCAATTCACTGCAGTCAAAACTAAAGGATTTGAATTTTTAAGGTTTTTATTAGAGAAGTTGAAAGTTTCATCTCAGGACCGACAATAACATAATTATCTCTCTTCATTTATTTTGTTTATAGGAATATGTAGAATTTGTTTGTACAAGCATATACAACAAAGTAATTGGTGCTTAGTACATTGAAATCAGAAATCTGATTTGTTCTAAACTACCAGTTTTCCATGCAGTCATCTTTGAATTGGCAGCATGGACAAATTCCAAGCCGAATGCTTACATGCATTGTTTTGCAATATAACTACAGCAAGCTCTGGAAACATGCAAATTGACACATTAGCAAATTGGTTTTATATCTAATGGACATAAAAAGATTATTCCTGATATGAAATTCTGAAAATCTGCATAAATACTTCTGTGTAAAATTAAATTAGTTATGTACTTCTCTTTTACTACAAGTATCAAGAATGCCCACGTAATTAATATACACACATATATATAGAGACCTTGTAATGCTAAAAGTCTTTGTAATTAATCAAACAATATTCTGTGCCATACATTTACTCAGTATTTACCAGCTAGTAGCATGACTGTGGTCATATAGTAGGCATGACAGCCTTATAGCATTTGTATCACATGCAAACATACTCTTAGCATTTTTGTTTACTAATTTTATCACGTAGCAACATGTATGTGAATTTCTACAATGTTGTGTTTCCCAAGTGTATAAATACTTTTTACATTTTCACAGTTACAAACTTTTTGCCAAAAGCCATTTAAACAATCTTTTAAGTTACAATGAGCTGTAGTATCCGGGATCTGCAACAACAGGATCAAAATGCAATTTCTATACAAGCAATGTAGGATGTAAACTTTTCTTAAAGTGCCTAATACGTAATTCCTTAGAGCACTGATCAGTTTTGGCACGAATACACTGTATTTCCCTCAGGTTATCCACTGCAGTGACTGCTACAGGATATTGGCTCCCCTCAGAATTGATAGAGTTGATATGGCACTTGTGAATGGCATCGTTAGGCTGCAGAAATACCCTGTCAAGTTACTGCTGCAGCTGATGAATGTGGCCGATGACTTTGTACTCGCTGTACTTTTGAATATACGCAGTTACCTTTCAACTGCCTGCTGCCTGCAAAAAAACCCATTTAAATGTAATTTAAAATCAAACTCAGCTCCTCACTATCCTAATTATTACTTGGCATACGGTCCCGTTCACTGGGCTCAGGGAACATCAGGTGCAGAGCATCTGACAAGGCGTGGCCTGGCGGCGTGGGGCTTCTGCACAGCACGTCACACATGAGAACACAAATGGGAAATTACAGCACGCGAGCTACAGCTTTGCTGCCATCTGACATGATGTTAAAGGAATCTCCTGTGCTTCGAGCCTCTGATCGCGGGATTCTGACGCAGGCACCGTGCCTGGTGAGATACAGAAACAGCATGGGGTTTAAAAAGCTCTCTGCATTTCAGTTGGGGTTTTTCTGAACAAAGGAAATTCTTATGGAAATCCAACAAAGGAAATTCAGTGCCCAGTGTTAAAAAAGAAACAATGCAAACCTTAAGACTTGATGGTCCATAGCTACCCTTGAAATATTAAGAACAAAAAAACCCAAAACAAACCCCTGCCAAAACCAAACCAAACCAAAGGCCCACTCTTCAACCTCAGCAATGTTATTTTGAATTTTGCTCTCATTTTAAGGATGCTGTGCTCTCCAGCTTCAATTTGCTTGTTGAGGCTTTAAACCACTGTTGCTGGCCTGCGATCCATCTCTGCTTCCAGCTTCACCATCTGCTGCATCTCCTTTGCCTGCAATCCAAAATAACCGCATGAAGCGCTGCATTAGACCTTTTGCTCCCAATGAAGCATGTTTCACATGAGAGTGTCTGAGTGACACACAGGCTAAGCACACTCAAGAGACAGGTAACAACATTATTTTTACACCCCTCGTCCCCCCACCCCACGCCACTCTGTTTTCCAAATTGGATGTAATCCTTATATCTACAAATTCTTAGGAAATATTTTTTATTCTATTCTGGGAGTCATGAGTTGACTTTCTAAAGAAGTGTGTGATAAAATGCAGAAGCCCCAGTTTTGGGGAAGAAGTTAGGCAGATGCCAATTTACTGTTTCTCCAGATAGGAAATGTCCAGGAATGCATTCTTACTGCTGTTGTGAGAGTACTGCAATGTGTTAACGCCTGAAATGCATCATGATCTGGACTTGCTTCTTTCATAAAGAAAAGGAATGATAAAAACCCATCAGTGTAACATCTCCCTTGCAGTAGGCAAGATTTTTTAAGTGGTATTTTTAAAAAATAGTGTATTTTTAAAAGAACATTTTTGTCTGACGTGGAGATCCTTATAATTACAGAGGGAGTGTTTTTCACCTCAGGATTAGAACACTGATATGTGCTCCATGGGACTACACACCCTGAAGCCACCTGAAACTGCACCCAAATGCATTATGCAAAATCCAGCAATGAAAACATGCCAGACCTCATATAAACTCTGCCTGCCTCGGGCTCTGCAGGCAGAGTTAAAGCTCTGTGTGTAAAGGGTGACTGGCCTGGGAATCCCCTCCCAGAGGGCACCTTTTAAATTCCCTTCCTCTCTCTCTCAGATGCACAGAGCCACACTCTCTCCTCCTGTTATCATGTTTTGGTTTGAAACTCTGCAGTTTAAAGAAACTGAGAGTCAGAATCTCCATTTTCCCTGGGGGTTCTCAATCTGGGAAGTTATTTAAATCCATGCCCCAAGGACCCTGAATAAACTGACCCTGAGGGCAAGCTCACCCATCTATACAATCAAACTCAGGAGCATTAGGACAAGTTTTAGGAAGAGACAATCCAAGCTATTTTCTTTGGTGCAATTGCTGTATTATCCATCATGCAGGGATTAATGGTTAGGGGACTTGATTTATTTAAACTATGTTCCCAGAAGTTGTAAAAGTTGCTTAGACAGGGAACTTTGCTGTACTTAGGGAGTAATCTATTCTGGATGTGCAAACACACATTTGCAGAGGTGAAAATGGGCAGATGTAGGAATAAAGTAATGAGGGTGCACTGCTATTCCTTTTCAAGGTAGATGTGGATTTATGCAGATGTGACATACCTGCCTTCTTGAAAAATCTAGCCCTGCACTTGCTTAACCATCCTTATCATCTTCTTGGGGAAAAAAGTAATTATGATAACAGCAAAGCAACCATCATAAATATGATTAAAAATTAATTGACATTCTCCATTTAAATGACTTAAAAAGCTTGAAAGTAATGAAGAAATAATTTTAACATGAAAACATGGAAACGTAATAAATAAATTAATATGGACAACCTCTTCTGAAATGTTGGCTGAATTTTGCCTGTGTGTGAAATGAAACATCCAAACAGAACAAAACCTGGTGTTTTTTTCTCAGTGACTCACACATTTCACGTTTCAGGCTTGTGACTTGACTACAGGCACAGTGTGTCCTATAAATATTTTGTGTCCCAGTGTACTGTGTATGGAATTCTTTTAGAGAACCTGGCTTCAAAGACCACATTAGCATCTAGCAGAGGAGCAGGATCTCGTTTGTGCCGTTCTGAGGCTGGGTCAGAGAGTGCATTCTGATGGGAACACACCAGCACAGCAGGACAAGCCTCTGAACCTACAGTGGATCCAGGGAGCCAGGGCCAGCCAGGGACTCTGCTTTCAGGGTGCTCTCTACTGAGATCTCACACAAGCTAGGAAAAACATACAGTAAAAAAATATTTTTTTTTCCCTAGGCTAATGAGAGTTTTTTTCATTACTATGTGTCCATAAATAAATGTTGTTACAGCGGGTGCTGTCAGTAGTGCAAGATGTTACCAGTTCAAGGGAGTACTCAGATCAGGCAGTGCTGCACAAGGGGATGTTCCAGCCCAGTGCAGCTCTGTCCCTTGGAAAGACAGGGGTTAGTAGGGATTTCTTGGAGTAACGATTATTTAGGAAGCCACAGCAGCACAGCCACATCATAAAGTGTAACTGCCAGAGCTTGTAACATGTTGGAATTTGAAGTGAATTTTAAAGGGCTCTTCCACAGACACTAGGAAGCTATTTCCAGCCATCTATTCTATATTTGGCTATTCTTAGATGGAATTACTTATTTTATTAGCATACTGAGATATGTGGATAGCCTTTGTCTGACTATCAGCATTAGCAGTTAATCATATGTGTGTTAACACTAAAATACTTTTCTTAGATCAACAGACACTCTCACAGACACAATTTAGAACTCTAAGCAGATCTTCCAGTAACAGCAGCTAATGTACAAGTTAATCTCCAAATATTTCCTCTGCGCATCACTGTTCATATTCATCTGAATTTTAGATGCTAAAGCACAAAATACTGCTAATATTGTGTCAGGCTCAAATATCTGTGTGCAAACAAGATTAGCACTGTGCTCACTGTGTCAATGGCACTTCCCAATGGTTGCATTTACAAGGAGGGCTCCAATGATAATGATTTAATTTAGAAGGAAAGCACACTGAAATAATAGTTTGCTTATTATACGTCCATCCTACCTTGTGTTTGAGACACTGCATGACAGGATTTCAAAAGCTGTTTGTACAAAAATAAAAATGTCAAAATCGAGTAATACAACAAGAAGCAAATTAAATGAATGAAAACTGAAGTGATATTGAAAAATTAATGCAAGAAAAACATACACAAAACAAAACAAATTTAAATTTATAACAGTTTGTACTGAAGCCTGTTTCCACCCATAATTCTACTTTTCTCCATTGTATATTTGTATGAAAATTTTCTTGCCTTGTTCAGGAAAAAGAAGTGTTTCAAAATTCGCATTAAACAAATACCACTGGATCCAACTAACTTGCACACATCAGTGTCTACAACAGTGATACCAGAGCCAGCTGGGGGCTGCACTGCTGCACTTTTGGGGCTACAAGGAAATGGTCCAAACAGCACGTATGGAAAGGTATGCTCTGATGGATCAAATCTGAGTTAAAAAGCTGTTAAGGACACCCCCTGTGGTGGAGGCCACCACAAGCCCACACACCAGCGATAACCAGCACACGGAGCAGCTTATTCCATTTAATAAGTGATGATTTATCTGACTTAAATGACAAATGAGCACGCTCACGTAGGCTGCTGCCATCCCTCAGCTGCAGAGCTGTAAGCCCAGGTGAGGATGTATCTAATTGCTCAGAGGTGACCCTCCAGTGACTCACACTTATCCCAGCTCCCTTACACAGAACGTGGTTATCACATCATGCTCAAAAGCACAACCAGAATCATTCTCTCCTCTCCTTATGTATTTTGAAAAATGCATCCAAAGCTTTCTGAAGCCAGTGGAAAGAAAGAACTGATAACACCATAGCTCTGGATCAAGCCCATCATTTTTTGGCAGCTATCACAGTGATGCTACAGATCTGCCATGGCCCAAACTCCGCCCCAGCTCCTGCCTCCCCCAGCTCCTGCCTCCCCCAGCTCCTGCCTCCCTGCCTTTAGGTACTGCAGGAGCAGACTGACTGCAGATCCATCACGCTGGTCTACAGCAACCCTGAGAGGGATCGGCGTGGGACTCATGGCTGTTACCCAGGAGGAGGTGGAGTGCTCAGCAGAGCCCTGCTGCCTGGGGCTCGGTGGTGGCAGCCACCTGAGCTCTCAGAGTGCTGTCACACCCTGAGTTACCCAGGCTGCAGCTTTGGGCTCTCTCCTGACACTGGAAAGACTTGATTTGCCTATACTATTCCCTTCCCTATCTGTCTGCAAGATGGCTTTAACTTGTACTATGGTGTGTTCCAGAGAGTTCAAGTTCTGAACATTTACCAAAGAAGTGAGAGCACAGCCCTTAACAGTGGTGGCTATTAAATGCTCCCCTTCTCTCTCACCTCACGGAACTGCTGGGTATATTCCCCTTGCAGTTTACATTTTTAAGTGCAGTACTGCAAGTCTGTGCAACTATTCCAGCTCTTCTGGCTCAACCTTTCAGCAAGGGAACTGCTCAGAACATACTGTTGCTTCCACCAGAAATATGATGAGAATTTCCCTTTCCTTGCCAAGTAGTTTTTCAATTAAAAAAAAAAGGAGCTTATAAACTAGCAGAAAATAATAAGGTATTTTAATTAGGAAAGGGTGTACTAGTACAGATAAAACTCCCCATGCTACTGTACATCTAGAATTCAGTCCAAACTCACTGCCTCTTGGAGTTCAGAGATGCTCTGGGCACGTTTCTCCTCTAATTTTTCAATCATCACTAGAAATGTAAGTTCCAAAATGAAGTAAACTGACTTGCTTGAGTTACTTTTGGGGAGTAATTAAAATGGATATGCTGGGTCCTTAATGACTGTCATATCTGGCTAAGGAGTATCAGTGTGGCTGAAAAGCTGAAAGTGCACTCTGGCTGAGCAGTTCAGCTCCCACAGGCTCAGCTGAAACAAATCTGGTGCTGCATCATCATTTAAGTCACCTCTTCATTTTGACTCCCAAAGTAGGTAGTGACCAGGAAAAAGTCCCCACTTTGGTAAAGACTTACATTCAGAAGGATTCTACTCAGCCTGACTCTGCTTACTGTTTTCTCTAGCTTGCTTTTCTCCTAAGCCTTTAAAACAAGATACCTGCTCATTCTGCTTCTCCAAAACTTCTAAGTGCTCAAGTTGAACTTTTTTCAACTGATCCATTTCCTTTGACTGCTTCATTGCCAGCTGTGATTGAGAGAAAATAATGGGGGGGGAGAATATAACACATTATTAACAAGTAAAATAAAAACCTGCTTGAAAGATACACATATGTATTGCTGTCTTGCCCCATTTAGGTGGCATAAAACATCACAGGAGGCCTATATATCACCCAATCTTAATAAAAGCTTAATAATATTATATTATTAATTAATAGATGTAATTAATAGATAAATATTATAAATATTGCACACAATACATAGACTTGGCAAACACACAGGAATGAGCAGTAGTTCTGTTAATTCAAAATAGCTTTGTCTTGTATAGATGTCAGATCTTTTATCCTACAAGTATGTCCAACAAAGCGAAGACAAAAATCTACAAGAGCTGGAGTCTCAACACAGAGGAATGAAAAAGAACATCCAGAAGCAGTGCCCAGTGACTTTCAAGGTTATAGTTACCCTTTTTCTCTCTTCCAGAAACTTTTTCGTGTTGCTGCTGTTCAGTTCTCTGACTCGCCTGAAAAAATGAAAATGTTCTCCATGAAGACTCACTGGAAAAAAAGAAGCTCAAAAGCTGCAAGAGAGAGAATCACAAACTCTTCAGGTGTATTTTGTTTTCTCATTATCTGTACCAGGTGGGACTAAGGGCAAATTGTACACTCCTCTGGCTACAGAACTTTACACTCAGGTATTTCCACGTATATTGGCAGTTTGATTGAAGGCTTGACTGCCAATGTGAATGGAGTTTGCTTTTTCCCTCCTCAAGAGTGGTGGTCAAAACTTCAAAACAAATTGTTTAATTAATTTGTGCATCCCTTGCTGCACTCTGCTGTCAGTTTTGTTATATTAAAAGTGCTGTGTGTCTTAAGAGTGGTAATGGAAAAAAATCCAATGACCATAAGCAAAGTTATGCTTATCAATACTGCAAGCTTCTTAAAGCTGCTATTCATGCAAAAATATAAATATACTATTAATAGTTACATAAAATAACTCAAGTGGCTCTTCCTAAGATTTCTGCCATGACAGAGAACAAAAATAGTTCAAACAGTTGACTCAGCCCACAGACCAGAGCTGCTTTCAGATCTGGGAACAGATTTACCTCGGAGTCATTGGTGAGGTCTGACACAACAAAGCAAACAGTTACAGAGGGCTCTGACAGCTCATCCTCCTCAGGAGCAGGGGGTGTGCAGCACCCAAGGGACGTGGGTCAGGCTTTGGCACCAAAATAGCACAGTGCCAAGGAGGGCATGTAAAAAAGGAAACAACGAGCCAGATGGCAAGGCCAAAGTGAAGGGGAAACCCCAAAGGCTTATAAGACATCATTGTGTAGATTCTGCTTTTACTCCTTTCTCAGTCAGGCCCTCATCTCATTGAAAAAGAAAAAAAAATACAATGCTCTGGAAGTACAATAATTAAAATTTAATAGTGTGATTGGACCTACTCCAGTCAGTCAAAGATGATCAGGGCATTAGAGTTATTAAAAGGATAAATATGAGAAAATCACAATTTTTTCCTAAAAGGGTCATCTAAAAATTTATCCAGCACAATCTTTAGACCTTGCTATCCATCCATAAAAGCATGGTTTTAATGGAATTAATCCACAGCATTCTTCCCTTATCAGGAAGGGATACTTACCTCTCCCTTTCAGCTTTGTTTTTGATGGATTTGTCTTGGCTAATGGCTTTGCTGTTCTCCATGGATATTTTAGCCTGGTTGGCACGCATCTCCTTGCTTTCCCTGAGCAAAAGCAAACACAGTCATTAATGCCTGAGGTGCAACTGTTGTGGAGGTTGGCTTCCTCTACACTGGGGTTACTTTTTCCTTGAAGTATTAAGGAAGAGGAAGGAACAAACAATGCTAAAATTCCCTTCCTTTCGGTAGAACTTACACAGTTTGAGCAGACATCCAGAAATCTCCATTTATTCCAGAGAATGTAATTGGAAAGATGAGTTCAAAGCATTTTCACACTTAGAATATTGTAAAAAGATATAAAATACTCTCTTTTCTCCCTATTATATGAGTAGTCCTACTATGAGCTTCTATCAAAAAATGCAATTTGTATTTTACAACCGCCTAAAAAATGTACAAATCCTGCACTCAGAAGGTAACAGCAGTATCAACAGTAATAATGTTTGCTAGTTGTGGTATGAGCTGACACATTTCCTTTTAAAGCTTTTACTTTGGGCCTGTGGGCCTGAAGAGAGTGGTTTAGGCATGGTCAGCCTTGCGTTTGGTTTCTCCTGCTGGCTCAGTGCACCTTTCAGCCTTTCCTGTGAAAAGAGAGAGCTCTAAAAAAATTTTTATTAATGAACTGTGATGCCTTTTTTTTTTCTTTTCCCTCCAAGAGTTCATAAGGTCAAACATTTCCTGAATATAGATTTAAAAGCAGTAGTATCACAGCAAAAATTAGTCTAGGTTCTAAAAAAAATGATGTGTTGTAAACACATTTCACTCCAACAATCCTTTCTTCAAATAAAGGCTTTTATTTTCCTCACTGAAACTGAAGTGATTTTCAAACACACTGTCTTAAGAGGCGTGCTGAAATAATTTATTTTCATTACTGTGCTGAAGGGTATGAAAAAAGTCAGTGTAGGTGTTCAAACTGACTTGGCCTGTTTGCATCAGATCCAACTTTAGAGTGGAGGAAGTTAAGAGGATTAGAGGACTACGTGCATCACTGATGACTGAGAAATGAGGCATTGGCCATGGAGGGGGCTGACAGGGCCAACACATCACATTGTCTCTAGCAAAAACACTCTCCCTCCCACAAGCAGTGGTGATTCCTGGAACTGGAACAAGTAGATAAGCCAGGAAGGTAAAGAGAAGAAAAAGAAAAAGGGATTCTGAAAAATGTGCAACTGCCAAGATTTAGCTGCTGATTCCCTACTGAGTCATAGTGACTGCACCTCTGAAATTTATACAAACATGTCTTTTGAAGGGATACTTAACTTCCAGCATGTAAGTCTATCCTTGGAATTTATATATGTACTTAGATGACATCAAAGTGCATTAACATGTCATTTTCTGACACCAGCATTGTTTGAATAAATAGAAATCTCTTCTTCTATTAAAAAAAACAAAACCCACCACACAATTTCTCTCTCTCTCCCTCAGGTTATTTTATCTGGAGTATGTAATGCTTGTGAATCACAGCCTCAGGTCTCCAATTCCTGAGCTGCTGCAGGATCACCAGCTCCACATCAGCCAAGGGAACTCAGTCTGGGGAGGCAGGGGGCTCAGCACCCCTGGAGCTCAATCAGCTTCAGGTTTTTAGCAGTATCTGCTGCCTTCTGCTTTGTTTTTAAATGAGCCCAACGCACAGACAGGAATTGCTTTTGTGCTGCCATGGAGGGAGAGCACCTTTCGAGCAGCAGGCAGCTGCATCGTTTGAGATTATTGATCTGTGCCACAGCCCTGTGCCCTGTGCTGTGACGCACAGCTGGCGAGCCAGCTCCGAGGGCAGGGCTGAGCACAGCCTGCTGAGAGCTGCCACGCTGCCCTCACACAGCTCCCCTCTGCCTGTGGGCACACCTGAGCTGCCTCCTGGCCTCCAGGGTAAACACGTCTTCCTACACACAATATATGACATGAAAAAGTTTACAAGTTATGAAGTGCGATGCCTCTTTGGGGCATTATCATTCACATTTCAATATTTCACAGTCCAAATTCTTCTGAAATATTCATAGATTCAGACACAGTCTTAAATTTGTTTTTAACACCAAAGTCCCCTGTCTGCACATAATTCCCAAACAAGCAAAACCACACTAAATTGCAGTGAATAAAGCAGAAAGAATATTGAAGGTTGTTACTCCTGGGACAGCTGAACAAAGAGGCTTCTTGGTATTTCTAAGGATGCAAATTATCAGATCTGGTTTTTAGTACCTTTAAACACAGAGCAATACATGGACTGAACACAAATGATTTCTAATAAGAAAGCAAAATCCATTGCTAAGAATATAAGAATCATATACAAGAAATGATAGAGGGATGCTTAAACAGCATACAGACACTTAAATCTAAACCCAAAGACTAAAATAATGAGAAAAAAGCATTTTTAAAACTTTAGGTTTTGCCTGAGTGTATATATACCGGTAGGCTGAAATGACAGTTTCTAGCAAAGTGAGAAGAGAACGTGCAACAATGTATAGAAAAGAAAACAAAATATTACATTTACAGGCCATATATTAGTAAATCATCTTCCAAGCATTCTGATTAATTTCAAACAGGATGGAAAAAAAGACTCAAAAAAAAGAAATTTATGTGATTTCCTGGGCTGATGCCACCAAGTATGACTTAGAGGTACAGAACCAAGGATTGCACCTTCCTCTGGCTAATGGTTTTTGAAGGATGAATTGTATAATAATTTAACAATTTGTGGACTTCTATTTGACTGGGTATGTTTTGCAGGGCAGCCTGAAGAGATGGGTTAACACAGAGATTAACATAAAGATGAGCTCACTACAAGCCTTTTGCTGGGACAATTCTCTGGTGGATGAAAAGCTTGCAGCTCCCAGCATGTGTTCTCTCTGACGCAGAGACACGCTGCTTTTATGCTCAGGAATTTAAAAAAATCATTCCAATTCCTTCTTCAAATGAGATTTGTTTCATTTCTTTTCCCTCCATGATTTTTATGTGAAAGGTGCTGAAGACAATTACGTATGAATCTACATATGGATATATATATTTTGTGTACACACATATTTTATCTCCATATCCTTTTAGGCTGCTTCAGGTAAGAGAACATAGGATAAAGAAATTATTCCTCTACTTACCACCATTTTTAGCACTGTGCTATAAGGCGCATTTAATTTTATTTGATTTCAGATAGGCAGGATGGTTAATTACAAAAGCATTAGTGTCCTGTAACGTCTTTTGTGTGATTATAGCAGGACATTGTATGAAGATAGCACATCAGTCTAATGCAGCTTATCCTGCAACCCCCTTTGACCTCACTTCTCATGGATCTTTCTTACAGCCAGCAGTGCTATAAACACAAGTCCCCAGCTGACAGCCACTCCAAAGGATATTTCTGCATTTTATACTGCTCAGTTTCCAGCCTCCAAATTGAAGTTCCTGGGTAAAGTCAATGCAAACTACCAATGCTTCATCACCTCTGCTGCCATTAAGGAGGTCCAGATGATCTAAATCAGCTAAGAAGCCCATTCCTACATCTACCTGTTGGAGGTTAGGATTTTCTTTTTTTTTTTTCTTTCTCTCAGGGAATTTTGTCCCATTTGTTGCTAAGAGACGATAATGACTGGGTCCCTAAGAGAAACAAAATAAATGGCCAAGGCAGGGGAAGGATGCAGCTGTACTCTCCTAGCTGAGGGGCTTTCTTTTGGAGGGCAGAGACTGCGGGAGATTTTGGCTGGGGGCTGAGGCTGGGCTCAGCTCCTCTGGCTGGCAGGATCGAAGGGGAGAGGCTGCGGTTGCTGTGGGGAGAATTCGCCGCCACTGCGGGGTTCTGTCTGCTGCCATATTCTCCTACTGAAAAGTGATGCGAGGCTCCCAGGAGCAGCTCTTGCTCTGGGACCTTGTCAACACCTGACCTCACTGGAAGGGACCCTCACATCTCAGGGGAAGAGCCAGGACCCCGAGTCCCTCCCCCCTCTGAGGGAGCCTCTCTGGGCCATGCTCGGGAGCTGGGCCGCCGCTGCCCAGCCACGCTGTTCCTCTGCCCTGCTCTGAGGGGTTTTCACTGCACTGTAACCCCACACATGGCTCCTGCTGGAGCTGCAGAGTTTCTGCTGCATTTCCTGTGCCCTCCCAGCCCCGCTCCGCGGTCCCCTCAGCCCCGGCGCTGCCCGGCCCGGCCGCCATCGCCGCGTGAGGGAGACGCGGCCCAGCCACAGCGCCCCCTGCTGGAGCGGGGAGCCACCGCCCGCCCGGCCGGCAGCCAGCAGCGCCCCCTGGTGGCCGCGCCCGGGACTGCAGCGAGGGAACGCGGCCGGGAGCGTCGGTCTGTCTGTGTGTCCGTCTGTCTGACACTGTGTGTCTGTGTGTCTGACACTGTCTGTCTGTTTGTGTGTCTGTCTGTCTGTGTGTCTGTCTGACACTGTCTGTCTGTCACACACAGTAAAGAACTGCTGCTCCTTTCCCCACAGCTCTGCCTGACAGCCCCGCGATTCCAGAGTTATAACAATTTGGAGGGAAGGTGATCACACTTTTCCATTACCAGAGGTTCCCACCTTCCCCAGCAGACCCATCTTTCACCAGGACACCACCTAAACCTTGCACTTCTTCTACTTCCACCGTGCTTTCACCCAGTGCCTTTGGAGCAGTCAATGCAAAGAACTAGAGCATTACACAGAGCACACCTAAACCAAGCGCTCCTGATCAGGCAGCGCTGCCCTGCTCACCTGTCGTGGGAGAATTTCAGCTGCTGGGTTTGCTGCTCGTGGGCATTGATGAGCAGCTTCTTCAGCAGCTCGCACTGCTGGTTCAGGTGCAAGTCGCGGATCTCCTGCTCCTCGGCGCTGTGCGTATTGATCATCTCGGACCACTCCTTGGTGTGCTGCGCCACGATCTCTTTGACCTGCGGGGAGGAAACGCCAGCTTTGTCAGAGGCTCCCAGACACAGCAACTCCTCCTGCTGCTGAAGGGGATGCAAAACCAACACAAAACGGGTTCTAAAGAACACAGCTAAACTGTGAAAAATGAAGTTGCACAAATGCAGCTGCTTCAGAGACAGCAAAGCCACTGAGGGCACTGCTGGAGGGGTATAAAAACGATGTACACCAACCCCCACCATTAAGACACTATTACCTAAAGTGCCCTGAATAGCGGGGATGAATAAATAGGCTCTTCACTGTATTTCCATTGTTTTAACACCTTCTCTAACACCAAGCTAATAATAAAAGAGTTTCACACTTTTGTTGCCAAGAAAAATATATGTATTGAAAGTACTGAACTTAACAATGGAAAAAACTGGTGAGCAGGATTTCTGTGAGGGCTTAAAAATAGCCTTTGATTTTGTGGAGACAGTTTCACAAACACAGAGCATTTACAGAGAAATGCTGTATTTAGTACAACCTGAATCTGAAGATGGGCTACGTGTCTTTGTTTTATAGTCATTAAGTCAGCAGGAAATCTGACAAGTATTCTTCTCTTGCTTATCTCCCAAGCCTCACAAGAATAATGAGATTAAAGTTTTGGAATGTTCCCAAGAGACAGTATTAAGAAGGCTAACTCACCAGAGTTGTTATTATAATATATTGTGCTCATTGATTTCAAAAAGAAGCTAATTGAAAGATATGTTTTATTAACCTTTGATGATTATCTTTGGGTATTTTGACATGCTATCCTACTTTTCCATAAATGGTATACAAAATGTGCCTCCCAATAAATCCATCTTCAGGTGATCATTTCAACTACAACCAATAACATCTGGATCATCTTCCATGAAAGCAAACTTGATCCTTTTTAACAAAAATTGCCACCATTTTGGTTAGAAAGTGAGAGAATTATGCAAACTCCAGCTAAATATCTTGGCTGGGTTTTGCATAATGAAGAACAGATTGTCTTGCACAGAGTGGTGAAGGTGAAAAAAGGGGAGATTTTATCAGCCCCGTTCTCCATTCTGCCCTGGAGAGGCTCCTCTGAAGGGCCTCTTACCTAATGGGATCTAATGAAATAAAGAAGTGAGTAATCCTGGAACAGAGCAGGATGACTACTACTACCTGAAAGCCAGATTTGCCTTAACTATAGCTAAATGGTGGTCTCATATCCCAACAGGTACAAGCAGCTGACAGAGAGCAACCTGGAGTTTTCCGCAGAAAACAACAAAAGGCTTTTGAGGCAGAAGTTGGTATGACTAACACAAGCCCAATTGATCAGAGCGCTTTGGAGTCAGTGTGCCTCCAGCAAAATGAGCCATGCTCCTCTTGGTGCATGTGGGGAAGTGTACAGCTAAGCCCAGAGCCTGTCAACCATGAAATGATGTGAAGGATGTGGTGCAGTTTGTGGGAGTAGTGTTTTTAATAAGGTGTTCATCAGTACTGCCTCCAGAGCCTGAAAAACATGAGGATTCAGTCTTGAAATGAGTACAAAGAAATGCCTGGATGTTGTGAAGGAAGAAAAATGAACTTTTCAGATGGGGTTTTTGAGAGGTTGAGGGGCAGACACCCCAGCTCACCCATGGCACCACCGAAGGTGCTTCAGTTTGGGCCAAGCTTAGCCCACGCTCCTGGTACTGCGGATGGGAAAATGGGGCAGCTCCAAAGCAGGATTTATCACCCTGACACTCTCTGGAAATGCCCCTCTGACATCTCCAGGGCCTCAGGCATCAGGATACCTGAGTTAGGTTGTGTGAATCTCCTCTCAACAGTGACCTCATCTGCTTACCAACCCCCAGGGGGACCTAGGACGGACTTAGGAGAGCTGAAAATCATGGCTGAGGCATTTAGGAAAACACATGCCTTATTTATTTTCAATACAGACTTTCCAGATGGAATCAGCTCCATCCACAGTTTGAATTCAAAATGGTGCAGGTAGATCAGTCCAAAATCCTGGGTGGAATGTGGAGCACAGCACAAAGGGCCTGTGCCCTCAGAACACCCCCACAGTACCAGTGCTAGAAATTGTTAATATTTCCAAAATACAAGTGCTGCCATGTGGCCCAGGGAGCAGGAGGCCGTGTTCACCACCACCACAGGCATTCCAGTAAACAAACAAGAGTTTGCTTTTATTTAAGGCCTCCTTACACTGTAGAGAAAATGCAAAATGAACTTTGCACAAAAAAAGAATAATGACAATAAAAAATAATAAAAAGACATAAAAATAATACAAGACAATAAAAAATAATAAAAAGAAAAATTATAATTAAAATGATAAAATTGTGGAATAAATAGCGGAAGCCATGGTGGAAGTGAGTATTTTGTAACTTAATTGTAGAGAGTTTACAAAACAAACACAGAGGAACAAAGACTCCAGGGCTTTTTGCAAATGAATAATGTGATAATTGTTTTTAAATGGTGAATGTTATAAACCACAGAGGAGCCTGAAGGCAGGAGTTCTGAATCTCAGGTACACTGATACCACAGGATCATATCATATCTCCTAGAATTATTGAGTCCAACTGCCAAAGACAAACCCTGCAAAGTGACAGTGTGGCAATACTTAGATAAAGTATTTAATCTAAGGAGGAGGAAATAATGAGAACACCCTGCCAGCGTTCATGGACAGATGTGCTGTGATGTGCTGCTAATTCCAGAAGCAGCAGGCAGTCTAAGAAGCAGGTACAGCTCCTTGTAAAACAAACTTTCCTGTGAAGCTTGACATGTGAAACTTTCTTCTATTCCATCTCCACCAAGGCAGAAGTCTCATTTCAGGTACAGCAAGATATAACCTGTGAGAAGGATGCAAGGGATGTGCCAAACACCAGTTACAAGACTTTAAACACCCAATTTGACTCAGATTCCAAAGAACTTAAAACTCATGGCCATTAAATCATCTGAAATCCAGTTCTGCTGCAGGTCTGTGACACGCTTCAAAGTTCAGCTGTGGCAAGCTCAGAGAACATCCCTGCTTTTCTCCAATTTATTAGCAGCATAGTTGAAATGACTATTTAATTTGTACTGGGCTGTGCTCTTGTCCTACTTTCTGCTATTAAGGCAGTGTTGCTTGTCCTAAAGGACAGGAAAAACAACCATTAGCTTCCTTCTCTCCTTCCTGCTCTGCAGACCGAGTTTGTGAGCCTGTCCTTTCATCTGTCCCTACACCGCGCCTAAGAGACTAATTAAAATCCTGATAAGGAACCTTCTTTTGCACAGCATATATGCAAGAAGTTTGTTTAGTCACTAAGTTCAAGCAGGAATGATCTTTGAAGTAATCTTTCCTTTTCTTTCCTTTTCATCCTCTGCCTGCTTGATATTGGGACCTACTTTCCTAATGCAGGGGAGTAATTTGCATTTGCTAGGTTAATTGTGTGGGAAGTACACGCTGGGACATTCAGATTTCATTCCAATATTTTATGTCAAACTCGGGCTGGATGTTTACTCATGACAGGAGGAGCTTTGGAGATGAAAAGGTGTCTGCAGGCACGCTGTGGCACAGAGCTGTACTGGAGGACATGAGCTGTAATTAAAGATGAATTAGGTTTGAATCTGATATATCAAAATTAGTGGGCCAAATGCTGAGAAATGCTGAACAACTGTTAATTAATCAAATTCCCACTATATCAGTGTAATGCATTCAGCATCTCAGAATTTAATCTAATTTAATTGCACCTACCTTCATCTAAGATAAGAGTTAATTTCCCTATGGTCTTGAGCACTGTTTTCCAACCCGTTGCTTGCACACTTTTGAATGATCTCCAGGAATAATTCAAGGGGCCACACACAGCAGTTGAAACAAAAGATGTTGGTAAATAATCTGGACAATTTTGATGGAACCACAGACGCTGAAAATCATTAGAGGAATCCTCAGAGGGGGATGACTTGCAGAGGAGTTCTTTGGGAATTATCCAATAATCAGAAGCTTGAAATTTCACATCTTATATTGAAGTCTTACATTTCAAATCCTACATTTAAGTCTCCTTTCAAAATCTCATCCTAAAACCTGACATGGGAGTGGACAAAAAAATCAATCTTTTTTTTCCAGGCATGGATTAAATTAAAGGGAACCGGTTTGAAAGCAGGATTTTGAAAGGAACAGGACTCAGAAACTGAATATATTCGTGGGAAGGGAGAACATGAGTCACATTTATTGGATTTGGAAGATTAATGAACATTTGGATGTTCCTTGTGTACAAATGACACCTAACTCCAGACTATGAGTGATACAGGTGAGAGAGAGATCAGAGCAAATAAATTTCTGTGTAATGCAATTTCAAATGAGTTTTGGAGCTCACGTCTGGATGATTGGGAGCCAGTGCTCCTCAGGGAGTTTGTTTCACTAAGAGAGGAATGAATTTTTTTTTGTTTTCTGACTTAGCAAATTTGCTTTTGGTTAAGGGAAAGGGTTCTGGACTTTTCGTAGGGGAAGAAGACAGAGAGATAAGAGAGTCCTTTAGGTTTTGCACCTGGGAGGTTTGCTACATCTACAGCTGAGAGGGCAGCAGCAAGAAAGCAAACCTTGTTTAGAAAATGAGGATCTTCTCCACATGAAATAATAAAATAATAAAATATTATTTCATGTGGAAAAGAGAATAAAGTTCAAAGAAGGCAAGATCAACATTAACTTGTTCTAGCTCAAAGGTGTGACTGTGTTTGTGTGTGTTCTCTGTTCTTGTCTGATTCTTTTCACGGGTTTCAGCTTTTTCTGGGGTCAGCCTCCAGCACTGTCCTCCCTCCAGCTGATTTGGTACAGGGTGAGCCTCCTGGTGTCCCTGCCACCTCCAGTCTGGACAGCTTTCCAAAGCTGTCAGCAAGTCCTGGATAAGCCTCCCTAAGGGACAGGAAGTCAGGGGACACAGCAGGGGGACAGGAGGACAGAGGAAAGAGCTCTGAGCAACTCCAGGGGAGCCAGGAGCTTGAGAACAGCTTTTCCAAATCAGCTGAGGTTGAGGCCCAGGGCACTTTTATTCCCCAGGACCTTGGAGAAAACAAAGCAACGAAGCCATGGGAAAAAACCAAAACAAAGCAACACTAGGAATAAGAAGGCATTTGGTTCAAGAGCAACTTGGGCTCCTCATTCCCTAAGAAAGTGACTGCCAAGGCAAGGCAACAATGATGGAAAATGAAATAGAGACTTCTTTATGGATGTATTTTGGGAATGTATTTAGCATCCAAATTTCATATAACACATATTCTTTGTTTAACTGGAGCTGACACAAATGACCAGTTTCACTTCACGAGGCATGAATATGGTGCTTTCTTCAAAAATTTCAAAACAGCAGGAAATTGATGTTGCTTCAAAAATTTTTTTAAGAAACACTTTTAGACACTCAATTACTCCTATTCTTTTCAACATGTTATTATTGCTGAAAATTATTCATATACTTCCAAGAAAATTAACTACCACTTGGGTCTCAAAATCTCTCTTTCAGAAGTTGCCTGTGTTAAAATTGGCTGTTTGCTTACCTTAGATTTGTGATCTGATGTTAGTGTCTGAATTTTAATTTCCGTTTCTTTCTTCAATTCAACGCAATTACTTCCTCTAAAAAAAAAAGAAAAATTGCAAATGTGTGCCACAAGTTAAACATCTCCCCATTCAGTCAGCGCTTACTAATTAAAATGTTAATCAAAGTTGAAGTGCTGCACCATATTGGAATGAAATTATTTCTTCTGGCAATCCATTCACAACTTACAAAATATTGTTGGATTAATGATCAGTCAATTCAATGACCACATGATTAATTCTAGATTGGCCCAGCAATTATTCTGTTGCTGAGGATGTGTCAGGCACCTCCATTTATGACACTTGGTTCCTTTTCCAGGCTCGTAATGCCTTGCCAAGAGAAACCAGTTTCTGCCTGAAAACTTACAGGCCTATCCTTGCCATGATTTTAGACTCTGTTTTAAAAGTGATTTGGTTACTTACACTTGGTTTGAGGCAGAGAAAACCATGCAATCTGAATAATTACCTCCCAGGGTGATGTGGGTGCACTAAATGTACACCTACAGAAAGAGTGGGTGTCCCTCTGGGAGAATGAGTGACTGCAGAGGAGGGGCCTGCAATAAAACAGGATCTTGGGAGAAGTCTGTTAGGACACCACTGCCACACTTCTGAGCTGGATCAGCCCCTGATGCAAAGTGATGCAGCTCTGGGTCTGGGCAGGGACACGTTCATTTATCAGCTGGCCCTGATAATGATGGTCACTGCTTGACTGCAGCAACATTAATCCGTGTTTGCTCCAGAAAAGGAGATTTATGAAACTCTTAACAAGTTCAAATCCTATTTTCATATCAAAGTACGGCTAAACTTATGGAAATTAGCAGAAAATTTTATCATCAGACAGCACCAGGAAAGCCCTTCCTGAAAATAGTGTGTCTTGTTTTTCCAAGGGCCACCAGTAATTTATTTTCTACCCAGAGCAAGGGAAATTTTGTAGGTATTTCTAACACTGATTTGACACTTTGGAAGCAATGTAAAGTCACACAGAGAGGTTCTGGCCACTGTTACCTCTGCCTGAAAAACCCAGCAGCTGAAAGGGAAGTGTCTTTGATAACTGGATCAGGGTGTGGCTGCCATGGAATATTGGGTTTGTTGATCAGCATGGAAGACATTGACTCTTAGGTGTGAATCAGACACACTTTATCCCAAAACAGCCTCCTTAGTTCATCACTGGACTCTCCAGAATCCCAGACATCCAAACCACCGGCTGATCCTGCCTCTGGAAACAAAGCTTTCATCATGTGCCAAGGCAACCCCAGCCAGTTTGGAGCCCGGGACAACAGAAAATGGGATTGCCCCAGCTGTGGTGGCACAGCCATGGCTGAACCACGGAGTCCCAGCTGGGGACAAAGAGCCAGGGCCAGCCCCAGGCAGGGTCACCTGCCCAGCTCACACACACACACACACACTTGGATTTCTGGGCAGTCCCAATCAAGCAGAAGGATCCCTGTGTGCCCTGACTCCAGTTCAGAGTGGAACACAACCATACCTATGCCCATATGCCTCTCTGGGATTTGTAAGCATTTCAAGTGCAGGACAGAAATAGCACAGGGAGCAAAATCCTGTCCATCTGTCAGTGAATTAGCATGTGATTAAAAAAATCCTACTTTGCTGAACAATATGCACTTGGCATTTGTCACACCATGTGGCAGAAATGGACTGCAAAAAAACTGCACAACAAGATCAGAAGAGAAAGCTGTCTCTACACCTATCAAAGGCCTTTTTATCAGGAAACAATCTGACAATTTCAATATGAATGCCTTGAAAACGTGTTCTACAGACTCTCTTACAACTTTTACTCCTTGCAAATGCTCCAGAATGATAGCCAAGGAAATGGAGCATGTCCTGTACTCAGTGAACCCAGGACTCTGGATTCATCAATTATTTAAGTTCAATAAAATTTCGAAGTGTCCACCAATGCATTCACTTTTAAGCACGTCCTTTAATGCTCTGCACAGCTGGGGTGGCCATAAGTACCTTGCAGAACGGGCTTTCAGGGCTCACCATGAAGGAGCCCTTAGAATATTTTGCTGTGGCATTAAGAAGTGTTTTCACAGCAAGTCTGTCAGATACTGACTCTGATTTGGCTGTTAATCAGATGTATGCAGTTAGTCTTGTAAAGCTGGAAGAGCCATCAGGTGACTGAGAGCTCTGGAGTCCATGGAAAGCATGGAATTGGGGTAAGGAACAGTGTCTGGCTTTGCACTGAGGCTGCTTCTGGAGTGGTCATTTCCAATTTTATTTTTAACTCATAATTTGAAACCAGCATAAAGGCTTTGGTGTCCATGCATTATAAAATTAAGAAAAGATGCTGCAGGTAGCCAACGAAGTGACCTCAAACAGTGGATCAAACTATGGACTGCTTTGATACTTGTCCCCTTTTGGGGTGATCTGGAGAGCATTGTATCCCCATATTTATTGCACAGAGACAGCCATTTCCACCTTGAACTGCCTGGCACACCTTCCTTGGCTGTTTTGTCTGCACAGGCAGAGGCACTGGCTCCTTCTCAGGCCAACAGGAACACTGAGATTCTTAAACCTCAGAGCACAGGGGAACCTTTCTGCCCCCACAATAATTATGGTGCAATGCCCAGAGCTCATTTCTCTGCCACTGTAGGAAATAACCTGACTGTGACTACAAATCCAGCTGTATCAGTAACCTTCTGCTGTGTTACACTCAATGAAATGGAATCAAAGCCACATTAAATTGATCAGTCCTGCAGCTGTCCCCTCTCTGCTGGGAGAAGTAGTGATTTCCTGGAAGGAACTCCATAGATTATACGTATTTGTGTGCTTACAGCTCCCCTGTCTTGAACAAAAAGGTACAGCATGACCTGTGAGCTTCCAATAACTTAGTGAGGAGAATTCTCCTTACCTGGTTTACTTCTGACAGTCCTGCTTCTGTTCCTTTGGCAGTTTACAACGTGTGCTCAAAACCCTCCCCCATTCCAAGTAATTTATAGAAAAAGCATTATTGGAAGAGCCCAGTGCCAAGCAGGCATCCATGTTCAGGGTTCAGTGAGTGAGCTGCTGCCAGCTGCTGTTGCCAGATGACAACAATGTGAAATTAGGAGCAACTGTCAGCATAGCTGGCTTTGGAACTGAACTAATTCCTGCTGTCTTGATGAAATTCCAGTGACACGGGAAAGGTGGAGAGGAGACTGCTGCCAGGTGAGCAGCAAGGCAGCAGCAGGTCCTGCCACTGAGCTCCAAATTAGAATTAGACACTCTAGTAAATTATCAGTGTCTTCCAGGAACCTCTCTGGACAAACAGGGGACTCACAGAACCTCTCAGGACAAACAGGTAACATCCCAGACCAGCCTGTGCAAGTCAAAACAGCTCTATCCAGTCAAAGGAGTAACACTCATCTATCCCAGCTGAGCATCTGTAAGTTTTTTGTCAAAAAAAATTCAATTTAACAGCACAGCAAGAGTCTATTATTTTCAAACATCCAGGATTTAAAAGCCAGCTTTTCCCCTAAAATGAAAACATTGCTGGAGTTTGTGGAGTTGCTCTATCACTTTCTGGTGACAGAGCTGTTGAGGACATTAGTCTGCTCTCACTGAACTCAACATCCCTGGGGAGTGCAGTGAGAGCACACCAGACCACAGAAATAAAATCAGAGGCAAATCCTTTGCTTTTACTTTTAAAGTTCTGACAGCAGCAGACTGGAGAAAGGCAGAGTGAGTCCAGCATTTATGGCCCATTACTAGAGCTCATTCTCAGGCTGAAGGATGATGCTGCTTCAAGCTACAATGCCCTTTTTTATTGAACACTTTATTCCAGACCACAAAAGCATAAAATATCAAATCTATTTTAAGTCTGAAGAAAAATAATTTAAAAAATATCTTACCCCTTCTTCTTCATTGCCTTCTCCAACATTTTCTCATATGACACCTTTTCTTTATCATACTGGGCCACTATTTTGTCAATCTGTGTGCAGTGCAACTTCTGCATGGCACTGTGCTCCTGGAAAACAGCAGGGCCTTACCATTAGGTTGCTGGATTTTTGATGGGCAATTTCCTTACAGCCTAGAAAATATCAGTGTACAAACAGACAGTTTTGACAATGGAATTTAATCTGGTCTAGCCCTGTGGTACTAAACAGTCCAGGTATTCCACCACAAGCACTAAAACATTTCTTCTTTGAAAAATTAAAATCTGCGGTGAACCTTAAAAATATGGTATATTTTAGAACAAAGCAATGATGGGGAAAACAGTCATCTGTTGGAATAAATGTGCATTTAAGTACAACTCTGAAGGTCAGGCCCACGATCCCCAGGGACAGCAGCACTCTCACCATTAACAAATCCCACCTTGTGGCACACATCTCCTGTGGCAAGTGACAGCAAGCTGGGCAACACAACTTAACTTTCTATTTTCCTTTGTCAGAACAGCAGCTCATAATGATGCAAATATTTGACCAGCACAGAGAGCAGCAAATATTAAATTTACACTGCAATAGGAAAAATGGTTCTTTCATTCATGTTATTTTGTTAATACCCACATGCCCTGCATTTTATCCAATTGGGCAAAAAGAACCTCATTAATTAAAACAGCTTCACCCAGGACTTTATGTTTATTTTTTATAGCTCTTTTTGCATCTTCTCCACACTTGCTATTCTACTGCCCTTTATTGTTATTATTCTCTATACACCTTTGCCTTATCACTGTTTCTTCCTCTAAAAATGCTAATTAAATACTTTTACACTCACTTTTACCAAAACATTAATACCAATGCTGCAGTGCTTTCAAAAATCCAGTACTGGGCTGTAGCCCAGCACTCCAACACCTGCCAAGCAGCTCCCCAGGGAACACACACAGCTTCCAAGAGCTGCATTCAGAGTGGGGAACTGAATTTGCTGCTCCACAGAGGATTTAAAGGGAAGCACATTGCTTCTGTCAATATTCAAACATGCCAGCCTCTGCAGGGGGTGTTTGCAGTGACGAACCAGGCAGGGAGAACAGGGACAGAGAAAAGAATGACTGAGCTTGGCTACACCAGCCAGCCCCAGGTGGAGTGACTGAGAGCACCTCTGAAAATACCCACCCCCCGAAGGAGCAGAGCTGCCCAGTTCCTGCCACACAGGACTAAGAACAAACTCTGCAAAGCATAAGACTTCTGCCCAAACTCTAAGAAACAGGAGTGTTTTTTGTAGCATCTTTTGTTTTCAACTGCAAAGCTTCAGTTGCTAACATGTTCCAGGCTGATTCAGAACAGGTCTGCAGGTAGAAGTCTCCTCAGGTAGGTTCTGGTGATCTCCTCAAGCCCACTGCACACCTTTCACATGAATATATTCACAAATGACATGTCATTACAAACTGAAGGCACAGTGCTCTGAGAGGCCACCTGACTGCTAGAGAAAGACTCAAATCCCAGCAAGAGCATCCATGGGAAAAGAACAGAGTCATACACTGTTCCTCTGGGAGCAGGGAGTGTGTGTGTGCAGAAATCCCAGTGCAGGCTATCCAAGGGAAGAGGGAATAAATTCCCATGGTACAGACTGTTATTCCTGTCCAGTATCTCTCCAAAGCAACATAAATACTGTGCACAGCTGAAAACTGAGGTCTGGAGGATTCTCATTACAGAATACAAGGATGGGGAAATAAGAAGATGGAACTAAATTTCCAGTTCAAGAATCCATGTTGCAGAACTTTATTTGTCTAGAGTCCCCATGTCTTTTGTATTCCTACTTCTGCACTGTGAAATGGAGATTTTATTAATGCTTTTTTTTACTAGGCTTTAATTCAAACTCTACATATTTTCAATGTCAATATGAACGTGCAGCAGATGAATTTGGGGATTTAGGTCAATTATGCAACTGTGGTTACTGTCTAGAACAATATGAAATTCCTCAAGGGGCACTTGTGGCCATCCCTGTTGTGTCTGGCACTGCTAGAACTGTGGAGCACAATCCTCTGCTGAGCTGCTGGGCTGGTAGGGAATAAATCAAGGTAATCCCTCTCTATCCTTCCTCTTGTCTCTAGCCCAAAGAGCACAGAAACTGACAGCTCTGAAAAACATTAAAATGAAGTAGGGGCCCATAAAAGCAGGCTGCTAAAAAGTGAAGTTGGCTGACTGAGAAATGTCCTTTGCCCAGCTGCCTGTGCTGCCACCCCAGGTCATTCCCCTAAACAGTACTCACCATTTAACATGATAAAGAAGAGATATAAACTAAAGGTCATCATTCACACACATCAGCTGCTCTGTAGCTGAATATAAGATATGGATATTAATTCATACTGGGAGATTAAGGAGATTCATACTTCAGGGAATGTAGGCAGGGAAAACTCCACCTCAAAAGCAGCCAAATGCAGGTGTTTTTACGGATGCATTGTTTAAAAAATGGCATTTCTGCACAGTATGCAGAAGTGACTGGACATATTCTTTCCAAAGACTGATACCAGAAATGCCCAGGCAACCACATGGCATCAGATCTGCAGTGGAATTCATAAGCAAAGAGTGCAAGGGAGGCTGCCCCAACAGCCCAGAATGGATTTGTGGATTTCCTCTGCCAAAATTCCCAACCTGAGATATTTTCCTCACTTACTATAACTCTTTCTGTCACAAGAGTAGTGGTTTTCTAATGGAAGAGGGCAGGGCAAAGTTGGCTGTGGTTTCCTACACGGAGTGTATTTGTGGCAGAGATTTGTGGAGTGTAATTGTGGTGTCACTGCCAAGAAACAGCTGGCTCTGAAGTGGTTAACACAGACACAAATAAGCAGGACCAGGGCTCTGCATTTCTCAGCTACACACCCCAGCTCTCTCTGGTGATTCTGCAGTTTCTCCAGTGCCTTCCTCATTGCAGCACCTCCTGCCTCCCATCATGACTGCCTGGTTCTCCATGTTCCCTGTCAAAAAGTCATGCAAGGGGAGCAAGACAAACCCCTCCCCTGACAAAGGTGAGCCTTGAGTGTTTGCACGGGTCACACAAAGTGCAGCCAGCCCCAGGCAGGCATACCAAGGGCTGCCAGGGGGAAGTGTGCTCCCTGCAGCACATTTCAGCCCATTTAAAACATGCATGCCCTCCTGGGAGTCCCACTACCACCCCTTAGTCTTCCCTATAATTTAATTAGGAGCTGCCTGTGCTAGTGAGCAACTGCTTAAAATCGGGCTCAGAGAACCCTTAATGATCATACCTTGGCATGCTTCTTCTTTAAGGCATTCAGCTCTTTCTGCTGCTTCTTTAAATGCTTTATATAAGCCTGAAAAAGGAGAAGCTGGATCAATTTTTATGTGGCCATATTGACTTTAGCCAGGTAAAATCCTGGCTACTTACAACAAAAAATCAGGAGCACCTCCTGAAAAGCTTGTGTCAAGACTTACCTTCATTTGCTTTAGATCTTCTATCTTCACTTGAGGAATGAGGTCTATACCTGGGAAGGTATTGATACAGTTTATCTAAAACTTCATACATACTAGTATATCTCATATTCAAAGTTTTAGCACAGCAACCTACATTTAACTTAACAACTAATTAATTAATTAACGTTTTTCACCACATGAAAAAAATTGTCACAGGTTAATGGGAAAATTATGCATCAAGATCTAGCTAAGATACAGTAATTTCCTTTGCCCATGTACTCTTCAATCAATTGCCTTGTGGAAAAAAAATTGAATCAATGAGTGTAATTTAATCTCTTATGGTTCTGGACTGAAGTGTCAAAACACAGCAATCTAAGGATTGAAAAAAGGTCATTTTTGCAAACACAGCAAACCATTTATGAATATTAAAACACCTTCAGAATTTTGGTCCCTAGCTGGAGATTGCTCTGGCACCACTGCTTGCAGTGGGGAGGTTTCTTGGGTAGGGCTCCCCATGACTACAAAACTGGGGCTAGGTGTGCTTCTCCTCAGGTTAAAACACAGGAGGGAAAATTAACCTGCAGCTTGTGTGGTAACAAAAATAAAATTTGCATTTTGCTTAATACCAGGCTACGGGAAAAGAAGCAGAACTGTGCTCCAAGTCCAAAGGAGAGTTAAAAAATGAAGGAGAAAACCAAAAGAAGTGAAAATTCGAATGAGATTTCAATCATACAAGACTAACAGCACTATGTAGATGAATGAAAATGTTTTGGTCACCTTAACTGCAATGCAAACAAAACCTGATCTCATTTAATGTTTATGCTTTAATAAATGCTTTGTGAGATATTAAGGGCTTTTTAAAAACTACTAAGCACATCCTAGATGAAAGTGTTACTAAAAATGTCAATACAATGCCACGGGAGTTGTAATTTTCAGGTGTTCCTGAGGTTTCACACAGAAATGTTGGCCTGAGTATTAATATACTGCAAACATATTTAGTTAATGCTAAATAATAATAGTGCTCTTAATAATGTCTGTGGACTGTAAGGTTTCCCTTGTATGAAAAGGGCTTTCTGGCTTTTAAGGTGAATTTAACTGGAAAATGCTCAGACTCTGCAAAAGCCAACAGAAAGAGGGGAGGGGAGGTAGGCAATCTCCTTAGGGAATATGAATATTTTCTTTTCTTAGGAGCATAAGACTCTGCTCGAGTATATGGTATCAAGATTACTCTAGTAAATGAGACAGGAGCAGACGTAGGCACAGATAGAGGCTGAAGTTTTCCAAAACACAAGTGATCTGACTCTTACTGGAAATGTGAGACCAAACAAACCCACATTCTTGTGCCTTTGAAAGCCTTCCCCATTTTGCTGCTCACGTAATTCCTAACAGCAAGATGAGCTGTGTGTTTTAACAGTGCTAGAATTATCCATATCCCAGTAACTCACAGAGATAAGAAACACGAAATAAGGATCATTACAGGGGATATAGACATGAGCAGCTCTATTTTAACATGCAAGAATAGGGATGGAAATTGCAGTCAGCAAAGTGTTAAGCACTGAGACCTCGTGCCTGCATCAGGCTGCTGGGTTTCTAAACAGCTTCCTCAGGATTTTATTTTAAAGCATTTACTGCACAGAACCACTACACTGAACATTTCCTTAGCTGAGGTCTGGCTCCATGGCCAGCAGGACTCTGTGATCAACCCCAGCAAACTCCATGCTGGATTAATGCACACTAAAGCTAGCACTTGTGCACCTTGTCATGAGACATGAAATGAAAACACCCGGCTGCACAGTGACCCAGGGCCACACCAGGGAAGAACTTCTGGAGGAGTTCAGGTGCCAGAGACAGCCTGAGGCTGTGATCCACTGCCAGCAGTGACTCCAGAGAGATGGCACTTGGGTTCCCAGGAGATCCCTTCCCAAGAGTGCACCCAGCCACGTGTGCTTCAATGTGAGACAAGGGCCCTCTGTGCTCCTCCTCCCTCCTGGCAACACCTCTGGGCAAGCTGGAGGAGTGAGGGAACCACATCCCAACTCCTGGGGCCCACTAACAGAAATATTTATTGTCTTTCATCCAGCTGTACAAATTTGCTTTCTCGCTTAATCTTCATTACCTGTGATGATATGGGAGAAACAAATAATCCCATTTGACTGTAAAAAATGACTTTGTAGAGTGAACGGTGAAGAGTTGGGAAAAAATACTTATTCACTTATAAATGAGCACAATTAAAATTTTTTTTTACAATAAATATGCCATTTCCATAATCACTTTTCAGAGTAAAACCACACTGTGAAAACATTTCTAATTGTTGGGAAATCTCTACAGAATCCAGTGAATTCTAAATACCTTTAATTACTTAAATCTGCAACCCTGCCAAGGGATTTGTGAGGGGAGAGAAAAAGCAGAAGAGTTTCTGTGGACTATGCTAGTTAATAGTCACTTCTGTTGGCACTCCCCCAGGAATCCTTACTAGTAAACTACTCCCAGAGCCACGCAGGTTATGTGTGTAACACACACATACAATAAAAGCCCTAGCTGTATACCAGAGTGTACAGCCACACGAAGAGGTCACCTGGTGAAATAAAGCTGCATCACCTTCACACAGCCATTTCAGCAACGCACTAAATCCGTGTGCAATTAGCCAACTCCCCGTGGCAGGGTGCTGGGAATGACTGCGAGTGCAGAGGGAAAGCTGACCATGAGCATTGCTGTGTGCTCTGTGAGAGCAGAGGGAGGGGCTGGGTACCTTTCTTGGCCTCCTGGCCAGAGCCAAAGGCTGCCGTGGTGCTGGGCCGGAGCTCCGAGCTGCTCTGGGGGGTGACGTTGGCTTTGGGATTGTTGGCTTTGCCTTTCCTGTCGTTCTTTGAAGTGTCATTTGGTACATCAGCTATATCACTCTGGAAGAAACACCAGAAGACATTCATTGTTCTTTGGCCTGTAGTGCAAAAAGCTGGAGAAATTTCTGAATGGCTTACTGTAAACATAATGAAATTGCAACACATTTTCAAACAAGACCATAGTAAAGCATTTGTAGCCTATTCCAAATAGCTACTTACTAAAATACTTGATCACAAACTTGGTCCCCATTTATTAAAATCTCTCCTCCTAAAGGAGGTATTAATGTGATCCATGAAAAGCCAGCCAGTATTTCAGTAAATGACATAAGCCAGACAAAGAAGCTTATATTTGAAAATGAGAAGTGGTAAGGTGCATTGATTGGAGAAGGAACAGTTCACTTTAAATAAAGAACACAGCGTGGACAGAAGTGGGTGTGCTTGCCATTGATTCTACTTACAGTTTCAATGCCCATAGCTCTCATTTGGTCTGCTCTTTTTTCTGTGATAGACAAAAATTTCTTTGGATCTGATAAAGCATCCACAATATCTGTAAGAAAAAAAAAAATCAACTTTTTGTGAGCTTTAGAGGCCTCTGGAAATGAGCATTTTACAAAAGCTTTATTCTGTCCCTGTTATTATGAGACATGGCTTGCAACAGGAGTCCAGCTTTCTGCAGTGAATTTGGCAGGACTGGAAGTGCTTATTTCCACAGCACCTGGAACATGGAACAGTTCTTAGTGCACCGAGGTGTGGTTTTAATCCTTTAGGAAAACCCAGTGACTCTGTCAGACTGCTCTAAGTTCCTCCCAGTTACTGAGTGCAGACTGGGAGAGCAGATGGACCTCCTGAGGCACAAAGCACAACTCTGTCCCTTGGCTGAGGGTGCTGACTGCCTCAGGACTGCAGGGACTTGCAGAAATGCCATTCTATCTCCAGCTAAAGAGCAGTGTCAGGTGGATTAAAGCAATCAGGTAAATCTGTTCTCAGCAGCCTTGGTGACAGTCCATGTCTGGGACATGACAGGCTGTGAAATGCTTTTGTAGGCATGACCAGCACCTGGATCTTGCACATGACACAGAACCAGCAGTGGTACCACAGCCTGGGCACCACACACATCACTGAATTGTTTCCAGGGCAGTGACAAATGTGCAAGCACAGCTTCACAGCATGACAAAGCCCCAGGAATCTTTAATCTCTTCCTGTGCTTAACTCCAACAGTCAAAAAAAAAAAAAAGTGAAAATATCCAACCCATCAAGAGGTTTGGCAAGAAACTTCTTGTTCAAAGTAGGGGCTGGGCTGTATCATCTCCCTCCCAGCCTGAGCTGTTCTGTGGAATGCTCCTCTGAGGCCTCAGCTCAGACAGGCCCCCCATTCCCCCAGAAGTTGTACTAAACACTCAGCACTGCCCTTGAGATCCACACGAACAGGCCAGCTCCAGCAACTGCTGTGACCACGATGTCTCCTGGAACTCACTGCACACAGACAAAAGCCATCTAGGATTTCTTTTTAGCCATGGCAATGGCTGGTGGCTGAGCATGGAGTGTTTCTCCTCTCCTAACTCATTAAGGATGTCCTTCTGTCCTTGGCACACATTTCCAGTGCAAACCCAGGGCTGCCCAGCACCGTGCTGGAAACGTTTCAGCTTCACCTGGACACGGAACCTGGTGCTCAGGAGCTGCAGGGGGAATGCCCAAGGTGTTTGGGAGAGCAGCAGCACCTCTGGGCTGTGCAAGGAGCCACACCAGCACTCCCCAAGGCTCAGCACCCCTGGGGGAGCTGACTCAGCCCTGCCCTCTGCTTTTCTGAGCCCCCCTTCTGCCCAGGGGGGTGAGCTGGGCGTGGGGAGCAGCATGCCAGGGAGAGCTGCAGTCAAACACAGGACTGAGAATCACTGGAAGAGTGCACCAACCTGACTCCAGGCTTGCTCACTGAGTTCTAGAATAGAAATGTGGAGAATGCTGCTTCATTTGCACCAATTTGTGACATTACTGTGGTTTTATTGGGAACAGAGGGGCTGATGCAAATAAACCACGGGAAATTGCAAAGCTATAAAATAAAAAAAAGGAAACCACATCTTTTAAAGCCTACAATGCATCACCCATTCTAGTTATTATTCAGGGCACATTTTAAAATCTTACTCATACAGGTTAAAAGAACAAAAAAGAAAGAAAAAAGAAAGTAAGCAGCTACTGACTTGAGCTCTACCTTCCCACAGGTTTGCTAGAACTACCATGGAGATCCTAATGATAGCTCACAAAGCAACGAGAAGCTCACTGCAGATGAGAAGTAATTAAAAACCACGTGCCAGCAGAATACTAATGATTCCACCTGAGTGTCAGGAGTTATTGCCCAGGTGTTCACCATGCTGCTGCTGTGGATCAGGGAGGAAAATACACCAGGCACATCGAGCCTGGGAAGGGAGAGGAGAACCAGAATGGAGCTCATTAGCTCCTGCTCATGTGGAGGCAGCTTTTCCACTGCTGACAGTAACCTACAACCACCAGCCCTGTTCCAGCAGCATTTTGCTGTACCAACACTGTGACTTAGGGGTAGCAATGTTTTCCCACCTCTATCAAACAAACCACCCACGGCACTGCTGACAGTGCAGCACACAATTTGTAAATTCTAAACTGGTGTTGAGGTTTTGGAAAACAAGTCTTTCACTTCTGCAAGTGCAGAATGCAGTTTTTAAAAGAGACATTAAACAAATATTTTCTCCTTGTGCGTGCAGCACACTCAGCAGCTCAAGCCACATCAAACACAGTGCTAAGTTTAAATTCTATTCTTAGGAAAAGTCTGGTGCCATAGAACATCAATCCCAAACCAGAAGCACGTCCTTGGCTGAGAAAATATTTCAGCTGAGTCACTTGCTGCCAAAAGCTTCAGTTCAGGTAGGAATTAAAGGGCACTTAAACATGTCTCTGAGACTGATGGGTCAATTACCCTTGAGAACCTCAGGTTTAGGCAGAAGCTCACATTTCTCTCAAGACAAGGTCCCTGCAGTTAAATACTGTGGATGACACGTGCTGCATCCTGGCATGGTGGTGCTCCAAGGCCTGTGGCAAACCTCCAGCTGACTTGCCAGAAACCAGGATTTCTCATGTGAGCAACACAAATGCTCCTGTAAACCCTTTTTTCCATGAAATGTTGTTACTGAACTCTCAGACTGTCAATTTTTTAAAGCCTGGATAAGCATCAGTCTTGAACATAGGTTAGGTGAAGCTTCCCTTCCTCCAGTTTCTACTGTGGAAATCACACTCAGAGAAGTGCAGCCAGCTTTGCATGGCAGCAGGTCTGAAATAGGCTTTGTGAGGAGAAAAACACTGGTTTGATCAATATCTTTCATCAGTAACCCCTGAGGGAATTGCTGCAGAGTCACAGCACTCACGTTTTGTGCAATTCCTACTTCACAGTTTTAAATGGTTTATGTATTGTCCAATGCACAAGCAAATTTCATCAGGGGCACAGAAGCCCCTTCTGTCAGGGGGAACTCAAGCATTACTCAGGTTTCAGAGGTGTAATGATTATTCTCAGCTCTTTGTCCCCACACACACGTGGCAATCTGCCACTGCTCAGTGCAAGTGACCACAGCTCTGCCAACCCGATCTTGGAAATACTCACATGAAAATAACTTTCCTGAGGACTCAAAAACAATTAAACCACACTAAAGACACGTAAAATCAGGAGAGAAAAATGCAGAGAGGTCCTGGATGCTGAATGATTTCACTGACCTTTTACAAAAATACACCAACTTTCCCAAGAACATAGAACTGGTTTCGTTTGAAAGAAACTATGTTTCTGCATGTAAATTTTTTTATACTTATAGGCCAATCAATATAGATAAAGTACATCCTAACCTTACAGATATTTATGTCAGACAATATGTAACAAAAGACTCTAAATTGTCAACAGAGAAAATCAAATTGAGCTAAGTAGTAGTAGCTTATTTTCCACATTATTTTCTCATTTTAGTACACTAATGCTTTTATCATCAAGAGAGGCAGGCACTTGGTAAAAAGCAGCTTCCTTTGCTCCATATCCAGAGATTCCAAGGAGTTGCAGAAAGTCACAAATCCCGGCTCCTCCCCTCCTCCAGCACAGCACAGTGACCCTGGAGCACTTCAGGACGCGCACACCAACACTCAGGAGCCACACACACGGGACAAAGGCTGCTCTCACCTCCGAACCCGTCAGGCACGTAGGTTTTGAGCACAATGTTGCAGAACACCGTGGGAAGAGACAGGGGTTTGTTGCCCTCGTTCCGCAGGGAGATGTGTCTGTAACCCGCCTGCAGCCCGTCCAGGGGCAGGATCCTCTGCCCAATCAGCTTGTTATTGTCATCATACACTGCTATTCTCAGCACAGCGAGGTCAGGGAGGATGACCTGGAAAGCCACAAACACAGACACTTAGTGGCACTGACCCAGCCGCTCCCTCCCGCCTCCCGTGCGTGAGCTCGGTGCCAGAAACCATCAGCACTGCAGGACCAGGGACTCCCTGCAAACCCCAGCTTGCCAAACTCCATCTTTCCTAGAAAAGCTGCTTTCACCCTAAATAACGGCTCCATTTCAGGTTGTGTAAATCCTGCAGCTCAGTTACACCAGGTAAATATTCTGCGTGTTTGTTTTTCATTACTGGAGCTGGTGGCAGTGGTAAGAAGGCAGGTAAATACTGCATGGGAAATGACAGATACAGCAGCAATCACAGGGCAGGTAGTGCTGGATCAGGAGGAATTACGACAGAGAGATGGGATTTGGGATGCATCCAAAAGGGCAAGGGGAGTGCAAGCACAGGCTGCTGGGGCTGTCTGAGCGGCTGCAAGGCTGTGCTGCCAGCAGAGGTGGTGCTGCACCCAGGACAGGGCTCAAGGCATGCACAGGAGCAGGGCTGCTGCAGCCTCCCGGCCCCGCCAGCCCCCAGCTGGGCTGAGCAGGACAGAACAGAGAGCCCCTGCAGCAGAGGTGCTGCCTCTGGGCATGCAGCAGTGAGGAGGAGGCAGAGCAGCAGAGGGGCAGCTCCCCTGCCAGCCCACCCCACCACACACTGGCGAAGATCCCCCACTCCTTCCCTGCCTGGTGCTCCTCGCCAGCTCCCGAGGGACACAAGGAAGACCTCAGTGAGCTGGGTCTGCCTTCTCCCTCAGACTTCCCCCTGCCACCTCCCTTCTCAGGCTTGGGGGGCACAACATAAAGGCTGCTTTTGGTCTCTGAACCCGAGTGAGCAGCTCATGGATATCCTGCTCTGCTCAGCTGCAGCACAGGCCACCACCAGCACCTACTCCCTCCTCCCCTCACACAACAGAGGGACAACACAGAACCCAGGGCAGAATGACTGGAACTTCATTTTAAGTAAAATAAAAATGAGAAAACATGACAGCAGAACGATCAAACACAGTACCTGAGAACAACTGTGGAGGGTTAGGCAGCAGCCTGAGGAGAACACTGCAGCCCAAGCAGGGCAGGTAAGATCTCTCCCCTACAGGTCACAGATCAGCACATCTGTCATTACATGATGGTCTTTGACACAGATTTGCTGGGGAGCACAAGTGGGGACTGAGTTTATTGTTCCCTCTGCATGAATTAGCTCTGCCAGGTATCCTGCCAGGCACTTCCACCCTCTCAGGATGTTTTAGCAGTGTGCACCCCGTGCCTTCAGCATCTCCAGCTGGAAGAATCCTTCCTGCTGTGCTCCTGCCACTCACCTGCTTCACCTCCAGTGGATGCTGATTACATTGCTAAGCTCTGGTAAGGGTCTGAGGTGAGGAAAAAGAATCTCTTGGCTGACCTATGAGTTCAAGAGAGCCTTGACAATGGGATTGCTCACTGGAGAGCAGCAATGAGAAACACTGGCCTCAGCCCCTGCACCATGTCCCAGCACAGGCTGCACTGCAGTTTATGGCCCTTTTGATGTAAGAAATCAGACAGCAGCAGATGCTGGTCATGTGGCCAGCAGGCCATGGGCAGCCAAATTGCTTGCACATAAGCATCCTCCCTGTGCTCCTCACACACAGAAAAGCACCTGAAGTCACATTCCTTCCAGAATGCGAGTTCAGAAGAAACTCCTGCATCAACTAAATTTCTCTCAAAAACTGGCTGTGCTGTTAGGAAAGCAGATTAAGTGTGTAATATACCCAAGTGTGAAGAGTTATCACCACTTGGCAAGAAGTCTGAAATTTGGACTAGAAGTCTGAACTTGGAATAAAAGAGCAACAATTCTGCATGACAACGAAACAGGTGTAAGCAAAACAGATGTTATCCAAGACAGCACTGTAACACATGTAGTCTGGATGAAACTCCAGGCAACAGAGGAAAAATAAAATAAATATATATATATGTGTGTATCATATATATATAAAGACTGAGAGATAAAAACTTAACACGGACAAATGGTCTCTCTCTTTAAATCCCCCATGCCAAGAAAAAAAGGGTTGTTTTTTCTTTCAGTATTGGAAAAAAAAAATAAAGAAGAAGGTACATGATGCACATGGACTACTGAAGGAGGGAGCTGGCAACACGCCTGAGGAACACAGCACCCTTCCAACTTTTCCATGTAATGACATTGACCTTAGCTTTGGATGCAGCATCTCACCTGCCCTCTGGGCTGAAGGAACAGTGCAAGATAGCAGCCACTGCCAGGGCAGGGAAGAAGAAATCTCCAGGGAATGATGGTGTCCACCAGCGGGGCTCATTCTGAGCAGACTGCATACCTTGAACACAGGCATGGTCACAGAGGAGGTGGCTACCTCCAAGTGGGAGGAGGAAGCAAAGGGGAGGAAAAAGCCAAATGGAAACAAAAACAAAAAAAAAATCATGTGATAGCTACAGAGGTTATCCATTAGAAAAATAAAAGCAAAGCAAAACCAAAGAAGAAAACAGAACCAAAACAAACCAAAAGCAAGCAGCCTCTTGGAAGCTGGCTTCAGCTTCCCATTGTCTGCAGCAGCAACGGGGGCCCTACAAACCCTTTCCATGGAGCAGCAGCCATCCGGGGAGCAGGAGGGCTGGAGCAGGGAGGGCTGGCTCGGGGCAGGGCAGCTCAGGGCACAGCACAGGCCAGGCTGTGCTCTGCACAGGCCCTACCTTCCTGAAGACAAAGGACTCCTCGTTGTAGACGGGGTTGAGGCCGTTGTTCATCACCATGCGCGTGCGGAACTCCTTGCGGATGGTGTCCGTGGGCAGCCCGTACATGTCCACCTCCACGTAGGTGCCAATCTTCTTGTCTGACAGGAACTGCCCAGAGATCACCTGCAACACAGCGAGCAGAGGCACTGCACAGCAGGGCCATGGGGAAGGGGCATTTCCCACTGAGAAACGCTCTACAGCTGACAGGTGGGCTCAGCTCCGCGTGTGCAAACGGTGTGTTCAAACTGCACCTCTCTGGAAAAGCTTCTCAGATCAGACAGGGAAACACAGCCTCCATCTGAAATGCCATCACCAGCCGTGTCTCACAGATGCATTCACTGGATGAAACACTGAATGGAACAACCAGAGCTGGCACTGCTATTCCACACCTTCTAACACTCTGCTCAGAAGCACTTTTCCCTATGGTGCATCTGGAGCACAAGAGGTGATAAGAAACTATTGCTTTTCTTTCACTCAGCTGAAGGTTTGAAGCTAATCATGTGTCACTCTGACTCCATATTACATGTCTGGAAAGTGCAGAATGCTTAAAAAGTGAAAAAACCAAAACCCCACACCATTCCTTGGTATCTTTAGAGATAGGAAGATTTGTTGCCATTTCACCCCAAGTCAAAATTAATCTAGCCACAGCAGGTGATAGGGAAAATTTCTATTTCACCAAGATGATCTATTACTTAAAAATACAGCTAATGTTTTCATTATTGCTACAATCAAGGAGGAAAGAAAGAAACTGAAACATGATTTCACAGACCTAAGCTCATTCCAAATCCTGCTGTTTCCATGACCTAACATCCTTCTGGGGAACACCCTGAATACCAGATCTGAAAAGTTATGTGGCTGAGGGGTATCATTGCTGGCTTTTGCTCCATTCAACTCCTTAATTACAAAATTTGCATGGAATTTTATACTAGTTTTAGTCACAAAAGAAAGGCAACTGTCAAAATACATGACCTAGTAATTAACTAATCCCACTTCCTTCTTGGAGGGACTGTGCTTTGATTACCTTGTAAGAAAAACGACATTAATAAAACATGCTTATTCTTCTAGAGGTGCAAATGGAGCTCAGTTCAACACCTGGAGTGCATGAGGAATGCTTGGCCAGGGAGGGTGTGAAATTCAAATGCAGCCCATGGAAGATGCTAAGTGAAAGCTGAAGCCTCTTGCTCACCAAACCCGTTTTACAATTGTCAGCCTCCCCCCAGAACTTGGTACCTGGCCATGCTGTAGAACTGCAGCAGGAGTTTTATGGACTTTGCTACTCAGAGATAACTCCAAAGGAAGGGCCTGCCTCACACCAACCATTTTTGTCCCTTCATTTTGGAAATGCCCTGTCCCTGTGTGCCCAGACTCCCCCCTGCCCTGTGAGGACAAGTGATGCTGTGCAGTTTCATACTGTGCTTGGGAAGGAACTTCACTCCTTTATCTGTTTCTGTGGGCTCGTGGATTTCAAAAAGACCACCAAGGCTGTCAGAACACCACAATGTTTGTAACACATCATTTCCAATTCCATCACACTCCACTCAGATCAAGGAAACAAAGGCATCTTAGCCAGCAATATTAAAAAAGAAAAAAAAAATGAACCAATTTGCTGAAATCTGCCCAGGCCAAGCACATTTAGTGCATATATCCTGCCTCTGGTGATCCTAAATGTGCTTCTGGGTGTGACGCCAGCTGCCTGCTGCTGTTTTACCTGCACAGAGCACGTTGCAGCAATGACACCATCTACAGGAGTTTCAGAGAACGGGTCAAACGTCCTGTCTGGTCGCCGCATGAAATCTGGCTTCAGTAGGTACCTTATTGCAAGGGGAAAAGAGAGAAAGTGATTCCTGATTGGAAATTAAAATGGTATTAAATGCATATGAAATGGATGTTCTGCCTTTAAACAACGAGCTCTCCTACAGCAGTGTAAAACACAGGCTCATTCCAGCTGCAAGAGTGAGGAAGTAACAGAAAGTATCATGGTTGTCTGGAGCACAGACAAACACTAGTTTTCATTTTGCATTACCAGCTACTGAGAGATGAAATCAATCCGGGATTTTAAGATAAAAATAAATATAATATAATCAAGGACATTTCAAAGCAAGTGAATAATACAGTTTAAAAATACAGGGAGTTAGCACGTAATAAAACACAGATGCTCTCATTTGTTTTAATTCTTTAACACTTTGGGAAAGCACAGAGGGATTTTTCAATTTTATTTTTCCAGATGAGGCAGTTCCTTACCGTTCAAGACTCATACACTAAATTTCAGCTTGAAGCTGATTTTTTCATTGTGGTTATGAAACCTTGGGGGAAACAACTGATAATGTCAGTGCTGACAGATTGTTAATTATAGCAGCATGAAAGGTACCACCACAATAACACTCACAATGCCTCCCTGAGGACCTCACACTGCATCAACATATCAATGAAGCTAAGTTTGGTGCTCTGCTGCACCAAAACCCAAGGATTCTGACACCACAATGAAACAGCAGCTGATCACTGCAGAAAGGCTGCACATTACAGACATTCTCTTCCACTGATGGAAGAAAATGTGCAACTAGAAAAATCTTGCTAATTCTGCAACCCTGACAGACAAAACTGCTGGAAGATGAATTTTTATCCACCCTTAGTCTCTCTTGTGAATCACTGGTACAGAGTATGATAAAGGCCAAGACAGAATTCAGTGATTAAAAAATGCTAGAAAAATTCCAGTGGAAAGAATGTCAGTATTTTCATCCATTTTTAAATAACGTTGCTTCTGTTTGAAAGTAATATTACTCATTTTTCTTCCATTAGAAAAGTGATTTCTTAATATTTTATTAATTTAAAGCAAGTTGGGGTAGAAAGGAACTATCCTTAGCCTCTGCTTTCAGCCTGCTGCAATAAAAAATGCTGAAATGACCTTGTTTCATCTGCATGAAAGCTGCAAATCTGAGAAAAGAGGAGTACAGGCAGAAGGAAATGCTCAGTTTTTCATTTCCCTTCTGTGACTGAAACACCACCACATTTATAATGAATATCAAAACATTACCATGCATTACCACTATGTTATCAAAACACTGATGTAAGAACCCAGGAATTTAGTTGATAATTTTGCCTGTCCTTCAGAGAATTTGGCAAAAGAAAGCAGGTACTCTTTTACTAAGCTGGTGGGTCCAGCCAGAAAGGAACCCAACTCTGCCACAAGAAAGCTTTGGTTTTCTTCTATTCTTTTGTTTTGACTGAAATTCCAGAGTGCAGCTTTGTCAAAGCCCAGAGCCTCCTCTGGAGTGCTCAGAGCTGCAACAGAGGCATGGGGTGGCCAAGCACTCTGTGCCCATTCTGCAAGTGAGCAATTTTACCCAGCTCCATCTACCCAGACTCTCCTTCTGAGTAAGAGCAGTAAAAGAGTAGTTCCTTCCCAGGAAGAGTTTGCAGATTCTGATGTGTTTCTGGACTGTCATTTCCTGAGATTCATTAAACTTCTCCTTTTCTCCTGCTCCTAATGATCAGTCCATCCTATTAAGGCCTATGCTCAGAATTTGAGAAAAATCTATCAGCATCCCTTGGACATCCTTTGTCATGCAAAAATCATGAGCAAGAACTTAGATGAAACACTTCAGGATTCTCTGTGAAATCTGTGCTCCAATTAAGAGTGCACAGATTAAAAATAAGTTCCCTATCTATTGAGATTCCACTTGTCCAAGTAAATTTGACAATTCTGTGAACTGTGCAATGAATCTCCATTCTGAGGCACATCTTCAAAGAAAGGCTGAGAGCAGAAGGTGGAGATGGATTTGAATAACTGTGTACAGTATTCATGATCTTCAGAATATGAACACAATGCCTCTTGGATCGCATTTAAAAACTGGGCATAATTAAAGGCATATTCATTAGAATACCTTCTTTTGGGGGATAATTCTCCCTGAACTCTGCTGATTTCTACTCTACACCTAGCATCCCATTTTCCTTTTGTAGCACATAATTAACAGTGACAAAATCTTATTAAAACCTTAGTAAAGGACTGATGCACAGTGACAACAGTTTAAATGATATCACTCACCCGCACGATCCATTGTACTCAAATTTTCCTTGATTCAGCTGCATTGCTAAATCTGCCAAGAGAGAGAATTTACTCACTTTCCTGCTGAATAATGCAGATCATGAACTAGATCAGAAAGTAAGACTGTTTTTCCAGAATAATAAGTTTAAACAAAAATTTAATTTAATGCACATAAAACCCACGTCTAAGAACTAAAAGGAAGCAACAGGAAAACTTCATATTTTTTCACAGGAGTAACAGCTTGACCAAGAATGATGAAGTCCATGCTGTGCTTAGGAAAAAGTCTTTCCCTGAATTCAAACACACTTGGCAGGCAGGGAAGTAACAACTGTGGACATGCCAAGTGCCTGGGATGGGATTTCCATCATCTAACTTTTGGTACCTACAGTGCAGATGTCCACATTTCTGCAGCTCACTTTGAATGACAGAGGATGCAGGAGCTTTAACAGTGCAAATAACCTCAGCACGGAAACACCAGAGGAGACATGCCTGGAGGATGTATTCCACACAACCACCACCTCTGAAGCTGCCTGCAGCCTCCTGTCTGAGGAAGGTGAGGGGCATGTCCCACTGGCTTGCTGTGGACTTAGTTGAACAAAATGCCACAGAAAGAAACCACAAAGATCACAGCAGCACTGCTCAGTTTAAAAGCTTGTGAGCTTTAGTGAGTGCACTGTTAGAGCACTTGCAAGGGAAGACATACCATGGACATGTAACAACCTCCCTCTCATCCAACCCTCTCCAGAACTTGGTAAAAAATGAAATGTTTTCCTGCAGCTTTCTACTTACACAAGAATACAATCTCCTGGCTTAGCAACAAAACAGGTTTTTCTCTTGCCCAGCTGACTGTACCTTCAAAGGGAACAAAATCTGTTCTGTTGGTGCTCTGATACACAAAATACAAGAGTGCCCTATGCCCCTCCCAGTTATTACTGGAGTTACTGGGCAGCTGTAATGTTTATTTCCTCAATCATCTTCATCTTGTCAGCACAGCTGGATCACAGAAGAGGACCACAGGCAAGCTGTTCACTTCCACGTGGACAACTACTGCAGTTAATGTGCAATACAAAGGGGTTGGCAGTGACAGGCAGGGGGCAGAGGCAGTGCTGGGAGCACAGTGAGCCTTGTGTTTCTGCTCCAGCCTCCCTGGCATGTCCACTGCAGTGCTCTGCAAGCAGCACATTCCAGGGTATCCCTTCTCCTCTTCCTCAGCTGCTGAACCTGGGCACAGCTTTGCAGGACAGAACTCAGGGGATGACCAAGAGGAGTGTCTGCTGTACCAAAGACTGTTCAGGGAAGGGGGAGTGAGCACAAAAGCACTGCCACAGCCACAAAAAGGCAACGGGAAATGGGTCTGTTATATAGCTCACTGAAGACATTACTAGATGAATTAAAAAAACCAATCAAAATGACAGAAAGCCTCCCTGCTATACTCACGTCTTCACTGAACAGGAACAGTACATCTCCTCTCAGGCCACCCTGTGGAGAGGCATTCCCATTCCCTGGCATCATTCTCTCAGCTGGGATCTCAGACCTGAGCACATGACTCCTAGCACTTCACAACAACTGGTCTAGAAATGCATTTGTCACACAGTCATTACTTTTTACCATCTTAATCAGGGCACTCCATCTTTGCTTTGCAGACATGCACCCAACTGTGCCAGAGCTGTGTTTTGTGAAAGCACTGATTTCCCTGTAATTAACACTTTTTATTAATAAAAACCATTTCTGTGGGAAGATGCAGTACTCCATTATTTTTCCACAAAAGAGGACTGGATTTTCCTTCTGTGCATGGCTGTTTTTATGGCTCCTTGTCTCACGCCTCCGTGATCCCACCCCGCTGCATTATTCAGCCATATGTCTGCTGCCTCCAGAAATGCCAGCAGCAAACCCATGGCAGCTGTCTGAGAGCACTGCCCAAGCCATTCTTTAGGAGTGAGGGTCACTGCTCCTTGCTGCCTACCTGGGGTCTGATAGTTCAGTGAGACCATCTGGCAGCCAGCGTTCCAGAAAATCTGAGGCATGTAATTACTGGAATCCACACGGCCTCCCTTTGGGTATATCCGACTCATCTGTCTCTTGTTGTAACTGCAGAATTCATCAAGGAAAATCAAATAAAAGCATCAGGGATGCAGAGGCATGTCCTGCTACCTTCAGCATTTCAGTACCAAAACGCTCCTCTTCTGCTATTCTCATTATTTCTCCTTCTTGAGGTACTTCCCCTTCTCCTTTGCAGACATGCAACACTAAATCTAGAAAGGTGCACTGGTTTGTTTTAGGACTGGTAGGAAAGTGGCATGAGGAGGTGACAGGATACTTCACAAACTCAGTGGCATGAGTCTTCAATACTTACTATCAAATCTCACTTCCAATCTCACTATCAAAGGATACTTCACAAACTCAATGGCATGAGTCTTTCAAATCTCACTATTTCCCCTTGCATGAGGTAGGAGAAACACCCCCTTTCCCCTTGCAGACATGCAACACTGAATCTAGAAAGGTGCACTGGTTTGTTTTAGGACTGGTAGGAAAGTGGCATGAGGAGTGAAAGGATACTTCACAAACTCAATGGCATGAGTCTTCAAATAGCCCAGTCCGACAGATTCGTTGAAAGAGGACATGTTATGGTGAATATTACGTTCTAGAAAGAAAAGACAAGACGTTTTAAAACACTTCTGTAATGACGAATCACAACTCCAAATCATGCACTGTAACAGCAGGACACAGCAGGGTTTGGTCTCTTTCCCCATTATCTATTACTCATAGAATCAAATTACAGTGATAAGAAATTTCATAGAATCAAATTACAGTGATGAGAAATTTCACAGTATTTCTGACTCGCTTCTCTGTTTCTCTCCTTGGGAAATCAACAACATTTTCCTTTCTTGTTTAGGACAACATTGATATTCAGAGCCTGCATTGTGTGGTAGATAAGGCAAACCAACATGATAAATTGTCTGGTGTGCAGTATCAGCTCACTGCTGCCCACTGTGACAGCTGTGCTCACCTTACTGCAGAGAGATGAACTAAAAAAAAGCATTTCAAAAGAACTGGAAAGGCCCAAGGAATAGAACCAACCTCAACAGCTTCCTATTCTCCCAGTAATTTACTGACTCCATGTGGATGACTAATGGAATAACATGCTAACTTCACATCCAAGGAAACAGGTCTACAAACACACTGATGATGGTCATTAAACTAGAAAAATCTTATGCCTTTATTTCTAAATTCAGGCAATGTAGAGATTAAAAAACTAGCTAGGTTAAGCAAATACTTGTATTTCATTCAACCTTTAATGTTACCTTCTGCTACATCGAAACCTTGAAATTTTACAGGCTGAGCATAGTTGACCATTGTTGATAAATATGGATGTATATTGGTTGTGGCACCTACATATTTGTAAGATGCCATCCACGCTTGTTCATCTTCCACAGTTACTAAACCCTGGAAACACATTAAAAAGAACAATCACCATTTCTGCGTGCAAACACTGCTGCTGGGTTTTGCAAAGGTGGGACAAAATCATACCCAAATCTGCAGAAGGTTAAAGACAGTGCACATTAATACAAGAAAAGTGGAAGTTTAGTGCCACAAGTCACAATTTATTTTCTTGCTGATATAAGACTCTCAGTGTTACAGGATGCATGCAAGAGGGCTGATGACAGAAAAGCTCCTAAGCAGTGGGTAAATATTACATGAAGTTAGTAGGATAACACTGGGATAAAAGATAAATATTCCAACAGCCTGAACAATGCTGGGAGATAATGATCCATCTTTGTCAAATAAATTCCAAAAACTGTGATTTAATATGCATTTTCTGATAGAAACTGTGTGTACTTGGCACTCAGCAGAAGTTCCTCACCACCAAAACACAAATGGGTTCCACTTCTAATCTTTTTTAACAGAGGCAAACCAAAACGTAGGAGCCACAGCCTTCACTGGACAAACAGATGTCACAAGACTGACAAGAGACACAGTACCAAGCTCCTATTCTTACCCACTTCAACTGGTAAAAACCTGTATCTGTCACCTATATAATATGCACTTGATTTATACCTGAACTTAGAGTTTTCTACAAGTACCTCATCTGCTAGAAACCCACATCAGGAGGCCCTTCTTCCTTGGCCTTCCCTGTCCAATATTTGTCTGTCCCTAAACCAGTTTGAAACATATTATTTTAACTGAAATGAAAAAAAGAAAAAAATATCTCCGTCAAGCTAAGCAACCTCTGCAAATTCATCATGTTTTTCCCACACATGCATTTCTGGTTGCTCTCCTACCAAAAATTCTGCCTGCAGGCTGACAGTGACCTCCTGCTGGCAAGTACAAAGCGTATTCAAACACTCAGGCTGCAGCTCAGCGTTTGGCAGAAGCTCTCCCTCACCACGGACTCAGGAAACAGCCAGGAGGAGGAAGCTCTACCAAGCCTTTCTGGGAAATGCAGGTGACAGAACCCACACTGCTGCAGCTCATTGACTCCCTCAGGTGGGAGAGCAAAGGAGAAGTGAACCCACTCCCAGAATGATGGCACCTCTGCCTGCCAGGCAGTGCAGACACCCCAAAGAATGAAACCATGTGAACTGCAACCATTCATGCCTTGCTATGAGATGATTGTAGTCATAAGGAACACGATTTTGTGACTGCACAGAGCGACTGAGCTAGCAGAATGAGTCCAGGTACACACTGTTGGGCATTTTGGACTGAAGTGAACTTCCAGCAGCCCGTGAAATCAAACTGACACCATATTTTAATGCTGCTCATCAGGGCTCAACCCAACTGCTTTTCAGAAATGTGCATATTGAGGTTTCACAGATGTGATCCCAAGATATGCCCACAGAACAACCCTGTGTTAGCAGAAAACAGGGTTTTTGGTTTTTGGTTGTTTGGGTTTTTTTTGTTACTAGGTCAATAGTTGTTAAGAGAGCTTAGGTCAAATTCAGGCCAAATTTCCTCAATGAAACCAGTTCTTTTCGTGTCTTAACTTTTGAAAGGCCATTAACTCAGGAAGAACTGACCACCCACCTCCTAAACCCCAGGGCTCTTTAAAATGCCTGCTGGTGACTGCTCAGAACAGCTAATCACATTGACCAGTCTTGATCCATCCACACCTCCAAGCAAAGGAGCCCCAGGGAAAAGGGAGCCAAAGGGATTGTGATCCTCAGTGCCCTGGCACTGGCACCCTGCAGGCACAGCTCTGGGACTGCACCAGTGACACTTGGCTCAAAGACCATGTCCCAGCCACTGGTTTTATCTTATTCCCCTAATTTTTAGAGTAGGGCTATCCTCTGCACTGTTCACAACTGTAAAAGCATGAGTTAAGAGAGGGGCAAGGATGGAATGTGTCCTAAAGTCTGCAGAAACAAAGGAATGGTCACAGCAGCACTCCAGCCTTGTAGGGGATAGAGAAGACAAGGGGGAAAGTTGATCTCCATGGCATTTACACCTCCCCACCCCTCAAGAAAAGAAGTAGAACTCACTCAGAAAACAACACAGACTGAAACAAAGTGTGGTTATGAACAGGAGCAGCTCGAATGAGAGAAGAGCAGGAGGAGACTGGAAAGAGGTGGGAAGAGTCTTACAGAAGGGATTCCTGGGAGAAGATAAATGCAGAAGTCCCGAGGGAAAGCAAAAGGAAGAAAGAGAGAGGAAAACAAAGTGCAGTCAGGGTAAGGGCAGAGGGACAAACCAAGCAGGGATGATACATCTCAGCAGCACTCAGAGACAGAGATCAGATGCTTCTAAGCAGGCAAAGGTCATGCACTCCTGCCTGTGCCCAGAATTTCTGACAGCCCTGACCCCAGTATAAAAGCACAGCAGAAGAGGCCCTAGAGGACAAAAGGAGGTAGAGTCACTTTCCAAAATAGGTGTGGTGAAAACTGAGCATAAAATTGTTAATCCACTGAGAATGCATGGTAAGTAATATGCATGTTATATATAAAGCAATAAAATTAACTACATTACATCCTGTGTCACCTTTTTATTGTTTTCTTGTTCAGAATCTTCAACAGCCTGAGGGAAAAAAAATATATATACATTACCCAAAGAAAAAGCAATAGGAAACACAGCAATGAGAAAAAATCCTCAAAAAACGAATACATTTAGCAAAAAGTAAACCCTTTTCCACCTTCCTGTAAGGATCATCTGTTCCATACACTTTCAAAACTTTGTAGTCCATTCCAAATTTGGGTACACAAGATCTGAAACTCAGCCCTGGGAATAGGATGAAGGATGCCAGACAGTTAAGCCTAAACCAGAGCTATCACTAGATGCTGGGGACAGGAAGCCTCAGGGAAGAATGAAAGAATAACACACCCAGATAAGGATACCACAATAAAGATCATCTGAGCTGGATGTGCAAACTGCCAGGCTCTGAAAACTGAGGGTTCAGAGTGCTGTAAGCTGTGCTTGAAATGTCCACATTGGAGAAGGCCTGTCCCAAGATGTTATTTGCAATGCAGCAATGTCTGCCTTCAGTTAAAAGCTACCAGTACTGAGAATCTCAGATAAATATTGTCCTGGCACTGAATGTGCATTCTTGCAGAATAAAGATCAACTCAGTGATCAGCAAAGAAGCAGAGAAGTTACCAAGGACATGTGCTGAGGATGAGCAAATAATCTGGAAACAAACAAACAAAAATCCTCAAAACAATAACAACAACAACAACAAAACCTATCCAACCAAACCAGCCCAAACCATTCAGGTAGTTAAGGACCAGTGACTTGGAAATGCAAAGAAGTGAAGTGATACTTCAGTGGGAGGATCCAGACAAGTCCTGAGGAAGCAAAGCTGGTGACTGAAGACAGCCAGAAGGCAGATCTGATGGCTCTGCTACTGCTGCACACACTGCTATTCTCCACTCCACACTGCTGTCTGCAGAAAGAGCCAAAGGAAACCACGGAGGAGGGAAGAAGTGGCCAGAACACTTGAGTGGCAGAGGAACATAATCTGCTAAGGTACCTTGGCCCTCACGTGTGGGCTCTTCTCTTGGCAAGCAGCACTAATGCCTCCAGAGCCAGAGCAGCTTGTTCTGAGCTCAATTACCCTGTGTCTAATTAGCATCAACTCATGCTCAGTTACTGATAACTGCAATGGTCAGCTATGAGTGGAATCAAGAGAACCTTCTCCCTGTCTGCAGCTGGTGCCTGATGGAGCCCCCTGCCACACCCCCAGTAATTGCTGGGATTATTGTCCTGCTTTGCCTTGGCTGCCGTGGGTGGAAGAGAGAACCCACCCCAAGGGTTAGCCATGAAACATGGTGCAGGAAAACCCTGCACTGAAACACAGAGTGCAGCCCTGCAAACACACTGCTGAGCAAGGAAGCTCATGTTCCACCTCCTGTGAGGATTCTGCACCTGAGACGCAAAGTGAAACACCAGAGGCTGGAGCAGGAAACTGCTTGCTGCCTTTAACTAGGATTTCTGATGGAACCCTCCACCTGTGTACTGTTCCCTACAGACTGATTCTGTTTCCCCAATAAGCACATATCCTACCTGAACCAGGGGACAGTATTTTTGGCTCTGTGTTCTCATGAACCTGAAGGTAAGGGGCACCTGGTGAAGATCTCAGGTTTGAATCTTGTGACAAGTGCTCTGATGCTTGCACAAAGCAGAGTGCCTTTGGCAACCTCCATGGAAAGTTTGCATAACAGCACATATGAAAGAAGCAATCCCACCTTTTTGACACTGATGGCAACAGCTTCTTTTTGACTGTAATCATCTACAGTAAGGTCACTTCCAAACTTGTACTCAGGATGAGCTTCCTCTTCCTGGTCAGCTGCACAGAAAACAAAGAGGATCAGTGCAAAAACCATTGCAGTTTTCTTTGCAAGGCATGAAACAAATGACAGTTGAATTCACAGGTTTGGGTTTGGCATTTTTAAAAACAGGAATAAAATCTAGGGTATTTCTAAGAGTTAGTTAACTGTTTCCAACTGCAGTAAATTACAGCTAAGGCCTGAGATGGTTAGAAAGAAATTTTCTTTGTTGTATTTTTGAAATAATCAGTATTTTGCCTAGGTGTAAAAAAAAAAAAAAAAAAAAAAAAAGCCAGTAGCCCTGGGAAATAACAAGAAGAGATTACAGAGTTCTTCAAATAAAGATCTAACAAGATGCCAGTGGCCAGGCTTCTTGGGTACATTGTCAGGCTCCTTGTGTGTCCCCACTACAGGAGTTGTTCTCATTTGCTTTTAAGGTGATTTTCCATTACAACCTACAGTACTCAAAGCTAAAAAGGGAAAAAAAAAGTGAAAAAATGAGAGGAGCAGGAGGCAGGCTAAGGCTGGGACATTCACTGTGACACAGGGCACAGGCCAGCCCCTGGGTTCAGAAACTGGCAGATGGGAGTGATTTACATCTTCTGAAGGTGCACATTTAAAACAGACAGGGTGGATCACACCCCAAATACATGTATTTTTCTCTGCTGGCCACATCACTGGCTCCGAGCTGCACATTTACACTGAGGACAGGCAAGAAACGACCCTCCCACCCCTCATTTTATCCTTATAGAGTATAATGCAGTAATCCCCTTGGATGCTGACACAAGTGTTAAACACAGTGACAGTATGTGTTTTCAAAGCAAAGGACACAACTTAGTGTCCCTCTCCCAGAGAGACTGGAGATCTGATTTGGCTGGTGCTCTAGCACAGCTTCTGCCCAGTAAATGGGAGGTAAAATGGTCTGGGGTGAGGTGGCAAGGCTGGGGTGTGTACAGATGCCCTGCACTGAGCCCAGAGCTGCTGCTGCTGCTGGCACAGAGCACAGGCACGAGGGTAAGAGCACCCAGCCCAGGGGTCTGCCACAGGCAGGGACTGAGAGCCTTCTCCAGGGAACCCTCACCGCTTTCTATCTCCTCCTCGTTGTCATCCTCCAGGATATTTACAGGAGCAGCAGTTTCCCCAGCCTCCATCATCTTCTTCAGAGCATCTAGCTGTTCTGTTAACATGGAAATTGAAATTAAATTAGTCGTGACATGAACAGTTTGTAGCACAAGAAATACAAGAGAACCATCACAAATGATTCCCTGCTCCTCAGACCATTCTGTTTAATGAGTTCTCTGACTTCTCAGTGGGTAATAAAATGACAGAGTAAGTAGCACCAATAAACCCAGACTGCTGCAAGATCTGAAAAGTGGTCAGTGAAGGCTGTGACCAGAGCTCACTGAAGCTAAGGAAAATACTTCACAGCAGCACAGCACCAGTCAGGTTGGAAAATGCCCCCGAGACTGCATCCAGCCTCTGCCTGAACCACCAGCTCTGTCAGCCAGAGTGGCTGAGTGCCACAGGCAGCCTTCCCCTAAACTCCTGCAGGACAGTGACCCCTGCAGGGACAGTGACCCCTCCAGGGACAGTGACTCCTGCAGGGACAGTGACTCCTGCAGGACAGTGACTCCTGCAGGACAGTGACCCCTGCAGGGACAGTGACCCCTGCAGGGACAGTGACTCCTGCAGGACAGTGACCCCTCCAGGGACAGTGACTACTGCAGGGACAGTGACTCCTGCAGGACAGTGACTCCAGGGACAGTGACCCCTGCAGGGACAGTGACTCCTGCAGGGACAGTGACTCCTGCAGGGACAGTGACTCCAGGGACAGTGACTCCTGCAGGGACAGTGACTCCTGCAGGGACAGTGACTCCTGCAGGGACAGTGACTCCAGGGACAGTGACCCCTGCAGGGACAGTGACTCCTGCAGGGACAGTGACTCCTGCAGGACAGTGACCCCTCCAGGGACAGTGACTACTGCAGGGACAGTGACTCCTGCAGGACAGTGACTCCAGGGACAGTGACCCCTGCAGGGACAGTGACTCCTGCAGGGACAGTGACTCCTGCAGGGACAGTGACTCCTGCAGGACAGTGACCCCTCCAGGGACAGTGACTACTGCAGGGACAGTGACTCCTGCAGGACAGTAACTCCAGGGACAGTGACTCCTGCAGGGACAGTGACTCCTGCAGGGACAGTGACTCCAGGGACAGTGACCCCTGCAGGGACAGTGACTCCTGCAGGGACAGTGACTCCAGGGACAGTGACTCCAGGGACAGTGACTCCTGCAGGGACAGTGACTCCAGGGACAGTGACCCCTGCAGGGACAGTGACCCCTGCAGGACAGTGACTCCAGGGACAGTGACTCCAGGGACAGTGACTCCTGCAGGGACAGTGACTCCTGCAGGACAGTGACTCCTGCAGGGACAGTGACTCCTGCAGGGACAGTGACTGCTGCAGGGACAGTGACTCCTGCAGGGACAGTGACTCCAGGGACAGTGACTCCTGCAGGACAGTGACCCCTGCAGGACAGTGACTCCTGCAGGGACAGTGACTCCAGGGACAGTGACTCCTGCAGGGACAGTGACTCCTGCAGGACAGTGACTCCTGCAGGACAGTGACTCCTGCAGGGACAGTGACTCCTGCAGGGACAGTGACTCCAGGGACAGTGACTCCTGCAGGGACAGTGACTCCTGCAGGACAGTGACTCCAGGGACAGTGACTCCTGCAGGACAGTGACTCCTACAGGGACAGTGACCCCTGCAGGGACAGTGACTCCTGCAGGGACAGTGACTCCTGCAGGACAGTGACTCCTGCAGGACAGTGACCCCTGCAGGACAGTGACTCCTGCAGGGACAGTGACTCCAGGGACAGTGACTCCTGCAGGGACAGTGACTCCTGCAGGACAGTGACTCCTGCAGGACAGTGACCCCTGCAGGGACAGTGACTCCTGCAGGGACAGTGACTCCTGCAGGGACAGTGACTCCTGCAGGGACAGTGACTCCAGGGACAGTGACTCCTGCAGGGACAGTGACTCCTGCAGGGACAGTGACTCCTGCAGGGACAGTGACTCCAGGGACAGTGACTCCTGCAGGGACAGTGACTCCTGCAGGACAGTGACTCCAGGGACAGTGACTCCTGCAGGACAGTGACTCCTACAGGGACAGTGACCCCTGCAGGGACAGTGACTCCTGCAGGGACAGTGACTCCTGCAGGACAGTGACTCCAGGGACAGTGACTCCAGGGACAGTGACTCCAGGGACAGTGACTCCTACAGGGACAGTGACTCCTGCAGGACAGTAACTCCAGGGACAGTGACTCCAGGGACAGTGACTCCTACAGGGACAGTGACTCCTGCAGGACAGTAACTCCAGGGACAGTGACTCCAGGGACAGTGACTCCTGCAGGGACAGTGACTCCTGCAGGGACAGTGACTCCAGGGACAGTGACTCCAGGGACAGTGACTCCTGCAGGACAGTAACTCCAGGGACAGTGACTCCTACAGGGACAGTGACTCCTGCAGGACAGTGACTCCAGGGACAGTGACTCCTGCAGGGACAGTGACTCCTGCAGGGACAGTGACTCCAGGGACAGTGACTCCTGCAGGGACAGTGACTCCTGCAGGACAGTGACTCCAGGGACAGTGACTCCTGCAGGACAGTGACTCCAGGGACAGTGACTCCTACAGGGACAGTGACTCCTGCAGGACAGTAACTCCAGGGACAGTGACTCCTACAGGGACAGTGACTCCTGCAGGACAGTGACTCCTGCAGGGACAGTGACTCCTGCAGGACAGTGACTCCTGCAGGGACAGTGACTCCAGGGACAGTGACTCCTGCAGGACAGTGACTCCTGCAGGACAGTGACTCCTGCAGGACAGTGACTCCTGCAGGGACAGTGACTCCTGCAGGGACAGTGACCCCTGCAGGGACAGTGACTCCAGGGACAGTGACTCCTGCAGGACAGTGACTCCTGCAGGACAGTGACCCCTGCAGGGACAGTGACTCCAGGGACAGTGACTCCTGCAGGGACAGTGACTCCTGCAGGGACAGTGACCCCTGCAGGACAGTGACTCCTGCAGGACAGTGACTCCTGCAGGGACAGTGACTCCTGCAGGGACAGTGACTCCAGGGACAGTGACTCCAGGGACAGTGACTCCTGCAGGACAGTGACTCCTGCAGGGACAGTGACTCCAGGGACAGTGACTCCTGCAGGACAGTGACTCCTGCAGGGACAGTGACTCCTGCAGGGACAGTGACTCCTGCAGGACAGTGACTCCTGCAGGGACAGTGACTCCAGGGACAGTGACCCCTGCAGGACAGTGACTCCTGCAGGACAGTGACTCCAGGGACAGTGACTCCTGCAGGACAGTGACTCCTGCAGGACAGTGACTCCTGCAGGACAGTGACCCCTGCAGGGACAGTGACTGCAGGGACAGTGACTCCTGCAGGACAGTGACTCCTGCAGGACAGTGACCCCTGCAGGGACAGTGACTCCTGCAGGACAGTGACTCCAGGGACAGTGACTCCTGCAGGGACAGTGACTCCTGCAGGACAGTGACTCCTGCAGGACAGTGACCCCTGCAGGGACAGTGACTCCTGCAGGACAGTGACTCCAGGGACAGTGACTCCTGCAGGGACAGTGACTCCTGCAGGGACAGTGACTCCTGCAGGACAGTGACTCCTGCAGGGACAGTGACTCCAGGGACAGTGACTCCTGCAGGGACAGTGACTCCTGCAGGGACAGTGACTCCAGGGACAGTGACCCCTGCAGGGACAGTGACTCCAGGGACAGTGACTCCTGCAGGACAGTGACTCCTGCAGGACAGTGACCCCTGCAGGGACAGTGACTCCAGGGACAGTGACTCCAGGGACAGTGACTCCTGCAGGGACAGTGACTCCTGCAGGGACAGTGACTCCAGGGACAGTGACCCCTGCAGGACAGTGACTCCTGCAGGACAGTGACCCCTGCAGGGACAGTGACTCCAGGGACAGTGACTCCAGGGACAGTGACTCCTGCAGGGACAGTGACTCCTGCAGGGACAGTGACTCCTGCAGGACAGTGACTCCTGCAGGGACAGTGACTCCAGGGACAGTGACTCCAGGGACAGTGACTCCTGCAGGGACAGTGACTCCTGCAGGGACAGTGACTCCAGGGACAGTGACCCCTGCAGGACAGTGACTCCAGGGACAGTGACTCCAGGGACAGTGACTCCTGCAGGACAGTGACCCCTGCAGGGACAGTGACTCCTGCAGGGACAGTGACTCCAGGGACAGTGACTCCTGCAGGACAGTGACTCCTGCAGGACAGTGACCCCTGCAGGGACAGTGACTCCTGCAGGACAGTGACTCCTGCAGGACAGTGACTCCTGCAGGACAGTGACCCCTGCAGGGACAGTGACTCCTGCAGGACAGTGACTCCTGCAGGACAGTGACTCCTGCAGGACAGTGACTCCAGGGACAGTGACTCCTGCAGGACAGTGACTCCTGCAGGACAGTGACTCCAGGGACAGTGACTCCTGCAGGACAGTGACTCCTGCAGGACAGTGACTCCAGGGACAGTGACTCCTGCAGGGACAGTGACTCCTGCAGGACAGTGACTCCAGGGACAGTGACTCCTGCACGGACAGTGACTCCTGCAGGGACAGTGACTCCTGCAGGACAGTGACTCCAGGGACAGTGACTCCCCACCTCCCTGGGCAGCCCATTCCAATGTCCAACCACCCCTGCTGGGAAGAAATCCCCCCTAAGTTTCCCTGGACCCCACAGGTCTCTGGAGCAGGCACATCACTTCCTCACAGGACAGACAGATGCTGCCCTTCAGGGCTTGGTCCCTGCAATGGAGGCAGAGTGCTGGCATTTCCAGCTGTTTCCATGTGCACTTCAGCCAGGCAGGGGCACAGCCATGTATGGCTGCAGCCACTGCAAGGTCTGGGAGCTTATCTCTGCAGGGAGAAGGACCAGGGTTTATCATTACAGCCACACTGGGAACTAATACAGCCACATTATTGTTACTGAAAGGAGATAAATATCACAGCTGGCAACAACAGCAAGAAGAGCAATTTGAAATTCCATTTCATTTCATGCTTATCCTGGAAGAACACAGCAATGCAAACAGACCAGTGTCAGCAGAGCTGACAAGAGATTCTATCTGCCTCATATTTCAGCTCAACCAGCAGTCTGATAAAAGTCCAGGATTACATTTCTGGGGCTGTCTGTGCCTGTGCAGCGTGCTGATATCAAGGCCTAGACTGGCACTCACATGAAACACAAGGGCAACCAAATGTTATTTACATACAACTCCTATTCTTCCAACACTGAAGTGCTAACAATCTGGAAACTTTGGTAACAAAGTCTGTTTGTAGTGATCTGGACTTTTGTTTATTCAGCATTTGACAAACGTTACTTACTCTTTTCTACTTCAGGTTTCAGCCTTTTATTCTTTATGAGAATCTTTCTTTTGAGGTCATTGGGAGATGGTAAGGCTTTCCCTTGTTCAAGCTGTAAAACAATTCAAAGACAATGCTCAATAATAACCACAGCCATTTGGCCTCCCTGTCCCTGTTTGGGATCTGGATTTTAGGACAGCAACACCAAGGGGCAGTGGAGGAGCAGAGCCACCTCAGGCACACCCCAGGGTGTATGACTGCAGTGCCACTGTCTGCTCTCCTTCCCTGTCCCAGGGGAAGCTGTGCTCAGCAAAGCTGCTGGAAAAGCCAGCACTCATGTCTCCAGCCTGTGCCAGCCCCAGCTGCACTGCTCTGAGCATTTCCCATCTCTCCTGCCTAGCAGGGGCCGTTCCTCTCAGAGGAATTCCTGCCTTCCCTCCCTCCTTTCCTCACTGCGGCTCACACAGCCCCGGCCACAGCTCAGCCTGTTATCATTTCATCTCTAAATAAATCACCTCTGATGGTCCCCTGGAGCTGCACTAACCCACCTGCAGAGTGGAAATGGACTGGCACTGGGGCAGGGAAAACTACCCACTCCTCAGCTGGGAAATGGGGACTGGCTTTGCCAGTGGGGTCACAAGTTCAGTATTTCCCAAAGGGGACACACACACACACACACACACACACACACACACACACAAGGAAGTATTAATACAAGTTTCAGTTTGGGGAAGGAGAAAAAATATTACTCAGAAAAGAGGAAAAGTATGAACTCCTCTGATTTAAGCCCCATGGCATCACTGAGGCTAACAAACAGAGATTTGGGTAAGGTGATTAGCACCCTCCCCACCCAAGGCTTGCTAGGAATATTATCCAGGGAGGTGCTGGTATAATAACAGAATATTCTGAGTTGGAAGGGACCCACAAGGATCATCGAGTCCAACTCTCAAGTGAATGGCCCATACAGAGATGGAACCCACAACTTGGCACTCTCAGCACCACAACAGTCTGGGGTTTCCAGTGAAGCCTAAATGATACAGGAGCAGCAGGTGTTTCCATAAATAGTAGCAATTCTTAGAAGAACTATTCAGATATTCTGATCTCTCAATCCAAATCTGAGCTAGAGAGGAGCAGCACTCCAGAAGAACAAAGCACCATGAATTGAAACCAAATAAAAGCAGCAGAGGTGACAAATAACAACCCAGGAAAAAAAAAGCGGCAAAAAAACCCAAACAAACAACAACAACAAAAAAACCCCACATCAACCATATCAACCCAGCCTCAGGAGAATGGGTGGAAACCTCCTCGAGGGAGGGCAGGGGTGCTGCCCAGCAGCCAGGAGGGGATTTGAGCAGGCTGGATGGGCACACTGGCTGTAGCCCCACTAGGTGTCAGTGCTGCAGAGCTCATTTCTGCCAGGCTGCATTCCCACACAGGGCCACACCTGGATGCCCTTTGGACAAACATTAGCCCTCACTTCAAACCAAGCCTGCTCCAGCCAAGTGCCATGTCCCTCCTGGTGTGCCTGCCTCCGGCCCAGGTTCTGAGGTGCAAGCCCCTGCCGAGGGCACTTGCCCAGAGCTGCTCCTGCCACCTCTGCCTCCTGAGCCGCTGGGGACTGAGCCCACCCAGTGAAGGACACAGCACACAGAGTGCTGAGGAGCACACACAGCTGAGGCTAAACTGGGCCCTGGGGCATGGCAGCCTTTGGCCAGCTCTGTTTTAGCCTTCCCAGAGCTGCTGGGAGCTTTTTGTGAGGGACGTGTCAGCCTGCTGTGAACCTCACAGGGGGACACTGCAGACCCAGTTCTGTGGGATGCACTTTCCACAGGATTCACACAGAATCACTGGGTTGGAGGAGACCTTCAAGACCATTGAGTCCAACCCAGCCACAACACTTCAGCTGGCCCGGAGTGTCACATCCAGGCTTTGTTAAGCACACCCAGGGATGGGGACTGCACCACCTCCCTGGGCAGGAGAAGCCCAGCTCCGGGGGTGCCAGGAGCCCCCCTGCTGCAGCTGAGGCAGGGTCCTCCTTGCCGTGGTCCCCCAGAGCACCAGGGAGCCCCTGCTCCTCCTCCAGACCCTCCCTGCTCCTTAGCACAGGCTCTGGGGGATGGCTGGCACACAGACAGCCTGTGCTAAGGAGCAGGGAGGGTCTGGAGGAGGAGCAGCAAGCGCTGTGTACTGAGGGGTTCAGCCTCAAACACTCCAGGTGTTTGTGGAGGAGTGTCTGCTCTTACCTCCTGCCATGCAGGAAGGTGAAGTGCATGCCTGCTACAGCCCAGCTGAGGCTGCAGGCAACCCCTGGTGCCTAATTTAATCCTCAATGCACCAGTGGGGCCACCTGGACTGCAGGGCCTGACCCAGAGCATGAAACAGGCACTGTGCAGCTTTTCCTCAGCTGAGACCATGCCATTTATAATTAATTGTTATAATTAATTGGTTTGAACCAGTGACTGGCAATTCCGGAGTGAGGTATGACCTGCAAGCCAATGCATGTGGTGTGTTTTATGTAGGTGCTGGTATCACATCCCACATCAAGGGGGGATTTCCCCAGGCTGCTTGCCAGAGCCCTGTACAGAAGAGATTAAACAAACCACACAAAGACAAGTTTGTACCAGGAGCACAGCCACCCAAACCCACTAGTCACTTCTGAAAGCACAGGACTGGCACTGAACAGCACTAAAGGTGATATGAGCTCAGTTTATCATCTCTTTTAAATAAAACTAATACAAAACATAGAGAGACTGGCATAACATAACATACTGGATGTGTTTCTAGAGGCTGCTTCAACAGGAGATCTCCAAAAAGATCTTCACAGTATTTTGACATCTTGTATTGTTGATATTTGCTGGAAAAGATTATGCCAGTTAATTTTCAAATATAAAAAATAAATCACTATCACTTAGCACAAAAGAATAATGCTAAGTAATGGAGACATTCCAAATTACATACTGCCCACTTTGTTTCAACTGAGAAGTATTACTTTACTGTAATTATACTGTCAATAAAAGTCTATTATTTGACATAGATGAATTTAACAAGACCAAAAAAGTAGAATAACTGAATCTCACACAGCTAATGGAACATCCAAATACATTTCACAGTTTTATCACAGATAAAAATATTGCCACTATTAAGCTACATAAAGATTGATTAGTATATTAATGGTATATATTAAGTGACATTTAGTATGCCTGTACACTCCCCCCAGTTTTCAAGTATCATTTCATAGTATTTTAAACCACATCAACTCTCTCAGACAATGCACCATTTAAAAATTAACAATGGGCACTACACACCTGCAGTGATTTTCAAATGAAAGAATGACAGGGTACTCTGATGTAACAAATGCTGTTTCCTTAATGGCTTGAATTACATCCTGCAAAAAAGCCACAACAGCATACAAGTCAGAATGGATCACATTAAAAACATAATCAAAGGGGGTTTTTATTATCCACCCCATGCTGAGAAACACAGGGAAATGTGCAAATGAAGAGAGAGGGAGGAAAAACCTTGCTCTTGGTGCCCCCACAACCACAGCCACCAGGGGGGAATTCCCACTCCCACAGGAACCCCTGCATCCTCAGCCTTTTCCACAGCTGAGGAACTCCTCAGGCAACAGAGAAGATATTTATTCTGTGGTGCAGAGCCCCAGGGTGAGAAGAAGTGGGACAGAAGCAGCAAGCCTGCTCCCTGCAGGTTCTGTGGGAAGGCAGGAGCACAGGGGTGGGTGGTGCCCCCCAAGAGCCCCAAAGCCTGGGCCAGCCCCTGCCCTGTCAGTGCATCCCCCAGGAGCAGCACTGAGGAGTGAGGGGAGGCTGCCCTGCCTGGGTTCTGCTGGGCTGGGCTGCCAGGTGTGCAGGCCAGGCTTTTCTACCTTGAAAAGGATGTCTGTGCACATTGCTTTCCCGTGGGTTATTATCGGCTCCTGGTCTTCACCTTTGCCATCCCAACAGTCCAGCTCGACACACCTGGTGAGCCAAGGAAAGTAAATGCAGTGTTTTATTACAGGTGAGCTACCTGGCACATGTTTTAGCAGTGATGGTCACAGCAGTAAGTTGCAAATCAGTTTTGGGCATTGCACAACTCCTTCTAGGCTGTACATGTGTTATTTCTATCACTTTGGATACACCACCTTAAATATGGCATGTGTGAGTCAGTATATTCTCATCTGGACAATAATGTCTTCAGCACTGAGCCACTCTTCTTATTCTCATTCTAGTAAGTCAAGAAATTAAGCAGGAAATCATAAATTTCCTGATTCTCATGAACATATAAACTTTGCCACTATAAAGCAGAAAGCCCGCTGAAATTCTTCAGCTGTCATTCTGAGATCAAACTCCTGCTAACTTTCTCACAAACTCTCTCCTTATATCAATTTCTACATTCCTCTGCCTGGAATAGCTTCTGTGAGAAAAATAAGATTCTTAAACAAGCACATGTATTTCCATTTGCCACACTAACATATTTACACATTCAGTTGTACAAAATATCAACACCAAGGTACATTATGCAGTACTTTTAAAGTATTAGATTCACAAATATGGATTATCTGCTGCTTCCAACCTGCATCCAGCCAAAAGCACTTGTCTGTACATCTCCACTGAAGACTTGCCCCCAAACTGCCTGCCTGTTAGATAGGTATTGTGAGAGGAGCTGATGAAGTAGTGAGCCAGGGGATGGTCCATCTCTTGGTACAGCTCCAGGCGGTCCAGGAAGACGGGGGCATTTTCATCTGACATCAGGTATCTGCAGAACCCATCGCTGGATATCACACCTGCGGGAAGAGGGAGGCACGGCAGTCACCGCCAGGGGCTCAGGGCCCACAGCACCCCAACCACCTCACAGAGCAGGGATTCCAGCACAAACCTGCTATTTACACGGGTTCCTGCAGGCAGGCAGCTCTGCCCTCCCTCTGCTCCAGGCTGCCCAGCAGCTGGTGCAACGTGTGCCATGGCATTCCTGGGAAGCCAACCGAACCCAGGTGCCCTCCAGCTCCTCACCTCATCACAGAGCTGAGGCACAGAAGGAGGTGAAGAAGGCAAACGGGTGCAGACACCTCCTCAGAACAGTCCCGGCCATTCTGATCTCTGGGACCTTCAGCCAGGGACTGTCAGCCTGCACGGGGCAGGTTTCTGTGGCCCTTCCTCCCCCTCACATCCAGTCCTGTGCTACATCCCTGGCACCCAGCTTGTGCAGGGTCTGCTCCCCACTGACAGAGACACAGGAGAACCTTTGCAGTGCCTCATTCACCAAACATCAGGGAAATCTACAACACCTTCCAGTCCACTGTTTGAAGTACATGTTCATACCTTTGTAAATGAAAACAGAAACCTACCATGAACATGGCACACACAGGAATTCAGAACACAGAATTCATAACACCTCTCTCTTATCTGTCTGCTGGTGTGTGCTTCAATAAAGTATAAGAAAATACAAATCAAGGGGTAATTTTAAATGAAACCAAATTAGGAATAATTAGTATGGCAATATCAGTTTTAAAGAGGCCAAGGGTCTGAAAAACGAAAATTATCTGTGATAGGGAAGAAGGGACTACTCACAAAGAGCTGCTGCAGGGAATGGTTACCTGGCATGAATTTTGACATTGCTTTCCCAGAAGTAATTTATGAACACTCAGCTATTGTTAAGGCAAGGTTCAGCAGTCCTATTTTTATTTTCTTTAAGTCTGGTTTTCTCTAATACAGAGAAGTGGAGTGATCCCAGTTTCCATTCTACTTCAAACTTTCTGAAAAAATCCTCTACTGGAGCTTAAATTTTCTGTGCTTGGTGTCAGCCAGAGGTGAACTGCTCCAGAATGTTTCACTCAAGTCCTCTCAGCTGATCCTGAGTATGAAAGAAAGGGGCAAAAGGGAATTTTGGAGGTGAAGAATGGTTTTATTTTGTTATCACCATGTACTTTATGCAGCACAGCCCATCTCAGACGATGCACACTCCTCATGCATCATCCTGTGCAAAAATGTCACAGCTGGATGGACGCTCTGGACAGAACACAGCTGAGACCCCTGCAGCCTGGCAGAGCTCTGTGTGCTCAGCAGCTCAGAGTTTGTGTTTCTCACCAGGGTTTTGGGGCTTTGTGGTGCTCCTGAGCAGCCTCTGCCTACTGACCTGCCCAGCATGAATGGTTCAGCTTTACTCACTGCTGTCCCTGGAATGCCCCTGAGGGGGGGTCAGCTGCTCACTGCCACTGCCTTTTGTATGTTCTTAAACTACATGATTTAGCAAAAAATGAACCAAAGGAAAAAAAAGGTTGTCCTCAAGTATTTTGCTCAACAGCCAAGTTTTATCTAAGAAGGAAAGAAGCTGAAGAGAAGAGCCCCTGCTGAGATCCCTGGAGGAACACTCAGAGGGGACTTCTACTGTTTTGTTGTTATTTATTCTCCATAACCCCATCCCTGCAAAAGATTTTTCACATTTATTGAAAACCTGATAGAAATAAAAATCAACCAAAGAGGCTAAATAATTAGCCATGGTTGATTTTTTTCCCCAATTTTGGATTTATTTCCACCTTCAGAAAATATGTTTTTACACCTTCCATCCTAAGCAGGGGGCAGCCACATTAGCACAGCTTCCTAGTGTGAAAGGGAGCCCAGTTTGTAGATCTCCTGGGATCCTTTTCCCTGAAAACACAACAGACTGAGGAAAGGTACAGTCGCATTCCAGAAGGGAGGTACAGCATCCCAGGTGCTCGTTTTTGATACAGCTGGCACAGATTTTCTGTCAGAAGAGCTTCTGGTAGAAATTTTTCATGTTATTAGAATTTCAATATTTTAAAAAAAGCAGGATCCTTAAAGAATTTGGAAGTGTGGGGTTTTGATTTATTGTTTTGGGAGTGATTTATTGTTTTGGGCTGCTGCCCTCAGGCACTAGAGAGAATATTGCGTAAGCAGGTGGATGCACATGGAATTTCTTTTTTCTTTCTGCACAGAATGTGCACTTTGCAGAGCTAGGCAGCCTCTGAGGCCCTGAGCACAGCCAGGTGCACCCTGCCCTGCTGCTGTTCTGCATTCACTCAATCCCAGCCTCTCCCTTTCCTACCAGGATTTGTACCACGCTCTAACCTGGATCAGGCTCATAATCCTTCTAAAAAAACCCTGATTTTGAAGGGGAGATATCTTTTCCAGCAGAGCAGTTTCCTGGTCCAGCACCCCACACAAGTTCCTGTCCCCAGACCACAGGGACTGCAAACTCCCTTTTAAAAGCCTGAATGCTTCAGAACAAATTCCCCAAATGCCCAAACCCAGTGAACTCTGAATTCCCTCCCCCATTACCTTTCCTCCTCAAGTCTTCATCTGGCTCATATGTCTCAATTATCTGCAGTGCTCTTTTTGTGTCATAAAAGGGAAATAAAATTTCATTGAGCCGAGGATCTCGTTGATGCTAAGGTGAGAAAAAACAGAATTCAGCAAAGCAATATAGTGCATGGCTATCACCAAGAGCATTTCATTACTGCAGATGAGAAAGAAAGAAGTGGACATTTAAAAAAGCAGCCCTAAAATTTTCAGATTTACAGACTGCCCAACAGCAACTTCAGCATTAGGTAGAAAATATCTTTATCTTTCATAAAAAACCTACGCAGTTTGATCACAAAAATAGTTTTAAAAAGAAAAATCCAGTGCAATCATATAACTGGTCTTACTCTTGCTTATTCATGAAAATAATGACTGCATGTGGAATCTGTGCAAATGAGATGTTGAAAACAAATAGCTAAATGTCCCTTTGTAAATTCTCTCATCCTTTGTTTTTTTGCCAAGTGACAGACTTGACTGGTGGCACTGCAATCACCTCTCCAAAAATGCAAGTCTTACACAATACCTACAGCTAAAGAAAAAAAAGTAAAATAAAGCTATGCTATAAATATAGAATTTGAAATCTGAGTTTAGAAATATGCAAGTACTGGATGATTATTTGTGAACTGTGGAAACATTGTGTTTTTAACTATTCAAAAACCAGCATAGGTTCTTGGAATAAATACGCACAAGAATTTCACAGCATCATCTCTTAATTCACAATAATTTATAATATTAGGATTTAACAATAGATGTTATGTTTAGGTACAATTTAGCAGGGATTTCTAGTAGACTAATAACACTCAGAATTTGTATGTTTTCACTTTATAGTGTGCTATGGAACTTTGGTTTTTCTGCATGCTGGATTAGAGCTGCACACTGTGAGCCTGATTCTCCATTGAAAGAAATTTCAAACCAGAATTGATGGAGTAGTGGCATGTAAGCAAACACAACAAAACAAAGAAATAAATATGACTGTGAAAACACTCTTTTACCCCAGAAGGTGCACAGTTTCCAAGCTTTAGGTTCAGAGAATTCAGAGATGTCAGAGGCCACCCCCACAGTGGCAGTCAATAATTTGGAGTGGACAGGATGGTGGTGACATGGCACTACCAGCATTTGCTGTAATTCCTTAGGTGGAAACTTCTATAACCATTTATTTTTTTCCATAAGAAAAGTAATATCCAATCCAATCTCTTTTCTTCCAACCAGCCCATTGGTGGTTGTGCTTAACGAAGCGCAATAAATGACAAGCAATGGCAGCTCAGTCATGCAGCTGGGCAGGGTGTTGTGGGGGATGCCACTGGCAGAGTGCAGCACGTGAACACAGCAGGTCTGTCCAGGCCACGGGGCTCTGGGGATGCCCAGGAACACTCACATCCACCACTACGGGCAGCACACGAGGCAGGACACACCAGCAGCACCACAGCAGGCATGCAGCAGCTCCAGGGGGACACAGGACAAGGCTTTACCCCCCAGGGACAAAACAGCACCTCCAGAATGGTCAGGAATACTGTAGGAGTGTAGGAGAATGCCCCCAATGACAGAGTGGCAAAGCTAGCCTTTGTTCCCCAAAAAAGGAAAGAAGCCCAGAAGTTTCTCCCAACAATCAGGTGAAAAGCCACCTTATAGGACTTCACTAAAACCTTGGGGTCACCTCATTGGATAGGAGCCAAAAAGTCCCGCCTGGGCCATAAGGCAGAAAAAGAGGAGGACAAAAGAACTGAACTGCTTTTGTGAATGTGTTTGTACCAGGGGCAGACCTCTGTACCTGGCTCGGATTTTCTGTTTGTTATTTTGCCTTTTATTAAACCTTTCTGTTTCTAACACTGCAGCAGAAGCCATCCTGCTCATTATTTGCCTCCAAAGGTAATAGCCAAGCTATCCTTGGTGTATTAGGTTCCCTTTTGAAGGCTCATAAAACCCTGGCCCGACAAAACAGAACCTAATAGAATACCAGGGAATGTTCTTTGCTCAAGAAAAGGGCTCTCCCCACTCGCTTTCTCCTACAGTTAGTAATGAGCAAACAGAAGGAAATAAATGGGACAAAGCAAAAAGTCTCCTCTTGAGAAAAAGTCCCAGAGTTACCAGAAGGAGCTGAGAGCAAAATATTCTTCCAGCAGCAATGATCACTGCTCATTATTGATCCTCCAGTGGAGCAGAAGGGTGTCCTTACATTCACTTTGTTTAAAAAATAGAGGTGGCAGCACATAAAGATCTACTTTTAAAAAGTGATAGTGCTCTCTAGTGTCTCTTGGGAACATTCTGCACCCAGAGCTTGGTGGTGGCACAGGGAACTCGTGGTTTGTTTTCACCAGAAACTGAAGTGTGAAATTTCATCTCAGCAGAGAGCATGCCCCAGGTGCAGCAGAGCTGTGTCGGGCTGTTCTGGTTCCCCAGCAGGGCACCTCGGAGCAGGCACTGCCAGCCAGAGCAGGTGAACTGCCTGGGAGCAGGGGGAGAAAGGGTGCCCAGAGGGTTTGCAGGGAGAGAAGAGCTCACCCAGCCTCCTCCCCAGCTGCCCCAGCCCCTCAGACACAGCTCAGCGTGCTAAAACCAGCTCTAACTAAAACCAGCACCTGCCCTGGGGCGTGAGAAGGCCCTTTTGGGGAGATGGACAGCTGGGGGATGGAAAGAGGGAGTGGGAAGGAGGGAGGAGGAGGAAGAAACTGGAAGAGAGAGAGGGAGGAAGAGCAAGGACTTGGGAATAGGAAAGGATCTCCCCACACCTGCCTCCCAAAAGAATGGACTACTGAAAATTCCATTTAAACTGTTACTTGCCTTGTTATTTTATTGCTGTGAATGAACTGCAGGAGCAAATCTCAGTGGTAGTGATTTCAGTCCCTTTTCTACTATATTTCTTCCTATTTTTTTCCAAAATCTGACTTTAAAAATAGGAGATCTAGACGAAATACTCAGTGCGTGACAACAATTAAGTTTCTAAAACCTTCCCAGAAGCTTTAATACCAAAGCACAATTAAATCATCTGTCAGCCAGCAGCATTTAGAAGTCAGATAGAGACAGGAGTTTGGACAAACTCCAGGAAAGCTGCTCACTCTGCTCTCATCCCCAGTAACACATCCTCACTCATGCTCTCTTAAAAACCCATAACACTTAGAGCTTCTGCAGCATGCCTTGGAGGTCACTTCAAAATAATTTAAGTGAGAGTCTTGTGAAGAGTTGCTCTGCCAAGGAACTCCCCTCTGCTATGTAATGATAATAACCTTTCTATATTTGCCAGCATTAGACACCACTGCTAATTGCAGTGCTGGCCAGCAGCCAGGGGGACAGAAAGGAGCCCTCCAGGAGGCACATTCTGGGCCCTCTTGTCCTTTCAAATGATGACCCAAACTTCAAACTCCGGCTGGAGGCCAAAGACCTCCAGCACAGACCAAAGGCATTGGTTGCAGTCACCAGAATAAACGTCCTTCCCTGGAAAAAACACTTGAGTCATTTTTGCCAGCTCTGGTCCTAAACCAAAGGGGCCCACCACAGGATTTCCAACTGCAAAATGTATTTTGTCAATATGAATGTAGTCAATAAGATGCATTTTTCCCCAATACTACCTATGCATTTCCCCAACATTACCTATCTTTACCTATATAAAATAATGTTTCTAATTCTGTAAAAAGAACTGCTAAAGACACACAAAATTGAGAGCACAGCAACTCAATCTTAATTTTTCAATCAGTTACTGAAGATAGGGGGTTTCAATTTTATATTTAAATCAATTTAAAAATAAAGATAAAACAGTAATTTACCTGAAAATGAAGAGTGACACTAAAGAAATCTGAAGTGGTTTAAAGTGGGGATGGGGCTGCGTGCTTCAGGCAGTAGAATGCACCTAGCACTGCAGGTGAACTGGGCTGAGGTGCTGTAAAGGGTAATTTATCCTTTAAACCACAGCTCTGTCCTTTCTCTCCCAATGCAGAAGCAAAGATGACAAGCTTTAGCTCTGACCCAGCCCTGCAACCACTCAGACACTGAATTGTGGAAACAGCTGTGATCAAAGGATGCCTCACAGCAGTAAGCCTTGCCAACAGATATGAACTAAAGCCCCAAGTATGTAACCCCAATTATGTAATCAAGCTGTTAATCTCTCTCTCTCTTTGCTTTCTGAACACCCTTTCTGCAAGTAATTCAGATTTAGTGAAGAGTAAGGCACATGTTCTGTACTGAAAAATAAAATTACATTCTAAATTTTATATATAGGGAACTTACAGTTTGGATCTTCAGATTGAAGTATCCAATAAATAAACACGTGTATATAAATATAAATATAAATATATATATATAAATATTTAAAACTGAACTATAACTAGTAAAACAATTTGAGATGGAGAGATTTTTTGGCAATGCACATAAAAATGTCACATAGTGAGGCTGGCAGCTTCCCATGTTGAGGATGACAATAATCTACTGGTACAAAACCCAGTGGGATGTGTGTGTTTCCCATGGGTGTGCTCTTGTCTAATCCACATGCTGCATTTATTGCTGGAATTGCAAACCAGCCAGTTTTCTATAACTTACTGTGCTTTAGGAATAGAAAAGAGCCAAGCCCACACTGTTCATTGAACTACTTCACACACTTGTGATGCTTTTAAGAAATACTAAATACATCTGCCAACAACTGAATTCTGGAAATAAGCAATAAAAATATTTCCTCCTCCTATTCTGCACACATGGTATTTTAAAATCCATACACAAACTCTTAAAATATCCTCTTAGCTCGTGGATTTGTAACAGATTGAAATACTAGTGCTGAGGAGAATCAAGTCCCTGTTTATAAACGCCTACTTCAGGTTTTCTGCTGTTCTAGAAGGACTGGATGTATTTAGCTGGGGCCTACAGGTAAAAGACCTGCCTGCAATCCAGCACTGGGTGCATTTGAGTGGAATGGAACAGCATAAAAAGCACAAAACACACAGGACACACAGCACAGCACAGCAACAAGGAGCCAAGAGCTGCAGCTGAAGGCCAGGGTGCAGAGAGCAGAGGGCACACGGGGCTGGGGCTGATTTCTCCCTGGATGTTCCCACAGCAGGTCAGGAGCACAGGCATGCATGGGAGGGCTGGACAAGCAACTGCAGACAGACTGGGAGGGGAGTTAATGTATGAAAAAGCTTACTTCATTTAGAAAGCTCACTAATTGGTCTACCGTTAAATAATCAGTTTTGTCTCCATTGCTGAAAAGGAATTTATTAGAGAATGTGAGTTTTTGTACACGATGCTACAGTAGGTATGATTTACATGTTGACATTGTTGACACTTTTAAAACCACCTCCTATCTTCTACTTGAAGCTAGCTCCATAGTCCCAAAATGAACAGTCCCAGAAAACATGCCAACTGTCTATGCTTGCACAATATACCTCCCACACCACACCTTCCTACCCTGAACAAACATTACATCATAAAACAACATGTAAGTCCTCCAGCTGAGAGTAAATTTAGTGAAGAAACTTTCCAAACTTCAAATTTCTTACTTAATTTAATTAGTTCACGTACTGTGTTAATCACCTAAAGGAGCAAGTTAAAAATTACAGTTGTTAGCAAAGCCAATGCAAAAAAAAAAGTTCCAGGTGCTTCCTTTAACTCATGTAAAAGTTGCTCTAAAATACAGAGTGAACTTTTACATTTACAGTCAGAGAAGGAGGAAAGGGTAAAACATAGACTGGAGCTTGTTCTAAAGTACTGCTGATGCTATAGGATTCAAGGGCAGATACATTTTACAGTGCTCTGCAACTATTAGTTATGGACTAAAAATACAACAAATTGTCTTTAAAGCAAGATTATATGAAATCTGAACTTACATCTTCTTAAAGAGGTCCTCTATGTCAGTTCGGGGACATATCTTTTGGGTAAGCTCATAAAATTTCTCATAAGTAAAAGCTGCAGGCTCAATTTCATCATTCTGCAATGAAATGCAAAGGTACATTTATCCAGACAAGAGACCTTATGTGCTCTTTTCCCAAGAGAGTATCTTATATCAGAAAATAAAGCAACAGAGAACTGGTTTAGCGCCTTTCCAAGTATAAATTTACCTGGTTTCTTTTGTACTCTCTCAAAGTAATTCTAAGTTCATCTTTATTGTAGATCTGTTTGATGTGCTTGTATTGTAACCTCACTGTAATAATAATTCTACATAAACACAGAGCTGGAAAACAATCCATTTTTCTTCTGAAGCTTGAAAAAAAAACAACCAAGCCAAACCCCAGAAGCTGAAGCCATCACCTCTCTGGGGCTGCTGGCAGGGGCTCCCCTGGAGTGGGACAGAGCTGGAGAGCAGCTCTCCAAAGGAGGGGAGCAAGAGCAGGAGGAGTCCCAGAAATTCAACAAAGCAATCCATTACATGCATATTTTGTGCTCATATACTTAGCATAAATGAACAAGAGGTAGTTTGTGACAGAAAAGAAGGGAAGCCTCCTCTAGGAGGTTTAAGGACCTCTGTGCCATACAGATTTAATTACATTTTGGCTCTGGTAAACAACCTCCAGCAACAGTAAGTAACGCGCTTTTTGTGATGCAAATGGCTTCGATTACAGCTACAAACGTGAGTGAGTCACCACCTTATCAGAACACAAAAGCAGCTATTCACAGCCACCAAATACCTTTCCGCTGGGAAGACCCAATTCCTTCAGTGCCTGAAAGATCACTTTTTCCGTTTTACCTGATGCAAAGGTTCTGGTTATGCTACAACAAAAAACAGTGGAGAGAGGAAAAAAAAAAAAAAACAAAAACAAAAACAGAGAAATGTCAGTCATTTAAAAACAATCAGCTTTCTCCTGCTCTCACTGCCAGCCCTGCCCTGGCTTCAGCGATGAATGCAAGCAGTTCCAAGAGTGCAGTGCAAGAAGCGCTCCGAGCTGCAGAGAGCAGCACTGCTCTGCCTGCAGCCGTCAGGAACACATCCAAATAATGAACTGCAAACCCAAGAGGGGTTTCCCCAGTACTGGGGTACAGAGCCATGCACAGCACCCTTCTGCTGGCTCTCTAAGCTGTGTGCTGGCACCAGTGACTGCTCCCAAAGCTGCAGGTTCTCGGAGGAAGGAGTTTCCCTTGGTCCCCCCGGGCTGTGGTGGCTTCCCCTCCACCCCAGCATTAAACTGCGCCTCCACAAGGCAGACTGGGCTGCTCCTAAGGCTGTTCCCTCCTCTCTCCTGTTCCTGCAGCTGCTGTCAGGCTCCCAGGCACCCGGCACATCCCAGTCCCTGCCGCAGGGCCCCCTCTGGATGCTCCCTGAGCTCCCAGCACTGAGAGCACCAACAGCTCCCCTGTCCCAGCCCTGCTGCACACAGACCCCCAGCTGGATATTCCACCACACTGAGAGCATCCTGCTCCCTCCCAAAGCATGACTTCACTGGGAACCAGACCAATCCCACAGAAGTGCTCTGTTTGGTGGGACTGACAGCAGAGAGTCCATTTCTGATTCCCTTTGAGAAGAGTCAGAATGACCCCTGGGATGGAGGGGGCATCCCAACCCGACGCTGCCCTGCCCTCTGTTCAGGGCTGTGACCCACAGCCCCCTGGTTCTGGTGTCCTCGTCTGCAGGGAGAGCCTTCAGCCTCATCCAGGATGTTCCAGCAAAGCTCACACGGGGAAACACCCCACGGCTGCTGCTGGGAACGTGCTCCTCACCACCAAGCCAGACAAGCATTTGCTGAGACTTTCACTTAATCTCGTGCATAATAAATAATTTCACTTGGCAAGAGACCTGAAACAAATTGTGGCTGCTATTTGTTGCCATAGCAATTCATGGTTGTTTTATTCTCCAAAACACTCTAAACTGCCTAAGTAAATATTTTCATACTAATAAAATTAAAATCAGGAAGTGAAAATATCTAAATAATAAAAAAATATTTTAACAAAACTTAGCCATGTTTTCCTTCTTACTGGGTCCTTACAACAGTTAGATTTCTATGTCCCTATTTAGACATCCAAGTTAGCTGTGTAATTTTCTAAAGCTGATAAGTACCAAGATATTTTCACTAAAATATAGACTGAGTTTAACTTTAGGCACTTGTTTCTTAAAAAAATCCTCAGGCATCTATTTTTTCTGCTAATTCTAAACCACAGAGTAATGTTAGCTCTACAATTTACAACCTATTTCCAGCCCTGTAAATTTCTATGTCTTTTGTAATGAATTGGACTCCAATAATAAATGTGCTGTAAAACATGTAATATTGGTGTAAGTAATTAATCAGATGTGTGCCAAGATTCCATGGCTGCAGGGAACTTACTTTTGATGCCAAATGTATTTTTTTTTAATTTCACAAAAGCTGACAGCAAGCACAGCAGTAATTTGTAATGACAGCAGCAGTGTAGAGGAGATTGCATGAATCAAAAAAGATTGTAAAAATACAGTGTGACACGATCATTTTGCCCAGGCTATTGCAAATAAAACTGCTTTTCCTTCTATCAGAAGAGACTGCACCCCAGCAGATTTACATTCACCTTGACACCTGCAGGTGTTTACTCCCCATGTTCCACCTGCAGCGTTTGGGGCTCATGCTAACATAACATATGCACTTCCTCATAAATACTGAAAATACTTCCCACCTCTGGAACTGAGCATGTGACTCTGCTGTGCTTGCTAATGGATTAAATGACTTGGTTACCTCTGACCTTCAGCACTTTCCAACCATCACCTCAAAAATCAAGCCAGCACAACCTGTGGGAATCAATCTTCTACCGTGGCTCCACTGAATTTATCAGCTGGGCTTGACCTGCCTACACTGTACAGGAAATTATCTAACTTTGATTTCCAGCCACCACTGAAGTACTGCAACAGATTTCTTCCAGACACTCTGGAGTAATTGATATGAAACACACTTAAAAAACCTCCACTTTCAAATCAATTTAATTACTGAAAAACAGATTTATGTCCATTTGTCATAGTTGAGCTCTTTCTTTTTTTACTATATATTTTCATAGTTGGAACCTAAACTTGCTTGAACCCTTTTAAATGTAGTTACACAAAGGGAGAAGCACAGTCTGAGCAAAGCTAATTTCTAACCAGGCTCTAAATGAGCAGGTGCAACTCACTCACACAGAAAATAAATTTTCTGCCAGCAGAAAGTTCAAGAAACCAAGCAGATTTTTTTTTTCTTTACAAATGCTGACCTGTTTATTCATCTGTTACAGCAGTGTTAAAATCTGAACACACAAAATATCTCACAAATGCCATGCCTTTGCAAGAGCTGTAAATGTCACTCTAGCCTCAGACTGCTAAAATTTATCAAAGCCCAGAAGGCAGAACTGCTACTCTCCCAAGGCTTTCACACTGCTAACAGCCAGCATTTCTTCTCTCCTAAGCACAGCACATCAACAGCAGCAGACCTAGGCCCCAGAACACATTAAAATCCAAAAGTGGCTTGAGAAAGATCTTTGTGACTTTGCAACTCCCAACTGCAGAGCCCAGGAGTCACGAATATTTTGGCATTTACCACCAACAGTGTCACCTCCTCAAGGCTCACCACTCCCTATGGGGAATGTGGCAGCTGCAAAATTTGTTTCAAACTTGGGAGGAAATGCAAGGAGCTCTGATTCTGCAGGTGAGGTTTGGTTTTTTTTCCCTTGGTGTTTTACTGCACCTCTGTGTAAAAATGAAATACAGGTGGCTCTTGTGATACACATTCTGAACAGAGCTGCTGGGGGTTCTGCTCCTGGGAGAGAAACCCTCCCGTGTGCATCCCAGAGCTACAGCAATTGCTGCAGCAGCAGGAGGAAGCAGGGCTCAATAAACAACAGTGGATTTAAACAGGTTAAAGGGACAGGTCAGCTGGAGGGGAGCACCAGTGGTTTAAACCTGTGCAAGAGGCACTGGGGGAAGCCTGGGGAGCAAATGTGCAGCTTTGGTGGCCCTGCAAGGCAGAGGCACTCAGCTCACACTGCCCCGGGCTCCCTGGCCTGCCCTCCTCAGGCACACATCCCTTCTCCTGGACCCTCCCTTCCCTGCAGGAAGGCTCGTGGCGGGGGGGAGGCAGTGAACCCCCACCCCAGGCTGAGCCCTGGGGGTGTGTGTGTGTGTGTGTGTGTGTGTGTGTGTGTGTCCCACCCCAGGATCAGCAGCTCCAGCCCCAGGGCCCTGCCACCCCACCTCAGGGCCCTGGCTCCCCTCTTCTGCAGGGCAGCTCTGCAGAGCACATTGCTTTCTCCTCTCCTCCATTCCTGTTCCTCTTCTCACTGACACCTCTCCCCATGCTTTGAGTGGGTCACACCCCACTTCCCTGTGAGCCCCAAAATGTGCCACATCTCACCCAGACCAAGACAGCACACCCCTTGGAGTATCCAGATTCAGCTCCATGGAACAGCAGATCCCTTACAAATTTATAAGCAACCTTCTCTTACAATAAATTAAACTGCTAGGGACTGATCTATGGTAGCCTGTAAATAGTGCAAATTCAAATTTAAAGATTGAATACACTGGACCCAGTGAACTGGATCTTTAAGCCAGCCTGCATACACAAATCAGTATCTGCAGCCCAACAGAGAGAATTTATGCCTCACTAAATGTGATGTGAAATATTTAAAGGCAGAAACAGTTTCAGACAAGCTAGCACACTGTAAATTCATGCTGTGGAATGGGGTTCTGTGTTCAAGCACAGGCATACAGCTGTGAAGCCCTGAGGGTGGATGTGTCCCTGTGGCACTGCTCCCCCTCGTCCCCCTCCAGCTGCTGATGCTCCTCGTGGCACTCCTGCAAGGAGGGGCCCGTGGCAGCTGGGGCTGAGGGATGAGCAGGGACCTGGCCAGTGGGAACTGGGAGGGGAACACACTGCAGCAGCTGCAACACTGTCAACCTGAGCCATGAGCTTCTTTAGAAGCCTGGAAAGCAGCATGGCAGGCCCTCTGTCTTTTTGCAGATCCTACAGATGCAAAATCCTCTTTTCCTCCCTTGGAAAACAAAAAGTTGTGCGGGGCTTATCTTACAAAATCCTCCCTCTTGCTCCCTTCTGGGAGCTCCTCTCTATGGAAAAGCAGCATGCCCCAAAACTCTGCTTTGCATGTACTTTGTGAAGAGAAAAGCAGCTCAGTGTTTGGGCAGGAATGAGGTCCCAGAGCAGGAGGGGGAGCACTGTTTTCTAGCCAGAGGACTGAAAACCAGTCACCTGCAATAGTTAACAGCTGAGCAGAAGGAAAGTGCTGCTCTGGCCTTGCTGTTCCCAACAAGTAACCCAACAGCTCATTTACCACGTGGACAAACCCAAATATTATCCTGGGGGTTCCTATAAAAGCAGGAGCATTTCTGGCAGACACATACATGTCTATTTTACAAGGAACTGCAGTTTAAAAGTACCTTTTTGTCCTCTACTTAACTGGCCTGCAAGCTTTTATGGTTCTTTTTTTACAGTACTTTATCAAATTTTACAACTGAAAAACCCACCCCAGAGTTTGGGGAATGTCAGGCTGAGAAATCTGATGCTCTTAGCTCTAAGTGACTTCGAAAACTATTAGAAGAACTCATATCTTTATAATGGACTGCAAAAAAAATATAAATTACTAGGCTGATAAGAAGTCCTGCCTAGCTTACCGAGGAGGGCAGGTAAGAATATCTAATTCTGTACTTTTACATGTCTATTAGCAGTAACATTAATATTATATTCCATTATTAAGCCACAGAATTTTATTAAAATTCTAGAACTAGGAAGTGAAAAAACCCTTGAGCTCCCCAATGTGCTTACCTCCGAACTGGAATTTTCCCATTTGTGTTTGTTAGAAAGGCCAGCTTCATCCAGCTGAAATTAGGAATGAAATATTTTTAAAATACTGTTTATTATAATTGGGGTCTAGATGCTTGTGTTTAACTTGTTACCATGTCTGCTAAATGAGTACAAACAAATAATTGTTCTGCAATAAAACCATTTTTCTGTAACCTTTTAGTGCTTGAGGCAGGGCAGTTCTTTAACTGTAAAGGCAAAAAGCAGCCCAAAAAAATCAGTACAGCAATTAACACCAGTGTGAAGATGAGAAAGTCTCACGGGGTTTTGCTTGCATATGCATCAAAGAAAAAACAAACCAACCAATAATTAAGACATACACTGCAATAAATCAAATGAACAGTTATAAATTCTCCTGCAATTTCTCCTGGGCAGGTGCCAGATATAGCCTTGAGACATCCTTAGTCTCAATAAAAGACAGACTCTTAACTCATTTAACACCAGTTCTTATTGACATTGTTTTGTAAATGTCAAACTACAAAAAGCAACTGTTTTTTTTTTTTTTCCAAATCCAACAAGGAAAACACAAGGACAGAAAAATAAAGGAGAAAGGGGAGGAAAGAAAGTAACTTACTGTTTCTTGAGACACGTCATTGGGCTGACATTGTTAGCTCTGAAGTTGTGTATGATGGATCCAAGCCCTTCTACCCATTGCTGGAAAACACAAGATCACCAAAACACCAAATCAGCAGAACTCCAGAGGGAGGAAGCAGGCAGCTGTGGCTTGGGGAACCCTCCTTGAAGCCATGGGCAATGTCAGCTACCTGTGCTGAGGAAAGAACTGCCCAGCTCACAGCCCACACCAGGCAGAGCCAGCCCCATCTCATCCATTTTACCCTTCACTCCTCCTGCAGCAGACACAGGGACTGTGCTTCCCATGGTTCCAGATCCTGCATGTGGGATCAGCAGTGCCAATCAACCTGTGCACTGCCAGCCAAGGTAGCTCACTACTTACTGATTTATTACGGCCTCCACTGATATCCTGTGTGAACACTGCCTCCCTTCTGGGGCCAGGGGCAACAGCAGCTCTTCTGAGCTGGGATTTATTGATGCTGAGCCTCCACTGATATCCTGTGTGAACACTGCCTCCCTTCTGGGGCCAGGGGCAACAGCAGCTCTTCTGAGCCGGGATTTATTGATGCTGAGCCTCCATTTATATCCTGTGTGAACACTGCCTCCCTTCTGGGGCCAGGGGCAACAGCAGCTCTTCTGAGCCGGGATTTATTGATGCTGAGCCTCCACTGATATCCTGTGTGAACACTGCCTCCCTGCTGGGGCCAGGGGCAACAGCAGCTCTTCTGAGCTGGGATTTATTGATGCTGAGCCTCCACTGATATCCTGTGTGAACACTGGCTCCCTTCTGGGGCCAGGGGCAACAGCAGCTCTTCTGAGCTGGGATTTATTGATGCTGAGCCTCCACTGATATCCTGTGTGAACACTGCCTCCCTTCTGGGGCCAGGGGCAACAGCAGCTCTTCTGAGCTGGGATTTATTGATGCTGAGCCTCCATTTATGCCCTGTATGAACATTTGCCTCCCTCTTGGTGGCAGGGGCAATAGCAGCTCTTCTGAGCTGGTATTTAATTATGCTGAGCCTCCATTTATGCCCTGCATGAACATTTGCCTCCCTCTTGGTGGCAGGGGCAATAGCAGCTCTTGCTGAGCACCATCATCCAATGTGTGAGCACATATTTCACTGGTCCAGTTTAGCAAAGGAATGAAATAAAACATCAATAAGCTAGAGGAGGCACAACAACTGCTCTACCACCCTGTTACATGCTCAAGCCCTGCTTGCTTTCATCCTTAAAATGCACAGCATTCCAAATAATCCCTGGGATGACTTCCAGCCAACAGCAGCATTACAGCACTTTCTTCTGTAATTCCTCTTTTAGGGGTCTATTTTTCTGCTGTAGCCTGCACCCCAACCCTGCAGAGCAGCAGCTTAAGGCTTAGACCCTGACATGAACCCCCACTGATTTCAGCAAGAATCCTGGCAGGAAAAAGCCATGGCAGGAGGAAAAAATGGCAGTGCTACAAGCCAAGTTCCATCTCAATTATGCCATTGTAACACTAGGATTACTCAACTGATAATTTACCCTGGTGGAATTGAGATGGGATTTGGTCCACTGCTAAACATGAACCTTGGGAATAAAGGAGCTTTTTGCCTCTGGCCAAATGCTGTGCATGCAGCTTGAGCTGACTTGGGCAGCATCCAGAATATGACACTCATAAATAGATGCAGATGAGTGTATTTTTCTTTTCATGAATGAGTGCTGTACATCTGCAAGACAGATGAAAAAAATCCTGATTTGTACTGGAGGAACACTAGCCTCTTTGGGAAATGGCACATTGTAAACTGCAGGCAGCAAACCCCCGGGGTTAAACCAAGGTCTGAGGTGTCAATTCAACAGATAAGCAACACACTCAAGGAGGCCCCTGTACCCCTGAAATATTAAATCTGCTTTGCTTTAGGAAAGCAGTCACTTATTAAGATATGTGTTAACACTTAAGTGTTCTTTTTTTAAGTTGCCTTTTAAATAAGTACTGCATAAAATATTCCTTTAAAGAGATCAAGTGTATGTCTGAGAATCACTGAAAAACAGAACTACCACTTATGAGAAAAGGTAGCATTTGGGGGTTTCTCAGGTGTGGTTTTGGGCTTGAGAACAACCCCCCAGTAGGAGTCTGCCCTCCCTCTCCCTTCTCCCAGCTGCCTCAGCAAGAGGACTTTGTAGTCACAGGCTGAAGGGACTGCCTAGGAAGATAAAGAAAGCAAGGTTCATGGGGCAAGATAATATTATTTATTAGAGCTGATATAACTAGAAACCACTGACAGATTTAGGAAACACTGATGTTTTCCTACAAATGTTCCCTCATCTCAGATGATAAAGGAATGGTGCTTGTGAAAATTCTGGGTTAAATGCCTGAACAAATCTTACACAGCCTTCAATTTCCTAGAACTGTTGAAATGCAACTATCATCAACTGCCTACCTTTGGGGTTTGTGGTTTGTTTGGATTTGGGTTTTTCTGGTTTGTTTTGGGTTTGGGGGTGTTATTGGCTTGTTTGGTAAGGTGTTTGTTTGTTTTTGTTGTTGTTTAAAGCAATGAAATGTATCATTCCTGCTGCACTAACACTGTCACAGCTACCCCAACATTTGTCCTTGTATGATCTGCACTGGTCTGCAGCCCTTCAAAACTCCTCAGCCTTCCAACACTGACCCAACCACTCAGTGGCATATCCACTGCGAACAAAAAACTCTTGCAAAAATTAAATTACACCAAATGCACATTGGGAATAAGCTGCAGGCTTTCTGCCTTTTTTTTCTGACAAAAAACCACCGCTGGTGCAGTGCTGACCATATCAGCATTTCATTTGGAGCTAACACTACAGATCCATTCTGATTTGAAGGCAATGGATTAAAACTACACCAGATACAACAAAAACTAACATTTAAAAGCAAGGCTGGCCAGCACTCAGCTCTGGAGTTACTTCTACTCATCTACAAGAGCTGCCAAAAGGAGCACTGCTAGGAAAAAACACAAGTGAAGAGAGAAATCAATACACTAAGCACTTCCCAGGTGATTTTTGCAGGAGCTGTCGTGATGGTTCCCACTTCAGAGGTCTCCCTAACCTTTTTTCAGTGTTAATGCCCTTTTCTGACAGAGATGCCAAGTCAGGAACTGCACTCCCTTGGAGCAAAACAGCACAAACCTCCAGGCAAACACTGATGAGGCACAAAGGCACCACACTGCTGCAGAGGCACCCAAGAGCCTCTGTGCACTCCAAACACCTTCACGTTGGTGTGGTGGGCCCTGGGCAGGAGGTGGCAGCCCCAGAGCCACCTGCCCACCTGCTCCACCTGAGAGAGCAGCACCTGCTGCCTGCCCCTGGCTTTGGGGCCAGCAGCTCCTGCAGTGCCCACACCAGGCACTGCCCACACCAGACACTGCCCACACCAGACACTGCCCACGGCCATCAGCTGGCCCCGCATTAACCAGGAACACAGAGAAAAACAAAGTCAGCAACACATTGTACACTGTCAGACTTTCTGTCCCTCTGAGCTGGACCAGTCTCCAATTAATACTGCATTCATACTTGCTTTTAAGGCACTGTGATCCAGTGCACAGATACGCACAAAATTCAATATCAAGCTGGCAGAATATTGCTTTCCTGACAACAAACCATTCTCAGATTTAATGTACACTTGTCTGATGACCTTGCAGGAGGGATGAAAGAAGGGCTCGGGGTTTTCTCAGCTAACACACAGACAAATACAGCAGCAGCCTTGCTTGTGTTCTATGAGAGCACCCCTTAATTTAGAGATGAAGCTGAAAGACCTGTACATCTACCTAAATAACAGGGATAAAGATCCTCAGTTCTCTTCTTCCATCCTCAGCATTTTCAAGTCACTACCTGTGCAAAGGATGAAAATCCTATAAAAAGTGGAATTCTGAAATGAGACACCTTGGTCTTAGAAGAAAGAATTTCTTTGATGGAAATCAGGGTACATTGGATTCTTACTGATGCTAGTGCTGAATATTTTCCAATTTTCAAAATATTCTTCAGTACCCTTAATCTGTCGAGGTAACTCCTGAATGGCTCTCTATACACAAATATAGAGGGATCTGGACCCTGATATCTAATCCCAGAAAATGAACAGTCATGAAAAGAAACAAAACCAAACACCAGTGCACCTTAAGCACAGACCCCCTTAGGCTGACAGAAATGGGCAAAATCTACACTGCAGGCTGGAACAAGCTCTGTGGTGTTTTTCTCTGACAAGATCAAACCCTGTCAAACATCTCTAGAAGGAGAAGGAGCAAAAAAAATCAATCAAAGAAGCACTCTCTTAGCTTTATCTGTCAGACTGAAATGCTTCTGAGGCACTTAGTGCCCCGTGCTAGCTGAGGTTCACCGATGAAACACGGCCACAGCTGGCAGGGTGCACAAATAAGTTTGGCCTTTCAGCTCTATTTTAGCCATCAACCTTTCATTTAGGCAGGGTTAAAAAGGACAAGAATTATGGAAGGTTAAAAAAAAACCCATCCTACAGCTCATGAAATTCCAGACAAGGCCAGGCAAGGCTTATTGACCGATGGGGTCAGTCTTGCCAGACCTCTCAAGGTTTCACCTTCCCTTTTCCAGTCTCTCCAGAGCTGCACTCCACTTACTGCAGGCATCAGGAAAGCCAGGGAGGCACTGCCCTCTGATTTTGGGGTTCAGGGTGTGGGACTGGCTGCCAAGGGCTCCATGGGCTGAAGGCTCAGGAAGCCCAAAGAGAATTGTTTCCCACCTCTGCCCAGGACACACGTGGGCTGGCAGGAGTCCCTGGCCTTGCCCTCAGCCAGCAGATGTCCCCACTCCCTCAGTGCAAACATCTCACAACTCCTCTCTGCTCCGGGAAAACCAGCCAGGCAGGCAGAGCCAGGAGAGCTGAGGAGTGGCAGTGGCAAACCTCCCCCTGCCCTGCCCACCGCAGCACTGATCTCAGCAGACACGGCTGTGAAAACACTGCCACGGAGACAAAAGGGATCCCTCTGACCTTCAGCTGCTCCAGCAGGAAAGCTGAGGCCCACAGGCTCCCTGCTGGGAGCTGCCCCTGTGCCCAGGCTGCTGCCACTGCAGCCAAGCTCCCTGCCCTGGAGAGGCTTGTCCAGCCTGGAGGGCTCTGCTCTGGAAGGAGCTGCAAGAGCCACTTGGGCTCTCGTGTGTGCAAACCCAGAGAAACACACTGGAGCTTTCACAGTGGAATCAGCCTCCTGGCTGTGGAGAACCAGGGCTAAAGATGCCAGTTTACTGATAATTCACAGTGGCACAGCCAAGAATGTACATGGAAAGGCAGAAAAGCACATGCAAAGCACCCAGAGTTAACTGCAGGCTGAGATATGGAGATTTCTCTAGAGAACATGGAATAACATACAGAATAACACACACAGGTAAGCCGTGGTAACATATCTGAGGCAGTCATGAGTTAGAAATGTTTATCACATGTGCTGTGACACATAAGCCACATACTTCCACAGTGGGACACAGAGAACAGCTGGAGGCTTCTAGAGATCTGCTCAAGAGTGTTTTGCAGGTTCCTTGAAAAGCTTTGCTTTGAAACATCAAAACAAACAAAGCTTTGGGAAAACAGAACTTGTCTGTAATGTATTTGTGGAATATCCCATGGGAATTTTCTGCTACTTTCTATTTGCCCTCTAAACAATATGATTTGGCCAAATGATTAAGGGGGAAAAACAATCAGGGTCAATTGGGCTGGGCTGGATGGGCAACCTGGTCTTGTGGAAGGTGTCCCTGCCCATGGCAGGGCAGTTGGAACTGGATGGTCTTTAATGTCCCTTCCAACCCAAACTGTTCCATGATTCTGTGCAACAGATTTTTTTTGTAAATCAAAGAGTTTGATTAGTAGAAACACCAACAAAAGCAATCAACCTGAAGTGCTTTGTCTTACCAGAACCATTTAAACTGAAAAAATAAAATTCCTTCCCAACTGAGAAGCTGAGAAGTTTAGGAATGTCAAAATGAAATGTTTTGAACTGCATTGACTTCCATGCCATGGATATTGTTAGCTGTGTGATAAAGCCTGCATTTACCTATATGTTGTTTGTCAGTGTGTGAGTAATGAAGCATTTTAGTCCATTCTGTTCATTCTGGTGCCTCACAGGTTAGGCCACCAAATGTGAATCACTGTCTCAGTGACACACAGGCAGAATACATCTATCTTCTATCCAATCCAACCAAAGGTGTAAAACCAGTGTAGAAGGTTGCTCCATCTCCTTCCCACCCTGTCTCCCCGTGGCTGTTCCCATCCTGGACACACTGCCACAGGAATGCACCAGCACTTCCCAAAGCCAGATTGTCTTCAACACGGGTGGGAGCTTTGCCTCTGACCATCACTTTAACCTAAGGCTCTTCCTTGAATTGAGCCAGGAGTGTTCACTGAACTCCTCTGCAGCAGGGCGTGGGGAACATACTTTCAAGAAGGGCAGAATCTCTGAGGTGGAGAGATGGTCCTTTCCAAGGAAACAGCTGGAGCTGGGAAAGAACAACCACCAGGGCAAATCCACCCCTGATAAGCACTAACATTAAGAAATGTTAAAGAAGCTGACTTAGGTGAACCTTTAAAGCTGAACTCCTTCGTGCATTGCCAGCATGGGTGAGCAAAGAAGACCAGAAGTCCAGATTTTGGGTGGCTGAAGCACAAGAGCTTTACTGGACCAATGCCAGGGTTGGACAGGCAGCCCATGTGCCAAGGGCTGAGGCCTGATACCAGCACTAGATCACTTCTGCCCCAAGGAAATTCACCCCCAAATTCTCACTGGCCTTTTCAACTGTCCTAGACTGAGGAAAACACATTATCCAATTACTGGGGCACAGAAAGTCCATCTGGGAAGTAAAAAAGAAAAATACACACATATGCTCTCATCTCTAATATATGTGTCTGTATGTGTGTGTGTTAATTTTAGCTCAGGATCATTTACATAACCTGATTTAATCAGGATTCCAGACATCAGGTTTTAAATTCCACCTTTTACAGTCACTCTCTAGTACCACAGTGGAGCTGCTTTAGGAGTGGACCATGACAGCTGCTTGCAATCAGAGACAGATACACCCAATTTTGTGGCTGTTTTAAGAGTGGAAATGAAAACCAACTTCTCAGCTGAAAACACCAATAAAATTTAAGTAGATAGAATGTAAATACCAGAGCTGGAGCTTGGAGACAAGTGGGGAGATAACAAACACACTCTTGTTGCTGCAGTGGCTACCCTTGAGCCCAGCAATGCCTTGGGCAGCCCTGCTGGGCACCAGGGGCACAGGGGAGGACAGTGACACCAGCCAGCCTGGATGGGCACCCAGGGAGGGCCCACACTGCCACAGCTGGCACCCCAGGGACCCCCAGGGCCCTGGGACTGTCCTCCTGTGCCACCCTGTGCCAGGGACCTGCCTCCATGTACCACTACAGCACAGACAGGCTGAAGATGCCAGGAATTCCCACCAGTTTCCTTTGTCATGGTTAGCCAGGCCCATTCTGACCCAGCCTTCAGGGACTAACAGCTGCTCCTTTTCCAATTGTAAGTTATCACCTACAGAAGCCTTTTGGGCAGAAAGGTTCTGAGCTTTTGTGCTTGGATCTGCCACTCAATTCCCTCATTCTAAAGTATCCCAATCAGGCTCTGCTGCTCACAGCAGTGGGGGGACAGCACACACCACAGCTTTCCTACACACATTTACAACCCTCACACATATCCGGGCAGCTTAAGCTTCAGTCACTGCCCCTCCCCTCCACACTCCTGCCTCTGTCATGTCAAAGGAGGGGCTTTGAACCTGGATTAATCTGAGGCCTATTTTAAGCTGCAGCTGGCAGCTGCACAGCTACCCAATGCCATGCAAAGGCTTGCTTCTTCTGCAGGGGATTTACTGTGTCCCACAGGAAAGATGTTCTCTCCTGAACACAACAGGAAGAATTAAGCAGGAGCACTTGTATGTGCAGACAACTGCTAGAAAATTCCATTTTAGCACAGAAGTGCAGTAGCAAGTTGATGTATTTACCATATACCAAAGGTCAACACAGCACAGGCCAAATTCCCCAGCCAAGGCAACTTAGAAAGCTCTGCATTGATTTCTTTGGCTTGATCTGCTCTCTGCTCTCCCTCATGCCTCAAACATATCATATGAGATGAGGTGGATCATCTCTGCTGACAGCTGTGGATATGTGTTTTGGTGGAAAGGCTCCCAGATGCAGGACTCTGACCTTCACGGGCTGCTCAGAGCCTGCCCACTGCAGCATGACACACCATTCTGTAAGGCCTGGCTGCTAATGAGCACCACATCTTCTCCACAGCATAATTAGCTCATCTCTTGTGACAGCCTCTGTAATGGGCCAACATTCTCACAAACCAATTAGTCTAATACAGGTTATTGAGCTCTAAGGTATCTGAGAAACTTAACTTTCAGAATAAATCAGAGTATGAAAGTGAATGCTGCCAACACCTCCTTTGCTTTGCTTCTTTTTTCAAAAGCTTTCAAAACATAACTCTGACACGTTACTTCCCTTAAAGCCTGCTGAAAATACACACAGTAAAATCAATTTAGTGTACCCATGTAAGTTATAAAGTGTTTCTCCTATAAAGGAGTTTACTCAGCATTGCCAGTGCTTCCAAATGTATGGATCCAAAGCAATGAAAAATAAACCAGGTCTGGCAAGGGATTTAGTGATGTTGCATTCAGCAAACAGTTTTAAAAGAGGGGATTTACCAGGTGTGTGATACTGATCACTGTTTAATATTTATGTCACAGGCAGAACAGATTCTAATCCTAAGTACCCATAATACATACAGACAGAGAAGAAAAGCAGAGTGTGTGTTTCAAGCCCCCATGAATGGCTGGATCTCAGCTAGCAGTGTCCTGTCAGCACTCTCAGCAGGTTCCTCAGAGCAGTTCACAGCTGGCTACCAGGGCAGGTGGAGGCCAGGGCTTGCCTGAGAGCTGAGTGTGCAGCTCTCAGGAAGGATGACGTGTCAAAAAGCACCATTGCTTCCTCAGGGCTGCTCCATGCCCACGGGAAGCACAAAGAGCCTGGCTACACTGGGATCCCCATAACTGCACAGAGTTTCCTTTCCTGCTTTTGTTTTTTTAAATTGGGTTACCAGAAGATACAATTGGGTTACCAGAACAGAATTTTGAAGGGCTGAGCTCCACCCACCAGGAGAATGGCAGCAATTGCCCTTCCCTTCAGCACCCCTGTCACAGACCCACAGCACCACCATCCCAGTCAGCTGAGCCAGCCCCTCCCAGAGGCACTGACAGCCCAGGGAATGCCCTGTGCTGTACACAAGGGGTTAATTCTGATAACCCACTGTGCATGCACAGGCTGACAGGACCACACAGACGTGCTCCACAGGGATGTCTGCTGTCCTCTGGAAGAGTGGGGCAGCACACACTAACCCAGCTTTTCAGTCAGCCAGGCAGGCAGGCTCAGGAAGAACCACTGAGCGCTGCTGGTGAGCTCTGCTTTCAACCCCCACCCTGTTTAACTGTGCAATACCTTGGCTATTTCTGTGGTTTCTGCCACCATGAAAGTGAAGCTGATGTTCACCAGATCTGTGCCACTGCAGACACACACTATCCGTCCTTCCAGCTCGTTTTCTGATTTCCCCACAGCCTCGAGTGCAGTCAGTATTTTGGGATCCTGTGAAAGAGAATTAAGAACTTGCTACATTTGCAACACTTCTGTTATGCAAGGCACCATGGTAAAAATGCATTTACACCTTTAAACCTTTGCCAGTCATCTTAAATGAGTGCTTTCACTCAGAAACACTGTGTGCAAACCGGAAAAAACAACACATTCTAACAGTTAGGAACATGATTGTGAGAACTCATATTTTCATCACGAAGAAGAAAAATTAATCACTCCAAGGACTGAGCCAGAGGATCAGAACTAATCTCTAAGTTAATGACTCCAATCTAGTTAAGTCCGTAGCTGCTGAGGTCAGGATCCCTGTGGGTCCCTGGCTGCTCCTTGTGAGGTGTCACACGAGCTGCTGTCCCTGCTGCTGGCCTTTCTGGGCACGTCTTTAAGGCAGGGCTGAAGGCTGGGGCACACTGGTGGGGCTGTGGCACGGGGCTGTCTGCATCACCACATCTCTTGCCCCTTCTGTGGGGCAGAGATCTCGGCCTGCAGACTCCCAAGGGCATTTCTAAGAGGGAGTTAGCAACACAAAACCACTTTACATGTGAAAGGGCTCACAGCAAACCTCCTAAACTGAACGACTGCTGGCAGGACAGCCACAACCCAGTGCAGAAAACCCTGCACATTCCTTCTGAATGCTACTGAGCATATTTCCACAGGCTTGGGGTTCTCCAGAACTCCTAGCTAGTACTTCTGCTGAAACTCTTTAAAAGGCAGACTGTGACCAGCTGCCCTCTCTGACCACATAAATGCATAAAGAGGGATGCAAATGTTTCTACAGTTTATGCCAATGGAGAGAGAAGATAAAATAAATTCCAACAGAGTGAAACAAAATGAATGGAAAACGAAACATGTTTTTTTCAGATCCCTAAATAAGTATTACAATAAACTGTTACAAGATAATTAAAATATCCTGATACGTGCTCTGAATGTCTGCTCAGCTCTCAGAGCATCCTGAACCCTGCAGCACATCAGAAAGGCCAGATGACTGAACCTGCCCACTGCAATCACAACAAATCACTGCAAAACTTCAGATTTGAGCCTGTTATTGCAAAATAAGAGCTGGGTTACTGGTATTATTTAAAGAAATGAATGCCATCCTGCATTTCACCTTCAGCTTAAACCTTGCTTGTTAAAATGACAGTAAAAAGTGAGGATAGAGTACCTTTGGTACAGCTCCAAAACGAACACTGTTGATCAGGGAGCATTCTAACACCTGTCCCTCCTGAAAGGACAAAAAGGAGACAAGTTCAAAGGTCTGCTGAGACAAGGCTCCACCGGGAATTTCAGCAAAAATAAACAGTGAACTTTATTGGCAAACTCTCTTAATAAGCACTAAGCAGCATATTTCCCTCTAATGTCAGCTGATTCCTTCTTAAATGCTTCACTGCTGTCAATTCTAAAAAGAATAGCATGAAGACTAGTTTTGTAAATAAAATAACACAATATTTTAGATTTTTTAAAAACAGAGTGTACATAAAGTGCAATAACATGCAATATACATTCCTGACATAATTGCAATATACCTTTCCTTCACTTTTCCAGCTCAGAAAGAAACCAAATTCATCCACTTGGAAGAGACAGTTGCTCTCAAAGACAAAAGATTCCTATAGAAAAGAAATACAGACCATTATTTGAGTCAGTTTGACAAATATCAATTATTTATCATTTGAACATAAAGGATTGTTCTGTTCCTTCCCAAAGACCCTCCTGCAGAATTTTCTGTTCCCCAAAAAAAACAGAAACAAGGGAGGCAAGCTTTTAAAAAAGAGATCACTTTTAATGATTTGTCTTATTGTGGACACTTGAGACACTGGAATGCACAGTGTCTCAACTAATATTTTCCTACCTCATTTCAACTAAATGAAGATGTTTTATTAAATAGAAGCGGTGATTCCTACCTAATAAAAAATCTTAATGAAATGGAACTTCAAGAAATTTATTGAAAATTAAATGCTTTAAGGTAAAAAATACATAATTTGCCAAGGCCACCTTCAGGATCAAATGGCCACACTTCCTTTAAACGTGCAGAATGTGGGAAGCCCTTTTCTGTTGCACTGTGGCAGTGTACATGCTGTGAGTGCTTTGCAGCCAGAGTGAATGACAAGCAGAGCCTGAAGGATATTGATTTGTAGGAGAAATCAGGAAAGAATGCCATTCCAGAGAGACTGGGCAAGGCAAAAATCAGATTAGCTGAATTGAAAAAGAGATTTCCCCCTCACACCTCCAGCCCCAATTAGAGCATCATAAATTAAGCTGAAATTCAGGAAAAGCAGAATCAATCACTTCTTCAAGAAAAAGAGGATCCAGAACTTCCTGACTGCCTTAACTGAAGAGCAAGGAGGATTTGTGGGAAGAGTCCTCTGTGAGGAAACCAAGCAGGCTCCCAAGTGTGCTGCAAAAAGCCTGGAACAAACTGCAGCAGCCTGGAGCAGGAGGGGCTCACAGGATGGGCAAACAACGCTCTGCTGAGGGGGGAAAGCAGGGGGAAAGCAGGACCCCCTTTCTGGGGGTTTGGGGCCCTCACTCACTCCTCACAGGCTGTGGCTGCAGCAGGGTCTGCTGAAGGAAGAGAAAGCTTTTTTCCCCATCTCCAACACTATCTACTTCATTTATCTGGCCCCAAATCTGGAAACACAGGGTAAACCAACTATCCCTATCATGGCAGGCCTCGTGACAAAAAATACCTTTTACTTCCATTGCAAAAGATAAGAAAATACTAATATCCCTGGAGGCACTTACCTCCACCTCACAGACATCTCCTGCTCAAACAAGATTAAAAGTACACCCTGATAAAATTATTCTTACCAGCATATCAATGCTGAGTACAGGGTAAACTTCTCAGCACTTTATTTCAGCTGCCTGTGTAAAATGCCCTGTTTTGCATTCCTTTATTAAATGTGGATTAAAGCACAGCTGAAAGCAGGATCATAGCAATCATATTTCAGATAGAGTAGAGATTGATTTTCTAAAGTAGATAAAACCACTCCAGTTCTCAAGTGATGCATTTGAATCAGAAAATGAATATTCTGTGTTCTCTTCCTTTCCTCTGTAATAGGTAGGTCCTCAGTTTATATATCAAAAAAAAAAAAAGCAATATTCTCCCTCCCTCCATTTGATAGATATACAAAAAATGGAAGGATTCACTTTGTTTAATAATGTGCTTTATGAATCTGCAAAGATGAGAGTTTTATACACGTTACAGATATTTTGATCCAATTCTCCTTTTCTCTTCCTCAGGGCTTATGTCAAATCAGAGGGATTAAATATATTTTAAAGCCATTTCTTTTAAAAGCAGAAAAAACCCTACCTAGCAATAAAGTGTGTTGGTATTGCCTCCCCACAGATATTTTGAGGGTATTACCAGAAAAAAATTAAAGTTTCTTTGTGTACAATGAAAGCAAAACATGAAATATTCTGGCACTTCTGCATATTTAAAAGAGAATAGCAAATGAAAGGCAACTGGGTCTCACCTCTTCGTATCTATCAAACACAGCTCCATCTTGCATAAAAGAGGGAACTGGCTTCTGCCAGTTAAATTCATAAGGTTTTGCCATGATTACAGAAGAAAAACCTGAAATGGAATGGAAAAGCACAGTTCAATTACTGTCCTTCAAAAGGAGTATTTCAAAGGCCAAGCAGGGAAAAAAGTCACTTTTAGCTTTTTCTTTCACAGAAGTACTAAAGAGTCACAGTGCATCTCCAAATCAGGAGCTTTTCTCCTAGGAGTAATTTTGTTTCATATCTTTAAAATTGAAAATACCTGTAAAATGTGTGTATGAACTTAATTATTTGAACAACACTTGCACTGTAACTTCTGGAGTGCAATGAGGCTGGGATTAACCTAGCTCTAGGGACCAAACACCACAACCTGTAATGCAGACAAATGCTTCTTATTTTACTGGAGAACACCAGATGCTACAGAGACAGACTGAATTGTTTCTTAACATCCCAAACTGTATGCCACAGAGGCAAAATACATTTTTCTGTCTCAAATTTCATTTATGTTAAATAAGTTCCTGGGTATTTTATCCACAACTCAAGATGTGAATAATATGCATGTCAAAATCCATAGGGAAAACTACTGTTTAGAGATAGAGGCCATTAAATAAAGCTAGGTAGTTGTATTGTGCACTTCTGCAAGAGAACAAATGTGAGCAGAATTGTTAATTTAGAATAAAACCCAGAAGTCACATTGTATGGACATTACAATAAAGACAGCAAGTTACCAGTAACCTTTGCCATGCCTTCCAGGTTGCACTGGAAGGGGCAGAAAACAGGGCAGAAAATGCCCCAACTAAACACTCTGCAATTTAATTTCAGTTCTTTTCATCTGGAGTGGCTGCTCCTGGTCCCAAGTGCCATCCAGGACACACAGCACCTGGGCACCCCCTTATCCCTGCAGCAGAGGGACTGGGAATGCCCTTGGCAGCAGCAAGGCCAGGTGAGCCGGGTCAGGGAATCGTGCTGGGAGAGGGGACATGGAGGGGACACAGGACAGGACAGCCCTGAGCCCAGGCTGTGCTCTCATGGAGGGGACACAGGACAGGACAGGGCCAGCCCTGAGCCCAGGCTGTGCTCTCATGGAGGGGACACAGGACAGGGCCATGCCAGTGAGCCAGGCTGTGCTCTCATGGAGGGGACACAGGACAGGGCCATGCCAGTGAGCCCAGGCTGTGCTCTCATGGAGGGGACACAGGACAGGGCCATGCCAGTGAGCCCAGGCTGTGCTCTCATGGAGGGGACACAGGACAGGGCCAGCCCTGAGCCCAGGCTGTGCTCTCATGGAGGGGACACAGGACAGGGCCATGCCAGTGAGCCCAGGCTGTGCTCTCATGGAGGGGACACAGGACAGGGCCATGCCAGTGAGCCCAGGCTGTGCTCTCATGGAGGGGACACAGGACAGGGCCAGCCCTGAGCCCAGGCTGTGCTCTCATGGAGGGGACACAGGACAGGGCCATGCCAGTGAGCCCAGGCTGTGCTCTCATGGAGGGGACACAGGACAGGGCCAGCCCTGAGCCCAGGCTGTGCTCTCATGGAGGGGACACAGGACAGGGCCAGCCCTGAGCCCAGGCTGTGCTCTCATGGAGGGGACACAGGACAGGGCCAGCCCTGAGCCCAGGCTGTGCTCTCATGGAGGGGACACAGGACAGGGCCAGCCCTGAGCCCAGGCTGTGCTCTCATGGAGGGGACACAGGACAGGGCCAGCCCTGAGCCCAGGCTGTGCTCTCATGGAGGGGACACAGGACAGGGCCAGCCCTGAGCCCAGGCTGTGCTCTCATGGAGGGGACACAGGACAGGGCCAGCCCTGAGCCCAGGCTGTGCTCTCATGGAGGGGACACAGGACAGGGCCAGCCCTGAGCCCAGGCTGTGCTCTCATGGAGGGGACACAGGACAGGGCCATGCCAGTGAGCCCAGGCTGTGCTCCCATGGAGGGGACACAGGACAGGGCCAGCCCTGAGCCCAGGCTGTGCTCTCATGGAGGGGACACAGGACAGGGCCATGCCAGTGAGCCCAGGCTGTGCTCTCATGGAGGGGACACAGGACAGGGCCATGCCAGTGAGCCCAGGCTGTGCTCTCATGGAGGGGACACAGGACAGGGCCAGCCCTGAGCCCAGGCTGTGCTCTCATGGAGGGGACACAGGACAGGGCCATGCCAGTGAGCCCAGGCTGTGCTCTCATGGAGGGGACACAGGACAGGACAGGGCCAGCCCTGAGCCCAGGCTGTGCTCTCATGGAGGGGACACAGGACAGGGCCAGCCCTGAGCCCAGGCTGTGCTCTCATGGAGGGGACACAGGACAGGGCCAGCCCTGAGCCCAGGCTGTGCTCTCATGGAGGGGACACAGGACAGGGCCATGCCAGTGAGCCCAGGCTGTGCTCCCATGGAGGGGACACAGGACAGGGCCAGCCCTGAGCCCAGGCTGTGCTCTCATGGAGGGGACACAGGACAGGGCCATGCCAGTGAGCCCAGGCTGTGCTCCCATGGAGGGGACACAGGACAGGGCCAGCCCTGAGCCCAGGCTGTGCTCTCATGGAGGGGACACAGGACAGGGCCAGCCCTGAGCCCAGGCTGTGCTGCTGTCCCTGCAGTGGCAGCTGGGATGCTCAGCCACTCCTGCCTGTCCCCAGGGGCAGCACATGGACTAAGGGTGACCAGCCCTGCTCTGCTCAGCACAGACACAAGACCTGGGAACATTTGTCCAAGTGAGAAGAATGAAGAGTCACACAAAGCTCCAGGGAGAGCATGACAGCCTGGGCAATGCACACAGACATGTCTGCTCTGACTGCATTTTAAACCCACAATAAACACAAGTGATTGTAAGAGCTGAAAAGTTTGTAGTATGCCCCTTGTCTGTCATTTTCATTCACATAAAACATCTTCTAACGAAGAGAAGAGAAGAGAAGAGAAGAGAAGAGAAGAGAAGAGAAGAGAAGAGAAGAGAAGAGAAGAGAAGAGAAGAGAAGAGAAGAGAAGAGAAAGAAAAGGGTCCAACATTTGTCTTAAGGACAGTTATTTTGGTAATTTTCTACTGAAAAAATAACCCTACTGCTTAAAACATGCAAAGTAGATTTTCATGTTAACCCATCTCCTGCCCTATCTGTTTAAATGTCTTCTATTACCAGAATGGTCTTCAAATACAACAGGCAGCTCATGCAGCAAGCTCCCATCCTTCTGGGAAAAGCTGACACATTCTGTGCTAAAACACCAGGAATGTGATGGCACTTTTAAGGCTGTGAAGAACATTCCTCCAAAGTCCCAAGCCTGTGGAAATGGCTTTTTCCCCTTTTATACTGGTGCTGAACCCCACACAAGCCCAGATTTAAAGTTCTGCTGGTGCTCTGAACTCGGTGTAAGGCACATCCTGATGCTCCCTCCACAGCTGGCACCCTGAAAGCTGGGTGTGAGGAGTGCTTGAGCACACACTGAACTCTCAGAAACACCCAGCACCTTGACAGCACACACATGCACCTGGTGAGCTGGCAGAGCTCTTCATGCAGCCCCAGAAACACAGCTCTGGACCAGCCTCCTGCACAGAGTCCTCTCCTCCCCATGGTACTCACACTGTCTGATGAACCCCTCACTTCATCGCTCATTGAACAGAAGGAATGAGCTCCCCACTTTGTAGGAGCTCCACAGAGTCCTCTCCTCCCCCTGGTACTCACACAGTCTGATGAGCCCCTCACTTCATCACTCACTCGACAGAAGGAAGGAGCTCCTCACTTTGTAGAAGCTGCACAGAGTCCTCTCCTCCCCATGGTACTCACACTGTCTGATGAGCCCCTCACTTCATCGCTCAGACACTGAACAGAAGGAAGGAAGGAGCTCCTCACTGGGCTGCATTGTGCATTTCCCAGACCCTGCCGCCAGCCCGGGTCCTGTCCACGTTTCCTGGTGCTCTCTGAAGTGTGGGGTCCGGACCAGGAGCAGCAACCCAGCCCCACCCCCTGTCACAGAACCAGGATTACAGCGCTCCATCCCCTTTGCATGAAGTGGGTTTAGCAGCAGGGAACACGCCTGACTGCTCACAGCCCTCCACAAGCAGCTTCTGTCCCGGGGGCTGCAGCTCCTGTGTCTGCTCCTCCCCGGTCCCTTCCCAGCACTCTCCCAGGTCACTTCAGTTTGCAGATGAGCGGAGACAGATGAAGTGTGAGGGAAAGGCAGCTCCAGTACATGCAGCAAGGAGGTGGAGGAATCGTAACAAACAACATTTTTAAGCCTTATGCTTTGGCAGCTATGCAGAAGGTGAAAAAAATTCTCTCTGCCTTTAGAAAGGCTCTTTTCAGTCTCTCACATTTCTTACACTCCTCTCAAAAATCCATTTTTTCCTTAACCCTGTTAGCTTTTAAGATCACCAAACTAAAATACAAAATATTCCCCTGTCACTCTTAGGACCACTGTTAATCTTCATTGCTTTTAGCAGTTCTAAGAGAGTGAAAAACAACACCAATCCCAACCAGCAAACCTGAACAAACAGACACTGTAGCATTCATATGGCTGCAAATATATGCATACATATATCCTCACTATGATGAGAATCAAGAATTACCCTCTTTAGAGAAATTAAATAACAATGAAATGTGCGAAGATTCAACTGGGAGACATAGAAGGTTAAGGAATTAAATTTAAAGGCAGCAAAATTTTAATTTGAAAACTTTTATATTGCCTTTAAAAACTGAAATCAAATTTCTTACCGACTTAAGAGTTCTCAAAGTATAACAACAGCTCTGAATACATAGCATTCACAAAAGCAGAAAGAACACTCATGGAAACACACCTCAGGAGGTAATTAATGACTGCAGGGAGAGGTGGGTGAAGTGCAGCAGTTAAATGCCTCTTGCAGTATCTCCCTTTCTCCAACACTGATTTGTGCCTGAAGCCATGATTTGGATGACATGAAACTCACCTGGAGTACCCAAAGAGCCGGGACACAAAATTAACCATATTCAGGAGAGCATTAATTAACACAAACGTCTTCCTCTTCTGTAAGCTTGGCTGTACTAAGCTAAATCTGGGGCGTGTGGGCTGTAAATGCTGGGTTTTTTCATCCTCTGACCAAAAGAAGGACAAGGTGCGGCTGAACAGGAGGAGGAAAGGATTCTGTTAACACGAAGGAGACAAATGTTTGGGGAAAGAGGTGATATTCTAAACTAAGCCACAGGGCTGGCCAGCGTGATGGATAGGATACTCCTTGGATCCCACAAACATCCTGTCATTGCTGAGACACTGCTGGGAAGGACAGCAGAGCTCCCCAGAGCTGCCCCCCCAGTTTCAAACACCATTTCCGCACCCGGCCCCCAGTATCCTAACAGGACCTGGAGATTTTTTTTTAGTCAATATTATTTTTGCTTCTGGAATGAATCCCTCTTTGCTGAGTGACAGGTGAGGAGGCTCCACACTCTGTGTTTGCCATTTCACCACTTACCTCTTGGAATTGCACCCCCTAAACTTGCCCCAGTTACTGTCTGTGCGGGTTTCAAGTGCAGCACCCACCCAGCACTATGCTCAGTTTAGTAATCTTGCCCAGGAATATATGTTTTTCTTCAAGGAAGCAATTTAAAAAACCAAAAAAACGAATCTATTTCCCATTCCCAGTCACCCCAGGACATCCCCCTGCCCTGAAGTATATATAACCTTTATCATCACTCCAGTTTGGTAAACAAGATTCTTCATTACAATGACAACCAGATCTAGATCAGCAGACTTCTCTAACTTTTGGGGTTTTTTTATGGACTTCATCCCAGTCCATCTCCCTGCAGAGCTGTGGACTAGAGTGAAAATCCAGCTGTCCATGACCAAACGGGCAGTGCAGCACTGAAATTCTTATAAAAATGCCCCTTTCATTTTTGAATGAGGCTTTGAAGTACTTTCATATTCAAATACTGTAAATGTTTCTAGAAACCTGAAGAAAAGTCAGAACTTTGTGTATTTATGCCTCAATGTCAAACTCATTTGGTCATAAAGGTACTGACATTAACATAAGCAAAATGCAGAGACAGGGAAAATTAAGAAAAGCAAAATGCAATTTCATGTCTTTTAAACATGAAACCTTGGTTTCAACTCTAGAACTTGAAATGCAGGGTAAGTTTTAAGAAAATAAAAGCCACTATAGTGTGAATCCCATGTAAAAAGTAACAGGGCCACGCTGCTGAATTTCTGCAGTGCCCACACCATAGTATAAGACAATTCCAAGATTTCCCAGCTCTCCAAGCTGTTCCACAGACAAATTTTGCTGGTTTTTTCCCCTCTTTTATTCAAGATTAATTTTTCAGCAGGCTGTTTTTAAACACATTATTCCCACAGCTAATGCAAGCAAATGAGAGCAGTTCTCCCCAAAACAAGGTCCAGGAGCAGCAGCAGCCACCCAACACTGCTCTGTTTCCATTCCTCCCATCTTCCATTGCACTGGAATCGCTGGGATTCAGGGGCAGCTGCGGGCTCAGAGCACCACGGGAGGAGCCTGCTCTGAGCTGCCCTGCTGGGCACTGCCCCAGCTCAGGGAGGCTGCCCTGCAGAGCTCACGGTGATACCTGCTCCTGGTCCTCCTCCAGTCCCAGCCGTGCCCCAGTCACCCCCTCTGATCACAGCCCCTCTTCCTAGCAAGGGGAAGTCCTAGGGTAAAACACAGGACTCAAACATCACCCCCAGCTTCCTCAGATTTTTTAATTCTTGTCCTAATGGCTTCCCAGTTTATCCATACTTAGAGTTTTTCCCCAGCCTTCCTATTAATTTGAAAACTCTCATGTTTTGACGTAAGTGCTGACCACCCACCCTTTTTGAGGGGGACAGCACTTGCCTTTATGAGAAGTTAATGGTGTAGAAAGAGACACGCTGCTTTTGTAAATAAACTTATTTCCAACTCCGTTCTGACAATTAGAAACACATTTAAATCAAGCCATTATGGAAAGCTTCTCAGATGATTCACTCAGGTCTAATTCCTCACAAACTTCTAAATTACAGGCACTTCTAGGCCCAAGAAGGTAAATTATGTCTCTGCTCAGGAGCAATAGAGAGCCCCTGGAGCAGAGCTTCCCTTTTGAATTGATCACCAAAGTCACCTGGACTCATCACACACTGGGATCAGTCCTTGTGTGCCACCATTGTCAAGCAGCTTTACTAGTTTCACTTGCTGACCAAAATGAGCCTTCAGGTAGATGTCACATGAAATGCCTGGAAAAACAAAAATAAAGCTGCAATTGCAACACCCAAGTGTTCAAAGGAAAGGTAACACTACTGTTTTCAAAACAACTCCTAAAGCAACAAGAGAATCCATACATACTCTGAGAAGAAGGTATGACTTGAATAGTGAGCTAAAATGCAGAACTATCAGAACTGGATGTTACTGAAAACTTAAGTGTCAAAAAACAATAAACCAGGCATAGAAAACTACAAACGTCATGGAATTAGTAAAGTTGTATTTACTATTCTTTCCTTCTGGTAACAGCAAATTTGGTGTTCATATTCTCGATTTTGTAACAGCAAAGGTGGGAGGAAAAGGGAAAGGCACAGATCTCCCCAAGGGATTATTTCAGGAGGGAAAATGCTCATAATGCTGTGAACTGTACAGAGGATTTAGCAATCTGGCTCCTCAAAAGACAGTAAATGACAATTGATATTCATTTATGCATATTATTCAGTATGCATCTAACAGTAACATATTTCTTTAGATCTGTCAAGTGAGCTTCATTTCATGGGAGCATGTGATGAGGAACCACTCCCCAGAACCTCCCCTGTTTTGCCTCATTCCAGTAACACCAACCATGCAAAATATTAAGTTGCCTAAAAATGTGGAAGATGCTACATTTTTACCTTTAGGCATGCAGAAGTCTTAGAGGTGCTGAAGATTTATTTAGTATAATATCAAGTGTCCCATTTCCTGGAAGCCATCCCATCCCCAGGTGGTAATAGAGAGCAAATTGGACTTTGATGGAAACAATGGTTTGTGAAATCGCTGCCAAGATCCCTTCTGAACTGCTATAGCATGTGATGGGTGTATACAGTGTGCCTGGATTTAACCAGCAGTGACTTTTAGTCAGTTTAATTACTTCACTCTGTGCCTTTCAGTGGAAAGCAGTGTTAAAACACAGGCTACCTCATGGAATAATAAAACAAACAAACAAACAAACAAACAAACATGCAGCACTTGCAAACCATCTCAAGTATTTCCTGATTTACTGAGGCCCAGAGTCTCTCTTTAGTTTTGTAAACTCTGACACCTTGTGTCACTACAGCAGCAAATTACAGCCTAAAGCAATGGGATTTGTCAGATTTATTTAAAAAAGAAGTTTTCAATATGGTGTTTGGGCAATTAATACCATGCTTAATTTCTACTGTTGCTTAATCTGCTGCTGACAGGTAACACATCTTAAGTCAGGGAGTAGTGTTTCTCACTTTTAGCTACACCTGTACAAAGTGTTTGTGCAAATTATTTCAATTCAAATCATGGGCGATTTTGACATTTAGAACTTCAGTTTCTTCTTTTTAGCTTCGTTCTTGAGCTTTGTGCTCTAAAAGATCTCAAGTAAAAATGGTTCCTGTACTTTCATTGGATAGGAAGACAGGAATAAATGTTTGAAATTAAAATTCTAAGAAGAGTTCAGGTGGGAGCACAGATAAACAGCAAATACCATAAGTGAGCATCACTCCAATTACAAATGCAGGAGTTCAGGAAGGATCCAAGGACATAAAACAACTGCAAGATCCTAAGGCTGACTTATTAACTACAAATACCACGAAAACAAACTTCCAAACTGCATTAATATCAGCAGTCTTTCCTTTTTAAGTGCAAGGAAAAGTTTTGGAAAGAACACAGTGTAGCACCTCAAACACAAATAAAACAAGCTCCAGCTATCAGCTGCTCCGTGACCACATCCTGAGGACACAATTGTCTGTTTCCAGAGCCTGACACAGGCCCGGACTTCGCATTAATAAAATGCTATGAAAGGTCAAGATCATATTTTTGTAATAAATTCTAAATCCCTGCATGTTTGAAATAATCCCTCCTATGGTCAGGTACTTTAGTTCAAACCAAACTGTAATAAAGTTTGGATATGATTCATTAGGAACTTTTTCAAAATATACAGATAGATGAAAAACTAATAAGCTGTGAAGAACATAGATGTTACTTTAAAATCTAAAATTAGTAAAGTGACATTATAATTTGCTGGTTTTCTGGACGATTTCTGAGAAAACAAGAGTGACCCACATTGCTGGCTTAAAACTTCAGGTGATCTTTGGCAATTGTTCCAGCAGTCTAAAATACATTAACATCAAAAAGCTGCATTTGTCATTTGACAGTTGGCAGTGTGTTAAAAGTAGGTATTTGTTGGAAGTTTAAACTAATTACAAATGTCTTGGTACCCTGGATAGAGCCTAGGAACTACAGTCACCATGGAAATGCACAGGGCATTTTAAGATGGTTATTATGCAGTTCAACCCATGGCATCAGTAAGATTTTGGTATCTATCTCAGAAGATGCAATGCTGCTCAGATTCCATCTCAGCACCCACCTTCCACCCTAGAGACAGCTTCCTTTCCTTTTTCCTTTCCCCTTTCCTTTCCTTTCCTTTTTCCTTTCCTTTCCTTTCCTTTCCTTTCCTTTCCTTTCCTTTCCTTTCCTTTCCTTTCCTTTCCTTTCCTTTCCTTTCCTTTCCTTTCCTTTCCTTTCCTTTCCTTTCCTTTCCTTTCCTTTCCTTTCCTTTCCTTTCCTTTCCTTTCCTTTCCTTTCCTTTCCTTTCCTTTCTCCTTTCCCCCCAGAGTCACATCTCAAAGGCAGGGGAATGCAGGCAGGGCACTATCAGCAGGTTGGAATTTACCAAAATTGGAAATTACCGCTGTCCTTCTGCCCAGGCCAGCAGGAGAGACTTGAGGTGCAGCTTTTTCACCTGCTCCCTTCTGTGGCAGGCCAGGCTGAGTAAGAGCAGAGCAGAGCTGTGAGCTGCCCTTGCTGGAGTGTGGCTGGAGCAGACTGCAGCTCCCCATGGAGATTTCAGTTGGCTGGTTTCATTTTATTTTTCTGCCAAGATTTCAAGTTCACATCACAGCAAAAGAAAATCTCCCAGTCCGTATGAGGAAAAGAAACCACATGGGGCTCACAGCGTGTGCTTCAACACTGGCGTGCAAAAAGCAGCTCTGGGAATCACAATGATATTTAATGGATGGGGAAAAATAATAATAACTGCCTGGCCTAAACCCTGTTGTAGAGGTTCAACTTGTTTGTTTTTCTCACCCCCCAGCCGTCACTCTGCCTGTTGTATCATCACTTGCTCAGGAAACACACATTCCCTTTGGGGCACGAGGAGTCAGAGGGTCCAGGCTGCAGCTGGGGGTGAGCAGACAGCTCTGGAGCCCCGGATGGACGTTTTGCTATTTCCCATTTTCCTTCCTCCCTCTCAAGACTGAGGCTAGCAAGACTTGTCTGAATTACAGGATTGGCGATGCTAAGTACCCCTTTCACCAGCAGTGACACCCAGTGCTAACTCATTAACAAAGTGGGCTGAAGATGAGATTGCCCTGGTTCTAAACACAGGGTATCACAACTAGGCAAGGCTGAAAATAAACTGCTGCCCAACATTTGGAAATCCAGAAGCCCACTTTCCAGCAGGATAAATACAGACAGCCACGTTGGAGATACACCAGATTATCACTTACTTATCTCTTCAGTTCCATAGAGAAGCAAGAGGAAAAGCAACTGGTTCTGAACTTTTAGCTATTATTCCTTCATTATGGTAGGTAGGTGGCAGAGTAAGCATTTCTTGTCAATCTGTTTCAGCCACGTTTCTTTTTAAACAGTTGTTGTGCCACTGCCCAGAAGCTCTGAAAACAATAGGAAAGATTGTGCAGAAAATGTGGCCAAGGATAAAGGAAAAATATGCCCAATCCTTTAGCTCGTAAGCTCATAGTTAACCATAAGCAGAAAATGGGAATGCATAAAACATGGCATCAGAGTCTCTTTCACTAATCCCTGCCTCAGAGAACCCGTGCAATCTGCATATTCATTTCTACTAATCAAATATTAAAGCAGCTCTCTTGACATTGTGCTCTGTTGCCCGTCCCTGCCGTGGCCACGGAACTGACAGCTGCTGTCTCTGTGGGGTGAGGGGAGGCTGCCTGCCAGAACTGATCTGACAGAGCAGTGACAGTGCTCACACAGTCATTTCTGAGGCATTCAGCTGCTGACACGCTTCAGAGCAGCACCCTCACGTGTCACTCTGGCTATGAATGTGGGGCTTGTGGAAGAAATGGGGCAAAACCAGCCATGTCAGCTGCTAAAGAAGGGTGGGAGCGTGCTCCAAGCCAGCAGCCTCTCTGGGTTTCCTGCTGGATGCACTTGGCCCCTTCAGCTATTCGTAATATAGATATGAAATTTCTGAAGGAAAGGCATCTCAGTTTTTGATTGCTCCAAGTGGATGATTTGACAGAGTATTCCAAAAGGGATAAAAATAAAAGTGTTGGTATGTAACCTATTTGTCCTGGATGGAGACAGAACGGAGGGCCAGCCTGCCAGTCAGGAGTGCTGGTATGGCCTGCTGGCCCCTCTGGAACCCTGCTCTGACAGCTCCTGATAAACACCAAGATCTACAGCATGCTGACAAACCCCAGCTATTCCGATTTTTCTGGACCAGCTGGCAACACCAGTCAGGGGACTCAATTTCTCTGAATTCCTAACTTCAGGCTGTAATTTCAGTGTCAAGCAGCAGGAAAAGACAGTGGGAGCTGACCCCACTCTGAGCTCCTCCTCCTCCTCATCATCATCACTGTTCCTTCTTGCCCCCTGCTGCTGTGACCCCTTTTGTGCTGAGGAGGAAAGGCACACAGCACAGAGGACAGCTCTGCCCTCACAGGTGCATGGGGAACACACCCAACGGGCAGGGACAGGAGCAGCACCCTCTCCTCCCTCCCTGGAAGGTGAGAGCACACACACCATGAGGACATTCCTCACTCCAGACAGCCATCAGGGTGGAGAGCAGTGAAATGGGAGGGGAAGGGCATCAGAACTGAAAAGAGGAGGAAGGAACTACCAACAGGAAAAGCTACAGGAAGCAAGGATGGGGTGGCTGGCACTGATGTGGGCTGAGGCAGCATGACAAAGTGCCCGAGATGGCCACGCTTTCACCAAGCTAGGAAAGAACAGCAGATAGCTTGGGAAAGCTGAAGTGGAAATTATTTGGGATAGCACAGGCAAGGCTATTTTTAGAGATTATTCCAAGTATGAAGCTGGGTTACTGCAATATGGCTGGAAAGGAAGGAACTGGGTGGAACATACACTAAGAAAGACCAGAAGAAAAACAATGCTGGTGCCTGTGTGTGGGGGTGAGAAAGAGAGAAGGAACACTGCCAGCATTCCAGGCAGGGGCCGAGGGGGTCAGTCCCTCACTGTGGCAGCTCAGGAGGGGATGGCAGGGCTCCTGGAGGGGAGGAGCTCAGCACTGCCCCACGCTGCACACAGACCAACAGAGGAAGGGGGAAGAAGCTTGGAAAGGTAAAGAACAATCTACAAGTGAGGGTGGAGGTCAAAGAAAGAGCAGTCTGTTTGGCACCCATCAAATGCAGTGGGAATCAACAGACATAACCAGTTACATCATAAAAATTGATGAAGGGGCCCTTGCAGAGACGGAGAGAAAATGTTTTGCCATTTGCACTGGCTGGAGGAACTGAAGTGCTCTCAAGTGGTGCTCAACTGCGGCTGCCACCAGGCACTCTGGCCTCCTACAGCTCAGGAACAAGTGGCACAAGGCTCACAAAGGCACAGCCCAGCAAAACAAAGAGCAGTGCACACCCAAAGCACAGCAGACTCCGCAGAAAGTGAGAAGGTCTAAAACCAGCTTTGTCTTCATCTCTGTTCGGCATTTCCAGCATAATAATTACCATTGCAAAGACTAAAAACTTGAACCCAGCTGGCTTTTCCCATAGGAAAACTGGTCAGCTAGTTCAGACTGCTTTTTTTTCCTGTCACATACCTATTAAATGCTTCAGACTGTTTAATGTGATAAAAATGTCTAGACTGGTTTTTGACTGAAAGCTTAAGGAAGAGTGTTCTTTGCCCTTGGCTAGCAAACCCCTTGTAAGCACAATAATGTGAATGCTGTCCTTCTGCAGCCCACACTTTCTGCATACATCCATAAATCCATTCCGGGAATCTTCAGAAGTCTTGAGATCTGACAGACCAGCCCAGAAATGTGAAGCATACAGGTGCAATATAGTATATATGTAAATATAGTGTTTCTTTGCAAGGAAAAATCTGCAGTTTATAACCAAAGCACAGGCATTGCTGAGGAGAAGATGATGACAGCCCCTCTCACAACCCAGTCAACAAAATCCCCCAAAAAAACCCCAATAATATTCTGCTGAAATTGATGAAGAGCAAACCACTTTGGTGAAGCAGGCAGCAGAGCTGAGGCGAGGAATCCCAAGGGGCACATCAGGAAAAGCATTGCCACATGTGAGTCAGTGCATTCAGTGCTTCGTGGTCCCGAGCTGCCCTCAGTCTCCAGCAGCTGTTTATTTTTGTGTAACAAAACTTCCAGCATAATTACAATCACTCTAAACTTAGATGCAAGCACACAGTTTATGCTAAAAATACCTCAGGCAGTGGAATTACCCAGCTGATCTGGTCCACGGCCTCCAGCCCTTTCTGTTCAGGGGCTCTCAGCCTGCATCTGTGCTGGGCTGTGCTCAAGGAACAGGTGCACCTGAGTCTTGTCAGCACGGCTGACTTCCATGCTGGAAAATCAGCTGCACACCATGGAAAAAGCCTGAGAAGAAACACTCTCCCTGCACGCCACTCCTCGTGGCCAGCTCCCGCAGGAATAGAAGTTGCCAAAGGAATTCATGCACAGTGTGATGTGACAGGAACATCACCCTGGCCCGGTCACAACTGGATTGTCAAAGCACACATCAGAGCCCCACTTCCCACCTTCCTGTACCCTATTTGTTCCCAAAGCAGTCCTAACATCCTGAGGGTAATTTTTTGTTTGAAATGCTCTTAATCCCTCTCCAAGGCCCTAATTCACTCTTGTTTTTGGGATCAGACCACAAAGTGCACCGCCAGTCAAAGGAGTTGAAAAAGAAACAACAGAAGACACTGCAGGAAAACAGCCCAGGGCCTGGGAATATCTATGGGAAGGTTGTTTCAAGGGAGGAAAATGGCCATTTTTCCACATCAAAAAACCAGGGGCAAAAGGATGTGTACAGTAGATATATGGACCCACCACTGAGCCAGAAATTAGTTTCCACTCTCCTTAAGATACGATTTCTCCTGAGCAAATCAGAATATTCCCCTCTGTTAAAAGCAAAAATGTGTTTTTTCAGCACCACCAGGGAAGGTGATTTTATTGGTTTTGGAGCACTGGGATACTATACAACTGCACTGTACATTGGGGAACAGACCAAGCAAGATGTCACTGTCCAAAACGAATCTTTTGTGAAATAACTACGTGTGCAAATTGACAGCTTGCACCAGGGAGGTTGCACACTGTGGGTTTGCTGTTTGCTTGCTTGCGTAAATATTAATATAAGGTTTAGCTCATCAATCAGTCTTTCCTGTTGTCAGCACACTGTCCTGCAGGGTTGGTTCCTGTACAGCCCCTGTCCATGGCAGAGGTGCTTTGCACAGTCATGGCTGAATGAATCCCTCCTTTGCTCCATTTCTGCTTGTCTTTGGGCATCCCAGTGAAATGGCACATGGAGGAAAAGGGACTAGGCCCAGTTTCTCTTGCCATCCCCAGGAGCACTGAGAGTGGTCTGCAAGTGTTTCAAGCCGAGCAGCTGGCAGCAGCCTCCTGAGGCAGGCAACCAGGCTGTGCTTACTGACATACCAGCCTGTTGGCAGGGCTTTTTTGGAAGGGAGATAAAAGCAGCACGGGGAAGGGAGAGGCTACTGCTTCTCCTGAAACAAAGTGGCTGGCACAAAACCAGAAATAACAGATTTCATGAATAAAGTAACCAAGCTTTCCCTTCCTGGGTTGTATTTCTGCTGTTTTCTCAAAATCTCAATCGCATGGGCTCGTTGAGGGCTAGTGAATAATCCTGCTCATTGCTGTGTGCAACTAACAGCCTAAAGATCTGTGTGAGAAGGTGGGAGCTAAGAGCCCACCCCTGAGTGCTCCTGCTGAAGGGCAGGGATTAGCTCTGCAAGCAGGGCAGGGACAGCTGTGTCCCCAGGCTGGTACCAGGGACTGCTGGAGGCCATCCCTGAGCAGGGCAGCCAGAGCCCCCCTCTGCAGAGACCCCACACAAACTGCACTGAGTGCCAGCAGAACGGAGCCCCTGGAGCCACCAGGGGCTGGGAGAGGAGCAATCCAATCCCTGTCACTGGGAAGGGCAGCCCTCAGACCTGCTCCTGCCTCCTGACCCCATTGCTGCCAGCCCCAGTGACCCTGAGTGCCAGCAGAATGGAGCCCCTGGAGCCACCAGGGGCTGGGAAAGAACAATCCAATCCCTGTCACTGGGAAGGGCAGCCCCACTCCTGTGTGCTGACCCCATTGCTGCCAGCCCCAGTGACCCTGAGTGCCAGCAGAACTGAACCCCTTGGAGCCACCAGGGGCTGGGAAAGGAGCAATCCAATCCCTGTCACTGGGAAGGGCAGCCCTCAGACCTGCTCCTGCCTCCTGAGCCCATTGCTGCCAGCCTCAGTGACCCTGAGTGCCAGCAGAACTGAACCCCTTGGAGCCACCAGGGGCTGGGAAAGGAGCAATCCAATCCCTGTCACTGGGAAGGGCAGCCCTCAGACCTGCTCCTGCCTCCTGAGCCCATTGCTGCCAGCCCCAGTGACCCTGAGTGCCAGCAGAAGAGATCCCCTGGAGCCACCAGGGGCCAGGAAAGGAGCAATCCAATCCCTGTCACTGGGAAGGGCAGCCCTCAGACCTGCTCCTGCCTCCTGAGCCCATTGCTGCCAGCCCCAGTGACCCTGAGTGCCAGCAGAACAGCCACCAGGGGCCGGGAAAGGAGCAATCCAATCCCTGTCACTGGGAAGGGCAGCCCTCAGCCCCGCTCCTGTGTGCTGACCCCACTGCTGCCAGCCCCAGTGACCCTGAGTGCCAGCAGAATGGAGCCCCTGGAGCCACCAGGGGCTGGGAAAGAACAATCCAATCCCTGTCACTGGGAAGGGCAGCCCTCAGCCCTGCTCCTGCCTCCTGACCCCATTGCTGCCAGCCCCAGTGACCCCACCTCAGCCGGGTCACAGCGGGCACGGTGGAAAGCTCTTGTTCTCTCCTGCTGCTTTTGGGCAGTGGCCAGGTCACCCAGGAGCCACAGCAGCAAGCACAGACTGCAGCACACCCAGAGCCAAGAGCAGCGAATTCCAGGTGGCAGAAAACTGCATCTCACACACACTGATGGGAAAGACCACCAGGCTTTTGAACACTGGCTGACTTTGAGAATAATTTCTCTCACCTTTGATACTCTGCAGCCCATTCTGCCAGGACTCTTGGTCTAATCTCCCAACCCTAAAGCAAGTTTGCCACTTCTTAAATTTTACAACGTGCTGAAAACTTGGCTTTAAGACCTGGTTACAAAGCCATCCAGGAACTTGCTTAATGTAATTTTAAAAAGCAAACCCACAGCCAACAGGTACCACAGCTGCTAAGCTGAAACATTTTCAAGAGCCTATTTATTTATTAATGAATCCCATGATTTATTAAGAAATTGAACACAAAGAAACAGCAGAACTATTAAGCAGAATGAAGATGGAAAAAAATTACTCTTTGTTTTTGAAGCTGTGGTTAAACAACCACCTGATCTTAAAGTTCAGGATGGCAATACTTGAAAATCAGGTTGAATACAAGATCCTGCAGGTGCTGGATGTGATAAGGAGGGAAACCCTGCTTTTCCTTGGAAATCCAAATTCACACCTAAGATAAGGAGGAATAAGTTACTCAGGCAAACCTTTCACTGTGGCTGAACTATCAGATCTAGGAAACAAAGGCTGCTCTTTCCAAGCTGTGTAAGGGACAGTAGTCCATTACAATTAAAGAAATCAAACTTCCTTTTGCTTTCACAGCCGGTCCTGACAGGCACAAGATAACATTATCTCTGTCCTACCCTGCCTTTCTCAGTTGTGGCTGTGTTTTGGAGTAGAAGTACAAAACCAGGAAAGAAACCAGGTTGATACACTGAGATAAAAGCTCCAGAGCTAACAGAAAGGCACAGCTGTAGGTACGAGCTCCAGCCACGCTCCCTGAACCCCTCTGTGTTTCCATCTCTAATCTTAGTTCTTCCAAGACCAGTTCTGGAGCCCACATCTTTTCCTTTCCTGCAAACCACGAAGACAGTGATGGGTAAAGAGTAATCCTAATTTCTATCATTTCACAATACTTAAATAAGAAAAGCTGTATTTTAAAATTTAGCCCAAACATTTCAGTTCTTTTACTGATAGCAGCAATACCAAACATTTCAGCAAGATCATCAGTCATTTATGTAAATGATGAGATACTTAATTATTAGGCTTCTCAGTTACTCTTCCTAATTTTCTGCTCTATAGGCTTAGCTCTGTGCCACTGGAGCTCCATCAGCAACCCCACCAGTAACAGCACACTGCAGAGCAAAGCCACCCATCAGCAACCCCACACTGCAGAGCAAAGCCACCCACTCTGCAATCAAACCTGCAGCTGCAGTCGAGGCATGCCCACCCAGACCTGCTTTACCAGCGTACTCAATATTGTTTATAAAAATGTTCTTAAAAAACCCATGTGCTACATCTTTAAAGTTTCACTTAATGTTTTAAACAACAAAAAATGTATAAAAATTAAGGGGTTTTTTTTGTTTGTTTTGTTTTTCATACATGGGTAATAAGAGACTTCCCTTTTTTTCCTGCACCAAGAGTACAGAGAATTCTTGGAGAACGTGACGCCTCAATTCTTTGCTCACACACAGACATCCTGTGGCACGAATTAAGGGATGATTCCAGCTGAATGAGGCAGTCCCTGAGTGCCCACAGTGGTCCAGGAGCAGGTGCAGGTGGGGCCCCAGCTGGCAGCAGGGAGGCAGCAGCTCAGGAGTGCTCCACCAAGCCTCAGTGGGCACACTGACAGCGTGCAGAGGTGCGAGCCAGGCAGAGCTGGCTGTGCTTCCCTGCCCTCTGGGCAGCCAGACCCTCCTGGCCGTGCTGGCTGGCTCACAGCTGCTTCCAGTGCTGCAGGATCCTGGAATTCCTGCCCCTGAGGGTGTGCAGGGCAGCCACACCTCCTGCTGCAGCCTCGTGGCAGCGCTGCTCCGCAGTGCATCCACAGCACCCAAAGCAGGCTGGCTGAAAGCCTTGCAACACCACAAAGCCATCAGAGATGGCTCTAGGCTGCAGTGGTATTCTCCAAAACTCTGCAGTAACATTTGATTTCTTCAGAAGAACAGCCTGCAGGTACTGAAACCTGCACAAACCCCTCTGTATGAGCAGCGTTGCTCTAATACGGATTATGTGTTGTGAAAATGAGTACCTGCTCCTGTGCAACATGGCAAGACACTGAAAACACAGCTCTCTAACAGATTTCTGTCTTCCGACTATGAGCCCCTCCAGGCAGGTGCACTGCAAGCTAAGATTACTACAGCCAAAGCTTGGGTGAGATTCAAACCCTGGGTTTGTACTCCAGCCTTTAAAATTGAAAGTTTTATTCCACAAATCCATTTTTTAAGGATTAAGTTGTGACTGAAACTCAGGAAACTGAAGCAAACTGAACCAGGAAAAATAGGCATTTTCCCCCACAGATTCCAACCTGTGCTCAGCATACATATCACTGCTTAGGAGGAACCCAAGAGAACCAAGCCCACAAGCATTTGCAAGAATCTGCAAGCAGTGCTTCAATGTAAACCACGCACTGGCCAGAGTCAAGTGACCCATCTCAAGAACACCTTGAACGGCACGTCTAACCTATTTTGCTCTTACACTGTAAAAGACATAAGCAAGCAATGATAAATGGTGGCACTGAACACACAGAGATGACACAGAAGTGCTCTGCTGCCTTCAGGGGGGAGCCCAGTGCCTCTGTTGTGAACAATGGGAGGGAGAAGGGGGATGGTGGGACTGGGAGATGCAAAGGATGCCAGTTCTGCTGGCAGAGAATCAGCCAGAGGGACACACACATGGTCATCACAATTTTCACAGCTTGTTCTGTTTCTCCCAAAGCCCTTGACAGCACCTGGTTCAATAAGAATCTGCATCCACCTTCCACACAGAAGCAATTCCATTGGAGAAGATCTCTGGGATTGCTGAGCCCAACGTTTGACTGAGCACACTGTGTCAACCTGACCACGGCACTGAGTGCCACAGCCAGTCTTTAATGGGACAGCTCCAGGCACGGTGCCTCCACCACCTCCCTGGGCAGCCATTCCAGGAGATGCCTCAGGTTTGGCTTTTCTGCTTTTCACATTCTGAGCTGCTTTAGTGTGTGGGTCTGGTTTCATGTTAGGGGATGGTGAGCTCTGTGCACAGAGCAGGGAGACAAAACAATTCCCGCTCCAGCTGGGCACCAAGGACAAATGATCCCAATCCCAGCCCAGGAGCACAAAGCCCGTGGGCTGCAGAGAGAAAAACAAGCAGGATGGGAGTGCAGGGGCTGCAGTGGGGTTGGACACTGAACTGCAATGTGCACATGGAGCAGAGCTGAGCCCAGGGAGAGACCCCGGCAGCGCTCGTGCATTTTGGGACCATTTGGGTTCATCCTGGTGCAGCCCTGGCTGGGCTCTGGTGCTGCCCAAGGTGGATCACTGAGGAAATCCTTTTAATCAATCCCTACTTTATTCTTTAATCCCTGCCCTCTGCTCTAGGGCAGCCTTCCCAAGGCATCACAATGTCTACTCATTCCTTCTGTAAAGAAATTTCTCCTCATGTCCAACCTGAACCTCCCCTGGCACAGCTTGAGACACACAAATAAAAGCTAGAAATGTGACTTGCTTGTCTGTGAAACATCCTTAAGAGCAGAGACAAGTAACTGCCTGCGAGCACACAACACTCCGGTGCTCCTCTGGACACGGTGTGCAGTGCCAGGGAGCCGGGGCTGCAGGAGGTTTGGAGCCAGCAGGAGCAGCTGCTTCTCACCAGGCCATGCACTCAGAGGCACCTGGGCTGGCTGCAGCGACACAAACCTCCTGAAGCACCAGCACAATTGTACTTGTTCATCGTCTGCTGGAGAAGGAGGAAAAAGAGGTGCTTGCCAAAGCACCACTTGTTTGAGATGGCTGCAGAATGGACCCCATAGGAGACAGTTTATAGGTTAAAAGGAAAAATTGTTTTTAAAAAATAGAGATCTAGTCAGGACAGAGGGATGCTGGATCCAGAATCACTGACCTGGGGAGTCTTTGGGTTAAGATTAGCCAGTACAATTTGTCTGGCTGTGAGCGTTTGGTCAGCTCTGAATTATACACCATTTCTAACAGTCTTTGCATGGTTTCAATGTAAACACTTTAAAAATAGCAATCTGGTGCCAAACCCAAGTATGACAAGCCAACAATTTAAAAAATGACAGAAACTACAAACCCAGAGGACATACACCTGGATGAAGAACCAGGAAGGTGATCTGGTCTAACTTTTGATTCTCCTTCCAGGGCAGTCCCACCTGCTTAGTGAATTAGAATTTATGTTCATTAGCAAGGCTTCCTAAATTGCACTGCCTGTTTTGTGCAGGATGAATGCCAAAGAACCTCAAAGCATGCAGAAGCTAACGATTCCATTTGTGCTGTATTTTCTTGCACATTACAAGAGCATGCAGCAGGTCCAGCTGTTGCTAACAGCAACATTAACCACCTAAAAGGCAGAAACCAGAGGAACAGTGAGGAATACAGGTGGAACCAGATAAGTGAGAATACTTAAGGAAGGTTTCCGTGCATTGTGCACAACATTAGGACAGAAAGCAGGCAGAAAAATTAAAGGCAGCTTCATTTCCTACTCCTGAATAACAACTGTAACATTCTTCTGCTTCACAGCAGTGCGTAGTAACAAAATCTGTGCTTAAGTCTGGTATTATTTACTGAAAAAACATTGAATAGACTTCTGATGGGCAGTCAAAGGCAGAAAGGGGTAAAGAAAAAAAAAACAAAAACAAAACAACAACAAAAAAAAAAAAAAAAAAAAAAAAAAAACAAACAAACAAACCCAAAAAACGAAACCAAAAAAACCCAAACAAACTCCAAAATTTAATTGAAGGGAAAATATTAGATGGCATTAATGACTTTAAAAGACATTTGCTCCACTGAAATATTATAATAAATGGTGCAGGTTTACCTTTTCACAGATTGCTAATCTTATTTTTCATTAATATACACTGACGTATAGCTAATCAGCTTCTTGAAGTTAAATTTTTTGTATGCATCTGGAGGGGCCAATCTTCTTGAATTATAAGAGGAATATTTGATATTTCCCCTCAATTTCCAGCATATTGTATATATATTCAACTGTTCTGAGAAAAAAAAAATAGTTACAAGGGGAAAATTCCCCTTTACATCTCCTTGGGATTAGAAAATCAAATTCTAGTACAGTAACACACTTGGCTGTACCCAGCATTGTTCCTCAGATGGTTGGAAAGCTCCCCAGAAAAACAGACCCCTCTCACAGACAAGGAAAAGGCCATGAATGACAGAAAACAGAGATGACCTGAGAGAATAATTGCATTTCTCACTCTGCAGATGAGCAGTGGCATTCATTTTATATATCAAAGGGCAATTTTAACCAGAACCTCTCATCTGACACTGCACAACGACCCCACCTGTGCTGTAACGCCCTGGCTGGCTGGAAGGCAGAGGTTTGCTCAGCTGGATGGACACAGCTCCTGCAAGGCCAGCTCTGAAAGCCAGGGACACCCCACAGGAGCAGGGGTGTAATGGTAATTCTAATGATAATCTACATGCTCAGGGGTGTGCCAGAAACACCCGTGGGTTCAGATAGCCCACACACTCCTGTGAACTCCAGAGGATCATTGAAATGCTTCAATTTTAAATACAATTGCAAATGGAGTCCAAATAATGTGTGAAGTCAAAGCACAGCTCGCTCCCTCCAAGTCTGCTTCTGCTGAAGGCATTTTCTCCCTGGGGTCACAACTCTACCTGCACCTCCCAGTCCACTCCTGGGAACATCTTAAATGCTCTCTAATCATCTCCCTGTGGATTCTGCCTTGTGTATAAGGTCAGCTTTCTGACAGTCACAGAGTCACACGCTGCCACAGCCGCTGTGGAACGGTCCCAGTGTGACACTGGAAGCTCACTCCAAGTACAACACATGCATCCTTGCTTCTTGTCATCCCAGGGTTTATCCCAGCCCACTCTGAGAACTGCCCCCGCAGAAGCCTCCAGCACATTCCCATCACCACACAGGCTGATGATGAAATAAGCACCCTGCTTCTACTTCACCTTGGTGCTCCTCAATCAGAGCTGGCAACATTTCTAACAGCCACTGCTAACAGTCGAGCCAAAGTCAAATTCAGCACCTCATCATGTAGGATCTGCCAGATTTTCAGTTCATTTGCAGGTTTTTTGTTCTTATTCCATGCTTTGGATATGCTTGGATCCAAAACCATTTTCCCTGAGGTACATTCCAAATATTCATAAACTAAATGCTGCGGAGGAATCTGTAATTTATAATAAGACTTAAACTTTGCTTAGTTTTGTAATTCCCTCTATTAAATCACTTTTATTAGATGCTCTTCATGTAAGTGCTTTACCAGAATGGTCATTTCTTGGAAAATATGACTTCAGCCACATTAAAGACACCAAGACTCCTATTTGCAGTGATCCTTCAGCAGAAGGGAAACAACACAAACAGACTGGGCAGACTGAAAAGCACAGACTAAAATCAGTATGAAGATGCCACCAAGCACAGTGGCACATCCAAGTGCCTGTCAGCTGCAGAAGATGTGACTGGTGCTGTGCTGCCTAGAGAGGCTGACCCAGAACAGAGGCTGGACAGGGTTAAAGTAGGGATTTATTAAAAGGCCTCAAAGGATACACCTTGGGCATGTCACATGTTTTCACACTTTTGTAAGTTTATTTAACCTATTTCCATGTTGGGTTTAATTGTCCAATTCCAGCTCCAGGTTATGCAGTCCCATCCTCCTCAGTTCCCTGTTGTTTACACTTTTTGGGCCTGAAGCTGCAAATTCTTGGGCTGGAAAAGGATTGTGAAGAGAAGTTGCTAACACTTTATATGAAGTCCAGAATTACACACTAATGCAGTACAGAATCTGGATAATATGAACGCTAAAACTTAGGGCATCAGGTGAACTCCACTTAAGAATAAATACTGGCTTCATTTTAATCTGATTTTTTCAGCTGTGCTCTACGTGCCTGGAAATACTAACAAGCACAGCTTTTGCTACTAGATAAGATCTTGCCTTTTGGGTAGCTCTACTTCAAATTATTTCTCTCCATAAAATGAGCAGGCTGTTCTAAATTCAATATTTAGTGACTAAAAGATCCAGAAGATTTAATCTTCTGATGTGCTGCCAATCTCAGTCAAACTAACCTGTGCCTTAACAACAAGTTTTGAGATTTTAAATATATGTGCACACACACATACAAACAGTTTATTCATATATATATATTCATATATATATATATATGTGACATGGATTTTTCAATGCACAGAGACTGCTCTGACATACCTCATTGTTAACTAAACATATTTAAATGTTTTGCATGTTAATGCAAAGTTTAATTGCTTCTAAAGGATTCAAGGTTACAAGTCCGGTGCAGAGGGACATAGATGTTAGATTTAATAAATGACTGAAAGACTAAATCCCATTAAGTCAGTGTCTGACTTCAGGCAGTTTTGATTGTTAATGTACAATAACGTCAACACTTTTTAGTAAATTAAATCATGACAGTAGCTTTATGGAAGATGTTTATAAAAGGTCTGTGCATCTTTACAGACAAAAATCCCAAACAAACCAAAATCAGCCCAAAAACCCACCAAAAAATCCTAAATACAAGACAACCACCAGAAAACCCAAACCAGACCTTGAATTGGAGGAGTCTCATAAAATAATGTACTCTGTTATTCAGACCCTGGAAGGGCCAAATCCATTCCACTCTGAGAGGTGACCAATGTTCACCTTTATTGCTGCAGAGGAAACCAGCTCTGCAGGCAGCCTACTCAAAGGTCTCACTGTCCTTTGCCCTGGAGAAGCTTTTCCAACTCCAAAACACCTTTAATTCAAAGGTTCCATGTTTCTTACCCCAGACACCTCAGCACATGGCTTTTCCCTTTTCTCTTCAGAAACCTATCAAACATTTAAAAGCCACGGTTAAGCCATGATCAGTTTTGCAACGATCAGTTCTGGAGACTGTATCTTTTCCAAAAGCCCATCAGCTCAGGAAATGATCTGCTGTAAAAGGTGATTAATGACAGCAGGTGGTGCAGGGACCACGCTTCCCTTGAGGCTCTGTGCCCAGCACTGGGTGCTCCAAACCCTTCCCATTTTGTTACCATAAACAATTAGGAACATCAACTCCAGTAATTACCATTCCTTCAGGAGCCATGGAGAGGACTACAGTAAAAAACCCCAGCCCAAAGTAAAACCACTCCAGGTATGGCTCAGCTCTAGTGCTGGACTTGCATTAAACCCTGCATCAATTTCTGCAAGACCCCCAGAGAAGCTGCCCTCTCAAGGAGCTACCTCTAGGCTCTTTGAAAACTCAGCAGTAGATATTAATTTAAGATTTCTGGCAAGTTCAGTGCTTTAAATGATTTTTTCTCCCCTGAAATACAAGCAGTAATTAAAAATACTGATTTCCAGTATGACCTATAATCAGGAATTCAGATGTGCAGGCTCTGGCACATGTACAAAATGTGCCTGATGTGACAGATGAAATACCAGCCCGTGCTGAGCCAGAGGGCTCAGTGATCCTGAAAGTGATCCTGAAAGCAATCCTGAACACATCCCAACTTATACAACTTGGCTGGGAGTACTCTGCTTAAAGAACAAGTCACTGAAAGTTTAAAAGAAATGTGGTAAATATTTTTGCTACATAGTTTCCAGTTTACACAATTCTGAAACATTTATCCTCTTTGAATATAGGATGTTTTGAAATTGATTATTACACAAATAAGGATGCCCGGTAAATAGGAACACACATCTTTAAGGGCTGCAAAATAAACTGGGTTTTATCTTAGTGCCAGACCAATGCTTTTAGCTGCTAAAAATAGAAAACAAATGAGGGACCAAAGCACTTTTGTACACAATCCTTATTACCATTTAGGGCACTGAAACAAATTATAGTACTTGCATGAGATTTACAACCTAAAATTTTCAATCCAGCTTCTTTTAATCCTGGATTTAAAAGACGCAAAATGGAGTCTCCGTGGGTGATTTTGGAAGGACAAGCAAAAGGAATCTCTGCTGAGCAGGGGAACACGAACAACACACTGATCTTCAGACCTCCCAAGGCACCCTTGTGTTCTGTGACTGCCATTCCACAGGGAGAGACCACCACTGTCTAACCAGCGAGCATCACGACAGTGAAATCCATTCTGTCAGCTGGAAATTGGGACCTCTCTGGCCATTGAAACACGGCGCTAAGATGAGAGATAGGCAATCAACAACACATAATTAGCAGATCTACAACTTCCTCTTGACTGCCAGGGCTTATATAAATAGCATGTAGACACTACTCCTCCTGTCTGAGGATTAAAACATGGTTTGTTTTTTAATGGCATCTGCACAGCTAAAGAATGCAGCTACCATTAAAGGAATCTTCAGTGACATCAGCATGTTTCAATTAATAGAACTAGCTGGCTAATACCTGCCAGTACTTATGTCTATATTTAGATTTATTTGATAGCTGCAGTAAAATTAATGAGTGAACACATACTGAGAGTGTTTCCAGGATTTGGACCCAACTGCTGAGGAGAAACAGGACCTCGACTAAATTCCTTTTCCTGTTAGCTTAAATCTGGCCACATCCCAAAACTTTTTGGGATTTAAATAATTTACACTCAGCCAGCCAAAATGTTCCTGTACCCTCCGTACAAACTCTTTCACAAGAATTTCAATGGGAAATTAAAACACACTGCTCCTGCCTCTGACAGCAGCAAACATTTCAGAGTAAGCACAAGGCAAAGATGAAAATTACAGTGGGAGGCAATCACACTCATTTGCCAATGTAACCGAGAACTCTACAGTCCTTTTTTAAGTGTAATGAATTTGCAAATATTAAGATTCATGTGATCACTTCACCTCAGCTTAATTACTCTCCCAAGAGAATACCATATGCATAAGCAGTGCCAGCTGTAATCCCTGATTCACAGTTTAAACACTTATGCAAGCTCATCTTCTGCGAGAGAGGAGGAAAACCCGCATTACAGACGGCAAAATTATAGGAAGCAGGGAAGGTGACAACTCTAGGTTTGCCAACCCTGGAATTGCACTGAATGCTTTTTAACTTGAACTCCTTCTGGAGCACAGCCAAGGCTCTGGTATCAGGGGATGCTTTAGAGCAACATATTCCACATGCAAAAGTGCCAAGAGAATATGTTAGGGAAATTAAATCGTTCTGTTCCACTACTCAGCACTCATGGAAGCCCGAGCAGAGGCTGGTAATTAGCTCATTTACATGAACTCCGTGCTGAAGAGTATTTAAAAGAATTCCAGCAGTACAATCCTGACGGGGCAGGACAGCCTGGCCCGGCTGGCTCTCCTGCCTGCCCATCCTGCCTTCCCTGTCTGAGGCAAGACAAGCCGTTTTTAGCTGCCTGGAAATAGCTCCATGTCTGCAGTTTGACAGCTACATATGTAATTTCCTCACAAAGAGTCTCACCACTGGCCCATTGAAGCGGGCTGCAGAAGCTGGATCAGGAGAGGCAATGGATGCAACCCTCAGTTCAGCAGCCCTAGGAAAGCAGGGATTACTCCAGGCTCACCCAGCTATCCTCCAGGCTGGGACCTGCAGGAGCACCAGGGCAGGCAAAGCTTTCAGTGCCACAGAGCAGCTGGGAGCTCCAGGGGTGCTTCAGGGGATCTCCTGCAGGAGCCACAGGTTATCTCTACAGGCTGGCAGACAGTGCAGCTCAGGGGTTTATTCTGAAATAATCCTTCCCTGTGTATGATGTTGTATCTTCCCAAACTCCAATTCTCCAGTTTTAAGCCTTGGTTTGCCAGGATGAAAACGTGGCAAGATCTGAGGTACAGTGAACCAGTTATAACTGCACTTTCCTCTGCTTTTACCACTAATGATCTGCCCATGGCTCTGCAGTCACTATGGTACATTATCTCTCTATAATCTCATCCATTTTCCATAGGAAACATGCATTTGAGAATTAATGCCCTTTATGATGATACAGCTTCATATCCTGCTAATGAAACACCAGCCCAAAAGCTGTTTTCAAAGCTCCACAAATATTACATCTAATCTACTATGCAAACATCTATCTTGGAACCCTGACAACAAGGAACTAACTTTTAATGCTTTCACAACATTTGCAAGTTGGAAAAGGAAAAAAAAAAAAAGAAATGTTATGAGTCAACAGGATCCTCCTCTTTATGGAAATTAAATGCCAAAAACAAATACGGAATTCCCTCATGTAGCCCTGTTGTTTTCTTCATTTTCCCATAGAGTTAAAAAAAAAAAAAGAGCCTACACAGGGATTTGAAATAAATAAATAAAAAACCCCATGCACTGCAGACAGAAAAATGCTATATATTTCTACCAGTTTTTAAGGTTCCAGATTTTATGGATAAGGTTCACTGACAAAACTAGTACAGCACCTTAGGTGAGACAAGTTTACAGTTATTAATCACCCAGTAACTAAATGAGAAGAGCTGAAAACAGACAAGCTTTGCACACACAGCCATGGTCTTAGGACTGAAACAGAAATAGCAAAGTTGAAGCTAGAGAGATTTTTCCCCTTGATCTTGTGATCTTTCTGACAACATTTGCAGCCACCCCCCACAGTCCCAGGGAAGAAAGCAGCAATTCTCCAGAGCATCAAAAACAGATGCACGGAAGAATGTTCTGGCTTAACTGCTGGAACTCTTCTGTGATTAACCACCAATCCAAACTGTGGAAAACTAATTTCCAGTCATTATTATAAGCACCACTAGGTAAGGCAGCTCTTCTCTGCTCTTCCCAAGCTCTGTGGGTATAAGCCCCTGGTGCTCTCCCCCGAACATCTCCCTCTCCAGAGACCTTTCTGTCTGCAGAATATGCAGCACCTTCAAGGCCCTTAACATGGAAAGAATTATAGCAGTCACTTTTTTATGAACTTTGGGGTTTTTTCCCATGCAGAAGCAAGCCACTCATTTTTACAAATTGAAGAACACACAAGCATAGCTTTATGTTGCTACATCAAAGTGCAAATGAAACAGCACAATTAAGAATTAAGCCCACTTTCTGAAGAGGATGTAAAGAACCGGCAATTGTTTAGCCTTTGCTGTTGTCTGTGACACAGGCAATACAAAAATCCTGGACCAAGTGATTTACTCGATGCTGAAAGTGCAGCCTCCTGCAGCGAATGAGCGGTGTGATGGTGGCAAACAGAGCCAATTAAAAACCCCAAAGCTTCAAAGCATCAGAGATGCACTTAGAGGGCCCTGCTGTAAATGCTGGGCTGGCTGCAGGGTGTGGAGAACTGCCTGGGGCTGGCTGCACCTGCAGGACCCTGCAGGCACAAGTTCCTGCTGAGCTGAACGAGGAGACAGCCACGCAGCTACCTGCAGCCTGGGCACCCCCAAACATCACTGCCACACCACGTGAGGGGCTTGAAGGGCACATGGCTGTCATGGGTTTGCTTTGCCAATTTGAGAGTTTCTTAATTTGAAGGTTTTCTAGGCTGATGTACTGAAGAGTGAGGTAGGTTTTGGTGCTGGGCAATTACCAGTGCACTAATTTCGTCCTGTGAGATAGGATTAGGAGAAAGGCAAAGTAGGCTCAAAACTTTAAAAGGATATAAAGACAATTTTATTAACAATAACTAAAAGAAAAAAAGTAGTAAGAGTCAAAGCAAACCTTTTAGAATCTCTCCTCCCTCTACAACTTTTTCTTTTCTACTGATAATGTAAAGAAACAAAACCTAAAATTTCCACCAATTTCCAAGTTTACCACCTCTAAAATAGTTTTTCTTTAGTTTACTTCGGGAGAGAAGTCCCTCTTGTTAATGTTCTGGAGACTTCTGTACCTCTCTGCTTTCACCTCTAACATGTGCCTTTCACAGAGGCCTGTCCAGCTTCTCAGTGGTTCAACACAAAAAGCTTTGTAGCACTTGCCTAGATTCCTCCATGCCAAAACCATGACAGTGTCCCTGCAGTGAACACTGAAATGATGAGCCCCACACTGTGACACATCCCCCAGCAGAAGTCTCAGCCTCAGTCCTGGACCCATCCTCCCTTCCAACCAAGACGTGGCACAGCCACAGGCTCATGGCAAGTGTTCTGATGCTCCCTTTACTTTGTGCTTTAAGCACCTGCACGTCCAGTTTTGGGGGAGAGAGAGATCAGTTGTCAAAAACAAGGAACAGCAGTGAAGGATTTGCTCAGCGTGACCTGAGCACAGGGTTCCCTCTGTTTTTTTTCTTTTTCTGCCCAAGACCAGCTGCTCCCAGCAGCGGGTGGGCATCCCACTGGTGAACAGCCCACAGGTGGAGGCCTGCACCTACAAAATCATCCCCAAAAACCACTGGCACAGTGGGCAAAGAGAAGGGGTGACAGGTCATCAGAAGACAAGGAGGTAGAAGCAGACATCTGTTTTTTTTTTACAGCAAAGGATAAAACCCCCCAGCAATATTAAAAAAGATGTTATGCACTGCTGCAAGCTTAGTGATTCTTATCTCTGTGTTTGCCAGGCCGTTACTTTATATTTGCTTCAGTAAACTTTGTATTTGGTCAAGTAAACTCGGCATACCAAAACATTGCCAAACATGGTTAGAAAGTAACAGAAGCAGTCAAAAGGCATTGTTTGAAGGGAGAAATTCAGATGAGGATACTTGCATACAACACATCAATCAATTATGCAACCATCTGCATGACTCAGTAGATGTGAAAGATTATTCTCCTGAAGGAATGTGCTTAAAAACATAAGGAACAATAATATTTCTCAGTAACTTCCCTCTACTCTGCACTTTCGGTGTCCATTTAACAAACACAAAGGTGCTTCAGCAGTGCTGTGGGCTACAGAACATTTCATTAGACCTTAATCTCTGACAGGAGATGGCAAGAACAAGATCACAGCCCGCAGTTGTTCCACTCAGGCCTCACTGAGACAACTCCTGCTATCCATGGATGAAACTTGCTAACCTGCTGTGCCCAGACCTGCAAAAAGACTCTGTTGCTTCATAGGACATAATCCCATAACAAACATGTCCCTTTTTTGAAACCAGGTGAAACACAAGAGCTGCCACCCTCCAGGTGATCACCAAGCACTTAGAACGGCACTGCTGTGAACAGTCACACAGGGCCAGATTTTCAAACTGGCCCAATATTAAGACTTCAAAAGAATCTCACTCCTTTTCAGGCTCATGATGGAGTGTGTGAACTTTCAAGCGCTCAGCACCCAGTGAGAACAAACAGTCCTGTTTGTATCACTTGTACAGCAATTGGCCATTTCTCTGAGGACATTATCAAAAGCTGTTCCAGCTTTGTTCTTTTCAACAGCATTGCTGCCTAATGGCACCAAACATTTCCTGCAAAATAAAGATAGGCTTACTTAGCTTTTCAAAATAATCAATTTGCAGAACTGGGGCAGGGAACATGTGGAACGTATTAACTTGTCCTGATTTTCAGGAGGAGCTGTCAGTCGGTTTGTACCAGAGTAGGCCATTCTCTCGCCGCAAAAGCTTTGCATTTCAGGAATTCAGAAACTGGCCTGAGGGGAAAAAAGGAGTCCTTTCCTGCTGAACTCAGACATGAAAGGATCCAAGCTCAGAGGTGCTCTGTCGCTTGGCTTTCTAAAAAAACCCTAAGTTCTCTGAAATGTGAGTACATTTTGATAACTTGTGCAAGTCAGAAAAGCGAGTTTCCATAGTCTGGCGCTCCCCTCTACACAAAAGCTGTTTCTGTTACATTACAGTTAAGAAACAAGAGCCAAGTTTGCTGACTGAAGCACAGCAGATGCTCCAGAAAAGACTACTTTCTGCTTAATAATCTCCTAACAAAACCTGGGGATGCAGAGACTTGACACTGTTTACCATCATTACTCTTACTCTGACTGTTCTTCAATAAACATGAGCTCCTTTCTACAGGCAGCTGCTTCTATAGAAGCAACAAGAGCTTTAGTCAGAAAACTGGATTCTACTTATGCATAAAAACCTTAAAACTTTTTCCCTCCATTTACCTTATTTTGAAAAAGTCTTTATTCCCCCATACTCTGCCAAACTCAAGTACTGCTTCTTGACTTCTATTTTGGCAAACATCTTTGTAAGGATCCCTTAAACAATGAACAGCAACACCACGGCTGTGGAACTAAAACACACACTAAGTAATAGCAGGGAAGCAGCAGTGCTTGCAGAGCCTGCTTCCCAGTCAGGAATTGTTAAAAAGTGATGGAATTTCAGTGGTATCAAGGCACTTTCAGGTCTCCTAATCCCTAGCACTGCAAAAGCCCTGGGCAAAACCACAACGCCTTCATTATTAACACATCCAGGTCCCTGGGCAGCAATCTCTCTGCAGTGCAGTGGAGTTTAGTCTCTATAAAACTGCAAGTAATGGCAACAATTTTCAAATTCCTAAGTGTCAAATTTTAGCTTTTTAAGCCTCTGTTAACCTTCTGTATTTTCCTGCTTTGCCACTTCTCCACTGTCTTCCCCCTGCAGGCCTTTGCAGCAGCTCCTACATTAAAGAAAACTCAGCAGAGCTGTAACTTCCTCCAGTTTTAATACTCATCCACTGCAAATATGCTCACAAGCAAACCTGGGCATCACCCTTAAGGGAACTGAGAGCAGACAGAAATGCCAGGGTTCAACAAAGCAACACAAGAACGCCTGCAATGTGCAGGTGAGGAGAGCAGCAGCAGGAGCTGTGACGGGCTGTGGGTGAGGCAGCCCTGAAATCATCCCCTACACCACACTGAAAGCATGCCTTCAGCTCACACTCAGCACAATTCACAAGCACACTGCAACCCAACGAGAAAATGGGCTTTGCTGTTCTGTGAGTTTACAGAAATGCAGGCTTGTCTTCACTACAACATTACAGCCTTGTTTTCTAGCAAACTGCACTCAGATGTTGCTCCTGTGACATCACTGATCTCCATGGGAACCTCAGAGTAACTGTTGGCCTGGAATAGGTTCTGTCATCCCAGATCAGCTCAAAAGTAGTCTAGCAGAAGATCCTGTATCTCATTTTTCTGGCTGTACATTCTTACCAGCATAGCTGAAGAGTTACAATTCCTGCAGACACCCTGAAATAGAGCTTTCATTCCTAACAATCAGAACATACACAAAGTGAACTATTTGTCCAGCTGAGGCTGAGATACAGAGGTTCAAAGATTACCTACTTCTAGAGTAAGATACAGACTTGAAAAAAAAACCCCAAATGATGTGTCTGTATGGAATTTTACAAGATGATTAAAGCTAGGAGACCAGGCTCCTAAAAATCCTCTAGATCTCTGCACAGCATTGTCCCCTTACAAGAAGAGAGCAGGGCAAAGCCAAGAGATTTTTCTGAAGGTATTGATTAAAATTTCCTTTTGAGAGAAAGTGTCTATTTTAAATGTCTGTTTCAAGTGGAGTGCAACCAGATGGGTCATGTTGGGTTTTTCTTTCTCCTTCTCCATACCAACCAGGCCACTCTGTGATTATTGTCCCCAGCATGGGGTCAGAAAGTTCCCCAGAGATGCTCTACCCAGCTAACAGGTCCTCTGCAAACGAGTTTTGTGCTGAGTTGAACTCAGAGATTCACTAAATGTCAGGAAAGCTGTTTGCTTGGCAGGAAGCCCTGTGCACAAATTGGTTCTACAAGGAAAACAGGCTGCCTGGCTGTCTACAAATGCACAATATGTTACACAGACATATAAATAATTTGGCTTCTCGTAGACCAAGACTAAAAAAGTAATCTGGAGAGAGGGAACTTGAGACTTGCACAGTTGTGTCACACTGCACTAAAACTGGCATTACTGAATGCAATTTGGTCATTGCTATGAATTTCTAGAGCTAATTAACAAATTGCTGTATAAACTTTTCTGAGATGCAAGAAATAAAGAGGCACAAGAGAACAAGGGGGGAATTAAAATAGTATATGAAGATTTGTACTTATTAATTTCCAACAGTATTGAAAATAGTTGCCTTCACTTACAGCTGCAAGAACTTAAGATATTTCCAGAAAAAATTAAAGAAAATAAAAAGAGAAAAAAAGAAAAAAAAAAAAGTCTTTAATTCCTCAGGTCTGATCCTCCCAACTTTAACTGTTACATGTCATTCCATGATCACAGGTTATTCTGGCAGAAACCTTCTTTTATTGCATATTTGTCCACTTTCAAAGCTAATAAAGTCCTGGGGCTCTCTGTATGGCTGGATTGTTTTAGCTACTGCTGTCATATGGTAGAACAGAAACTTAGCATGGGGTTGCTGACAGCCTCACCAGCTTCAGTACCACTGCTGATGGCAAATATCACCCAGGTACACGGTTGAGTCTGGGGATTTTTGTTTGATTTCTTGTTTTATCTCAGCAGCACAGAGATGTGTGCTAGGCAGAACTGGCTGAGGAATTACTGATACCATCTACACCGAATTTAAGAGTTCATTTGTTAATGAGTAAGCTGCTAAGTGAAACTGCAGAGGTCCACAGTCAGAGAAGTCCACATCAGCTCCTAAGGGACAGAAATACCCCCCTGGACTGGGCCCTCCAGGCAGCACTGACCTGTTCAAAGCCAACACTGATCTGGACCCTGCTCCAAGCACCAGGCAGAATTCACAGGGCAGCTGTGTGGGTTTAGGAAGACTTCACCAAGGTAGCATCCCTGTTACTGAAGCCTGGCCAGAGAGGACTGATCACTTATCTCAGGTTCACCTGAACCCGCAGCCGGAGCGGTGCCAGCTCTCCGCGCTCGTGGCACAGCAGGCTCTGCCCTGTCCCCCCTGTGGGCAACAAAACACTGCCTTGTGCTCACTGCTCATCACAGGGACAGCCAGCAGGGTGCCAACAAGCAGAGCCTGATACAGCAAGAGGGCAAGCAAATGCTTGACATCCTTTGCTGCCCCTGCAGCTCCCTGTATCCTGGGGTGTGCTGTGCCTGCTCTCACCTGCCGACAGTGGAACAGCCCCTGCACCGTGGGGTTACTGCCTCAAAAGGAAGGCAAGCAACCAACACTGGATTTTAACTCTTGAAGAAGCAGTCAAAGACTCTTCTAGCAATGGCAGCCATGAGGTGAGACCCAGGGGACCTGACCAGAGCAAGCCTGTAACCCCACTGTTCCCAAAATATTCTTCTGCAGTTTGCCTCTCAGGAGCTTGGAGCCCTAGGCAGCATTTGGTGTTAAATGCTTTTCCTGGTGTGGTTTCATCGTACCATCAACTTGTTAAATTCATAAGAGCAAGCTCTAAATGACAGGAAAGCAAGCTGGCAGGTACCTGATCTAATGTGCTAACTCTGACTAGAATTGCCCCCCTGGAAGCCAGGCAGGGGTGTCCAAGGAGAGACAGCAGGACTGCTGCCCACGCCTGTCTCTGTGCATTTCCTTCCAGGTCTCCGTTTTTATGATGGCCTCAGAACCATGGAATCACAGTGCAACGTGAGAACACAAAACCTTTAAACCACACCAGGATGACTCAGTAAATTAGCTTAGAGCTAAAGCAATAAATTGCTGCTTGTGGGGGATTTTTCTCCCTAATTCTGAAAGTCTGGCCCACCTTCCTTTTCTCTGGCTCCTGCCTCAGAGAGTAAGAAGTTATGAAGCCCTAATGATCCTGCTGCTCGCATGAAGGGGAAATTGCTTGGTTCTTTCTCCCAAAGAGGCTTTTATGAAACATTCAGACTTCACCAGCTCAGCAAACAGAATACAAAACACTGCCTGTAGCAGAGAACATCAAGGTATAAAATACTTGAAGAACAAAATGAAAAGGCAAGTAATTTCTTTTTTTAAAACTGATGTTAAGTTTCACAAAGGGGGTCCTCAAGTTTTTGAAAAAGACAAGATGTCCTGGTTGCTCCTGTTACTCATCTTCTCCACAGTAAAGTGTCTCCTTCTGGTCTTAGAACAATTAACTCTAACAAACAGAAGCAGCAGGGACAAAAAGGAAAGAAAGAAAGAAATCCACAAAAGACAGCTGAACTTCCAAGCACTTATGGAACAGATTGAGGACCAAAAGAGGCAACATCTGACAAAGGTGACATATTATCCTTGGGAGGCAAAAGCTCAGGCTGTACCAGCAGCCTGACGCTGCAAAGCAGCTCCCACTGAAGCACCAGCAAGCACCAAAATAAGGAGTTTATTAATTGCTGTAAAGTCACTGTGTCATTTTATTATACAAAAAGCACCAGACACAGCAGCAGCTGAAATGTTTTAAATGAAGCCAAACTTTTTTAGAAATTGCTGATTGAATATGAGCTCTCATTCCCAGTATTTCCAGCAAGTTCCTGTGCTAAACAGATCTCATCCACTGTGCGACCTTGTGTACAGTATTTAAAATAAAGAAAGTTCTCCAATACTTGTTATTTCAAGGACCTCAAGTGCAGCTTTTACTTCAGGACTGCTGTGAGAATAACTGGACTCTAAGAGAGGATCAAGCAAGCTTCTAAGCTGTATATAAAATATATAAAATATGGAAAGTCAGCAAGGCCACCATAAGGTTGAAATTCAGAAAGCAAATGCAGTTGATGAAGATGAGCCTTGATGGGTCACAGAATCTTGTTACAGGTCAAACACTGAACTCCAGTGCTGAAGCCTGGATTGGTTTAAAATTAATGCTTATTTATACTTCTTAAGAGCACCTTAAAACTAAGTCCAAACACAAGCTAATTATTTTTGGCATTTTGAAGCTTAAATAACTGGCAACACATTTTCTTTTAGGATACACACACACACAAGCATCCACATGCACCAAACCACCACCGCAGCTCTGTAACATTGCAAATGCTTTGGAACTCCAGGACAGCCTGGATATTATTGTTCTGCCATAGCCAAATGCTTCATTATCCACTTGATTTCTGAGTAGAATGTATTCTCCTTGGCCTCATATGAATGCCAAAAATTACTTGTTGCTGTTCGTCAGTTGCCATGCCATTGTCAACTATTTCACCCTTTGGGAACACAAAATCCACCCACAATTTCTCAAGTTTGCATTAGTAAGTTCTGCCCAGCACTAGCTTTATTTTCAGGAAAACAGTAATATTTTTCAAGTATTCTAATCACTGGTTAGTACTAGGAACAAACAGATTGAGTTTAGGGATAATCAGTGCCACTTGAATGACAAGCCAGGACAGAGGGGAAAGCCAAGATATCTGTATATATATATATTTTATATATATATTTATATATTTATATATACACACACACAGATATTATATATTATATATTATATATTATATATTATATATTATATATTATATATTATATATTATATATTATATATTATATATTATATATTATATATTATATATTGTATATTATATATTATATGTCTCTGGTATATCCATGGAGAATATGGAGCTGAGGATGTGAGATGGGAGAGTGGGAGTTGTCTGGCCTGGAGCCAAACCCATCTGATGGGTGACAAAGGCAGCTCCAGGTAATTCCTGCACAAGGCAGAACTCCCTTCCCCTCACTGCTTTCCATGTGAAGACTTTTCTGCATAGCACAGACTGCAGAGAAAAAGACTGAAACATCCTCAGCTGCCCTCTGAGAGTCCCTTGGGTCATCCAGAGCCCCTGGTGACACTGGCCAGGAGATGACAGACTGGTCACTCAGCAGTGATTGTCACAGCTCATCACTGAACCTCACCCTCATTTCTCCAGAGAATTCAGCAGATTAGAGACCCACAACATACAGAGAGGCATTAAGGAGCAAGACATCCAGAGGTGTACCAGGAGGAGTTGTTTATGGAAACAGTTACTTTCCACTGGGCTTGAAAAATTAGATTTTCTGCATGAAAAGCAAGTACTTCTAAGCGTGAGCCACTGACTCCAATATTTGCTATCAGTCTGCAGGCTTTGCAGCAGTTTCATCAGTTGCCAGTGTTGTGTGACACTCGTCCATGGCAACAGAGATCAGAATTCAGCCATGAAGAAGTCTCATTTAGTGAGAACAAGGACTAGATGGAGCAGTTCACTGAACTTTTGCTGGCCTGGCTTTGCCATGACAATTACTGGGGTTGGCATGGGCCAAACCAGAGCTAGCCAAGTCCACAAGGCTTTGCTAAGCTGCACTTTGGGAAGCCCTAGCTGTGCTCTGAAATCCTAGAGCTGCCGAGGCAGCCTTGCTGTACAGAAGCAGTTTCCAACTGCTGCTCCCCAAAGCTGCTCCTCTCAAGCTGCTCATTTATAGATCACCACCCCTGACTGTCCCCTGGCAAACTGAGCAGGCTCTAGTTGTGGGAATATCTCCAAATTCACCAAACACCAGTGTCCCAGCACACCAACCCATGCTCCCCACTGCTCCCCAGGCTCTCTCCTCATTATAAAGGTGTTTCCTTTGGGCCCTGGCTGGCTTAAGCCACTGGATCAGGTCCCAAAGACTTCAGTGGCACTCCCAGCTCCCTGACCTCCCCTCCAACACCAGCAAGTTGTTCCTGTCTCTGCAGCAGACAGGATACTCAGCAGTGACTACACTGCAGTACAAAACAATGTGTCTTTCCCTTTGCTCTGAAGGATGAAATTGGCTCCTGACGAGGTTCCCAGCCTGACATTTGCACAGAAAGCAGTGCAAACGGTGCTAGGCTGGCTTTATAAAACACTGCAAGCCAACACTGCTGTGAAACACAGAGGCCCTACAAACTCCATGCTGAAGTCAGCCACTCTGATGCTCCTGAGAGGTCTCACCATACTAATTACAGGACAATACATGAAGTGATAACCCTATATATGTGTGTGTGCACACACACACAGTTGGTCAAAAGCCATACAACAGTGGACTGAGAGTTCAAACTGATGCACTGAGAGAGGCTCCATCAGCAGCACATTGCAAATGCTACTCAACTGTGATTTCTGGTTTATGAGTGAGCAACTTCCAAAGAGTTCTGGGCTCGGTGGATAAACAGAGGTTTAATTAGACTGCTGTGCTGGGAAATTCTTCCTTCTGTGAAGCAACAAAACGAGGTGGTCAGTGTGAGACCTGGTGTTATCTGCTAGATCTCACTACTGCAAAAACACCTCTCCCACGGCCCACAAAACTGCAGTGCCCAGACAAACACTGCAGAACAGGATTTGGTTCTGCCATGCTAAATCCCTCCTGGGAAATGTTCTGCACAGAGAAGGATGGGCTGTGGCTGGGAGTGTTGGAAGCTCTGGATGAAGCACCCCATTCCCCACTGCAGCAGGCCAGGACAGCTCTTAACATTCATAAAGCATCCTGAATTATTAATAATCATCACAAAGGAGCAGCTGAACAGTGCTGCCACATTTATATCTTCCCAGAATAAATGCTAGCTGATTTTAATTGTGTTTTGTGTCTTCCTTAGACGAGCACATAAACTTGGGAAGATTTCACTCCGGAATGAGCAACAGACAAGCTCCAGGAGCACGGGAGTGCTATCCCAGGAGTGCAGCATGAGAGCTACAGAACACAAGGCTCATGATCCCCCTGCACATCCATTCCTAAGGTTTCCAGACATCCCACCTGCCACGGGGCCAGGCTTCAGCCTGCTGCAGCTCAGATGTTTGCAAGGACATGTGAGTACCACTGCCAGGCCACGTGCCATTCTGCCTGGCATGGCACCAAAACACAGCCAAAGTTATTCTACATCTCAAAGAGCTGCCAGACATACACACAGCCAAACTGGGGGCTCCTTGGAAGCACTGAGGAAATACTTTCTGCACAAGAGCCTCAAAAGGGGGCCATGCTTATGGAAAAGAGACTTTACATGAGGCACTGAAGAAGGAAAATAGGCAGCTCATCAGGAGGCATCTTTTGCTGCAAGAGGCCACAAAAAGAGTATAAAGGTCTTGAGTGGAGAATGGAAAAAAGGAACAACACAGGGTTGGGCCCTGGACTGGTCATACACTGGTGAGTGTATGTTACTTATCAGCAAGAGAAACAGAGCAAGGGTGACAGGAATCACAGTGAAGAGCCCTGAAGTACAAAAGGAAAGCTGATGTTTGATGGACAAGGAGCCAGGAGAGACAGAGGCTAACTATGAGACTATTTCAGTTTGGTGAAGTAAGACTGCAATGAACAAGGCAAGTTTGCTACAGTAAGAAGAACATTTAGATGTGTGCACAGATAAGAAGGCTTTTCCAGCAGATGTTCCCCATCTGCCATGCAATCCCCTCACGCAGCAGTCTTCAGCCTGAACCCAAAGAGACCTGAGTAATGAATAAAACTGTCACTCAGAGAAGGGTCCTGGGGGTGCTCACAGCACTCACAGTAAATCACAGGCAAGAGGAAAGCAGCAGAGAAGTTTGGGGGAGACCAAGGATAAAGAAGATACTAAAGTCCAAGAATTAACAAAAGGTGAAAACAGCTGTTTGCTGTGTGTGAGTTTAGGAGAAAACTGGAGATTAAACATCACCAAGTGCACCAACAGCAGATGGAGCTGTGAGATAAGAGGAAAAAAATAACCTTTAAAGGGCTAATTAAAATAGCAATTCTGAAAATGAAGGCATAAAACCCTTTCTTCATGTAAAGCCACGAGAGACAACCCACCAGAGCTGAGCCTGGAGGAGTGTGACAGCCATAGGCAGCAGAAGGAGCTGCAACACCTTGTCACTCTTTCTCCTGCCCTTAGATAAGGCAACACTGCCCACACTAGCACAGGTGAAATCCCTGCCAGCTTGCTGCCAGCCATCTGCCAAGATCAGCCGAGCTCTGGGCACAGACACACTCAAGCTGATCTAACAATCCCATCGAGGGGCTGCTCCATTCTCCACGCTTTGCATTCTGCCGTACATTCTAACACCACCTGAAATGTTTTTCACAGAAGCACTGACAAAAATTCTATACTGTTTTCTGTTTTGTTTGTTTTGTTTTGTTGCTTTTTTAAATGGGATTAGCTATCAGAAGCCTGCTGATCTCTGGAAAGAACCAGCAATACTTTGAGAGAAGGGCTAAGGAACACCAGTGATGTATAAAAGGATCTGCACAGACAACTGGCATCACTCATTGCCATAAGGAACTCTGTAAATGAGCTTCACCAACACCAGCCCCATCTCATATCCAGATTCCAAACAAAGCTGGATAAATCTAGGAACTCCAGGTGGAACTATGAATTTTACTCAAATTTTTTCTGTAGACAGGAAAAACCCAAACTCTGGTCCTGCATAAGATGGATGCCTGTATTAGGAAACATGCAGTGGGCCTGTCAAGCATAAGAACAGCTTCATTTGTCAGGGATCTAAGAACTGCTCTAGGACAGGCTGGGACATCTCATTCTTCTGTGAACGTCCTCTGCAGAAGCAAGTTCAGGCTTTTATGAAATTAAGGCACACAAGTGGAATAGCTTCTAGCCTTGCTCACTGAAGAAAGATCCCAGTAACATTCCTGTGAGAGCAAGCAACAAGAGGGACATTTTACATAAACTTTAATTCTTTTTTCCTCCTACAACTTTACAAGTCATCTCCAGTCACCTTTTCAGAAGGAAAGAACTGGAACCTCCAACACAACGCTGCAGATCTTTTTGGAGCAAGACCACACACATGATAAGTGACATTATCAGAGCTATTTTTCAGAGACCTGGAAGAGAGCCTATGTCCAAAAGCTTAATGGCTGGTCTCAGCAGTCAGCCTGATAAAAGATACCATCTGCTTTTACCAGTCTTGCTTCTGAACTTAGGGGAAAAAAGGAAAAAAAAAAAAAAAAGAATAGTTTATACATAAGCAGCTGAGGCAACATTTACTAACAATTCACAAGAGGTGGCACTGAGGCCTAACTCTATCACATGGTGCTAATTGGGGTCCAGGGCCTCCTTCAGCTATCAAATGGATCATCAAATGGGAATTCTGTGCATACTTACAGGCCAATACATGGAAGTATATCACTAATTTGATCAACAATAACAGGCCTGAAGCCCAGGGTGAGTTTCAGTTTGCAGCCACAGAAATGAGTGTACAGTCACACAGCTGGCTTGCTGCACATCAGGCAATCCATTTCTCTTAGGTTTGTGAAGCCGAGCTTTAAAGCATGTTGTGTAATTTATAAATCCCCACACTGAAACCTGCTGATTACACCATGCATGCCAGGACTCACCTAATCTCCAGACACACTGGAAACCACAGAGTGGTTCTCAGGCCCTTCAGACTATTAAGACATATGCTAATTAGTTGCTACTTGATAGTAGCATATAGCTAGATGCAAATTACAACATGGACGAGCTGTTCAAGCCCTTTGTTATTTAAAATAATTTCACATATTATCTTTTACAAATCAGCACCACAGCAAAGCCGCAAATGGCACCAACAATCATGTTGATGACAGGGGGGAAAAAAACACCCAACCAAACTAGGGGAAAAAAGGCAAACTACCAGTGGCAGGCACTGCTTGCAGAGCAGCAGAGGGGCTGGGGCAGCACAGCATCCATCCCCAGCCCAGCCGAGCCTGCCCTGCAGCCACCCAGCCCCGAGAGGCACAGAACAGCCCCTGTCAGCACTGCTGCACCAGGCACAACACCCACACCTCTGCTTCGGCTCCACTCGTCTGCCTCTGACCCAAAGCTGAAGCCAGGCGCAGAATCCAGCTGTGCAGAGGCACAGCTGTCCCCGAGATGCCCTGCCCCTGCAGCAGAGGGAGCACAGCAGCACTGGGGCTCCTGCACACTCAGCTGGCACCTGAATGGCACTGCCAGGAAAAGGGGACAGCAAACGCTTCCTGTTTGTTCCCAAAAACTCACACACTCAACTGCTGTAAGAGAGCAACTGCCAAAGCCAAGAACACAGAATCTCTCTGGTGCCCAGTGTGGGTAGTCAGCTGTACAATATGCTAAAAGTTGAAATCTTTTATTCTTGCTATAGCAAAAAAAAATAGAATTGTGACTGCAAGCTCTGCAGTTGAATTCCAGGCAGAGCAGTAATTTCTGCCTTAATAGAAGGACTGCTGGACCATTTGGAAGATAAATAAGAAGGCCAGCATTCACCTGGGGATACAGGAGAGAGGGAAGAGCAGTACTGTTGTGCTTTTCTTGGAGAGTTGTCTTGGTAGTGCTTCTGGCCAAATCACGTGCATCACTTTGTCCTAATTCTGGCAGCAGGAAGAAGACATGTTCTTAGAGACATTCCTAAAAATCCCAGAGCAAAAAGAGTGGCGGAAGTGGGGGGTTTGTCCATCCAAGTGCAAACACCTGCACAAGGGCCTTCAAACCGTGTGCATGGATCACACAAGGAATGCAGAAATTACACAGAAATTTAAGCTGACCATGGCAATTTCCCAGTGTCTTTATTTTATTTTAACAGGGAAAAGAACCCCAACCAAAGGCCCCTTCTTTCCTTGTCTTTTCTTACAGGTTCAGTGATGAGGGTTAAGGTTTGGATTGACAAGCAGAAACATGAGCACAGCTGAGGGAACAGCAAACTCAGAAAGCTACAAAAACTTTATACTCAGAGCAATACAGCAGGGACCTGCATCCTCACACTTCTATTTCTATTTCATGCAGGCCAGAACTGCATTTGTCTGTGTCTTCACTGCTGCCTTGTGTGTGCTTTAATTGCATCATGCTAACAAGCAGTTGACATTTGATGTGTTGCAAAAAGGGATTAATGCTCTCAGGGATGTAAAGGCTGTGATTTCAAGCTGCCTTTGTAAGGAACATTGTTGTCAACAGAGGGGTGTAAAAGCCATGTCCAGGCTGATGTGGGGAAGAGGGTATTCCAAATGTTGGGATTCTGTATCTGGTAAGATTTTGATTGCGTGTTGAAATGACAGAGTTGTGCCTCACTCCTCTTGCCCACAGCACTCAATCTTTTATATTATTTCCTCTGTTCAAGCTGGAATATTAAAGGACGATTTCCAAACCCACAAAGCCACTTCATGAAGGGAAAAAAAAAAAAAAATCAATATATACCCATACCCCAGCTGCAAAGATGTGCAGAATGCTCTAACAGAAGCCTGTGCTTGCCACAGAAAACAAACAAAAACTTTCTGCAAAGCAGGCTGTGGCAGGAACAGAGGGAGAAACATGAGAAAATACTTTGGTCACAGCAGTACTCACGGGGACTGCCTGCACAGGGACCCAGCTGTGGGCTCCAAAGGTAGGAAATAAATACATGGAACAGGAGCTAACTGCTTAACCTAGCTACTCTGCAAGCAGGGAAAACAGAACAGAAATAGGAAAGAGAAATTTATTCATCCTTGGTGAGGGCTGCACGCTCTGAGCAGCACAACTCTGTGAAGGATGGCAAAAAAAAATAACAAGGAGAAATACCAAGTGATGATTGCCAAAACTTTCATCTTGCGTTCTTAAGCGTTAGACCTGAGACCTGACAACGGCAGCCCCAGCACAGCAACAGAATCATCAGTGAAGTTTCTTGTTGGGGACAGTTTGGCAATATAAAAAGGTTGTGACAACATAATAAAGTCAAGGCAAAATGATATCATCTCAATAAAATAAGTAGCATACTTTACATTTTGTGTCTCTGTAATTTCCTTTTTGTTCATAAAACTCTGATCAAAACTGATTTTCTCCCCCATATCCTTTCCCACCACTGATATAAATGAAAAAAAAAGAATAGTGACTCTCATTACAATGCATCTGAAGCATAATAAAGGATTTTGGAGGGTTGCATGTGTTCATTTTTGTCCTATAAAACCACTTAGGTGATGATTTATTTAAGTTAACCTGAAGTTTGTTGCTGGCCCAGTGCTGAAGGGTCAGCAGTGCCAGGAGAATCCACACTTGTGCATGTACAGGCACGCAGTGCTGTCCTATTTATATTTTTATTTTAACTCTGTTGGTCCAAAATGCATCTGTAGCAACACAGGACTCATGGAACTCACTAAACTTTCTGCTGTTTCCCATTTAAAAAGCATTCCTGTTGGAGCTCATACATGATAGATGAGCTTTGAATATTTTCACATCATTTGAATGGTAATGGTTTCAGCACTGGAAACTTTTTATCCAGAGAAAAGTTCATGAACACACACAAATATTCATGATCTCACCACGGTCAAGTGATCCTGCTTAGAGCTGAATAAAAACATATACAGACATTTAACACAGGACTGGAGCAAAGAAATTCCAACCTTAAAGTATCGAGTTATATGCCAAAATATTCCAAAATGATGATGACATTTCCAGTTTGATGTATTTAGAGATGTAAGAGATAATAACACTAAATAAACGAAGAGGAATAATGTATAAAGGAAATATTCAAACTTGCAGAGACAAGCACATACCTTCATCCAAGTGGTTGGACTATATGTGTAAACAGTTGAAATTTGGATTTTATTTAACAAGACGGTTTTGGCAAAGATTTTAATGCATCACCTAAATCTTCTTATCAATTTCAGTGTATAAATTAAGTCTCACTCAAATTTTATGCTAACCTAACAGGTTATTTTGTAATATATCATATTTTGTAATATATCATTTTGTAATGCTTTCTAATAAAACGTCACATAAAACTTCATGGACAATTCTTATTTGCAGTGATTTTCTGTGAAGTTTTATATTCAAGATTAGCCAACATAATAATTTTTTAAAAAAGGAGATTATCAACTGCTTCTTTCTATCTGACACTAGAAAAAGAAAAGAAAAAAAAAAAAAAAAAGGATCAGTCCAGAGCATCCTGTATTGAAATGATGTTGTCAGTTCAGTGTGTCCTCAAAAGAAAGCCTCATACAAGAATTTCACTTAGGACTTCTAGCAAGACCACTTGGAGGTTGTGCAAAGTTGCACCCCAATACAGAAAGGCCTTGATCTTTCCATCTTGCACATATTTAATCCTGTGGTTGTGCTCACTTCAGTGAGGCTTGCCATGGAAAAACTCTAAGGGAATTGTAAGGAAAAACTGTATACTTTTCAAAGTAAATTTGCTATCATTCTGATGTAAAAAATTCTCCACTTGAAACAGCTCGACAGCAACAATTTGGGTTTTTATTCTACTTATAAAAATACAGGCAATAGTCTGCATGGGCACTCTATAACCTTCCTGAAACCTAAATCTCCTAAAGCTATCAATAAATTCCTTCCAAAAGAAAGATGGGTCTCTTCAGACATTCCTAGAATTCCCCCCGATCATTACTGAACAGAGGGACTATTCATGGTGATCTTATCATTACTCCCACATATTCCATGCAGTCCACAGGCTGCTGCAGTGCAGGCAGGTGGAATGCAGGGGATTTCACCTGGCCCCGTGGCCCTGCTTGCAGAGCTGCCTGCAATGAGCTCAGGGAGAACACACGAAGTCATTCCCTGCACTGCTGTGCCTGGAGAGCACGACAAACCCAGCTGCATCAGCTTCCTTGTCTCAAGCCAACCAAGTCTCTCTGATCTCCTACAGACACCAAAAATTAAGGATACAGCACAAGAAATCAATGAATCCACATTTGTCACTGCTTGCAACGGATGGATGGTGAGAGCTTAAAAAGCACAGCTGAGCTGCAGAATCACAAGCAGCTTTTTAGGACAGACTCTGAGCTTCCAGTGGCCGTGCTAAGCTGCCCAGCAGGAAATAGTTAATACTTGTTCACTCTCTGCTCTCCCAAACTCCCCAACACTCCAGCGACAGCTTGCATTCCTGCTTTTTCCAGGCTGAAATTTCTCCCAAGGATACCATTTTTTGTGGAAGAATAGTCCTTATGAATCAGGCAAGGAGTGTGCTTTTGAAATTGATGTGAATTCTATCACTGACTTGGGAAGAAGTAGGATTTAATCCAAAGACTGTAACCATATGCTGTTTAACATTATCTGTGAGGTAAACTGTGATGTGAAATACAGCCTGACTGTTGAAAGAACCAGAAAATTGTCTAGAAGCTTCCTGGTTCACCAGATTTCCTAAATTTGTCTGCTATAAACTCCAGCTCAGTTTTTGTCAATTCCCTAAAAAAGAACATTTTTTTTTAGAAAAAATCATAAAATTAAAAGGTATTAAAGTCTAGTAAGTTGTTTCACCATGCAAAAATCAGGAACATTCCTATGTGTAACTTTTCCCCAGCAGTGTATCTGGCTGATGTCAGGTTGTCAAAATGATTGACTTGATGAAGTCTGGAAACAAGAGTGACAGGAAATTACATGAAGAACAGATTTTTGACACTTTAAAGACAGAGCTTGCTGGCTGAAAGCATCTGATCATGAACATACTGACCCAGCTGCAAAGAGGCAGCGACGCTCCTTCCTGCACTGGGGAGAGGAAAGCTGCTTTTAAAGAGCTCTGAAAGAGGAGAAAGGGAATTTATTAAAAGGTTCTTCAGCACCTCATAACTTTTCTGTAGGTATTTGAACCACTCTGCTCATTTTAAGAGGACTGTGAGCCACTGGAAAAAGTTGCCAGAGAAGCTGTGGATGCCCCATCCCTGGAAGTGTTTAAGACCAGGTTAGACTGAGCTCTGATAAACCTGGTCTAGTGGAAGGTTTCCCTGCCCGTGGCAGGGGGGTTGGAACAAGATGATCTTTAAGGTCACTTCCCACCCAGACCACTCTATGATTCATTTAACTCTATAGGTCTAAGTTAAAAAAAAAAAGGAAAAAAAAGGTATAATTTCATTAGATTTGACAGCATTTCTGACAGTCTGTGCAGTTTTATGGCATTTTTTTCAGCAGTGAAGAGTAAGAATTTACAGAAAACAAGCCTCTTAAATCCTTCAATATTCCAATTTCCTACACTGTAATAGGCTGTGGCATAAGTCTGTGGCAAAGAAAGCCAAGAAATCCTCTGCCAAAAACTCAGAACCTGTTACATGCATAATCAATTAAAAAGATAATGCAAGCTATTATCTGACACATAAGACATCCCCCAGGTGCCCTTTTGAATTAAAGCAGTGCTTCATGTGAATCACTGTGTGTTAGGCTAGTTTTGCCTTTATTTGTGTATGTGTACCCATGTTACTTGCAGTGCTACCAAACAGAACTGAATAAACAAATGGTTCACAACTGATGAACACGACTCAGCTGGTAAATGGTTTATTTCATTTATGTTTCCAAAGGAAAATGTCTCACACGTGCCCCAGCTGCATTAACCATAATTTAACATAAAACATGCAGGCAGCCTCTAAGCCAATGAGCCAAGGTCATGATTTAACCCTTGTCCTTTAATTAGAAAGGCTGTTAATTCAGGAGGATATCGCTGACTTAGAATCTGATGCATTTCCAATAAAACAATAACAGTCCCATCACTGCAGCTTCAATCTATCCAGTTGCTGGCTGATTTTTATCATTTTATTGCCTTTTTTTTCCAATGTCTTGTGCTGTTCCTGCATGCTACTTCCTGCGTGAGTGGAAGAAAATTCCACTGCCTGTCACTCCCATAAATGTTCTCCAGATAAAAATAAATCAGACAAATAAATAACGAAAATAAAAGTGACCAAGAGTGCAGCTTCACACAGTGAAGGATGTGCTGACAGGTCCTAAGTGTCTGAATGCAGAAAGGAGACCTTACAAATAATGTTAACTACTGTGAAGGTAACAATCTGTACTTCACTGGGAGTTTTTTGTTTTGTTTAATTTTCAGCACATTAATGCCAATCCAGGAGCACTGGAAACAACCTTGTAACCTTTGAGATACCTCAGGTATTCCAAAGGATGCAAAAAGAGACTGACAACAAGGAAAGTGTCATAAATGTTAAAACACTTCTTCAAAGAAGGGAAATATCCCTTTGCTGCTTTCATTTCACAAGTATTATAGTTTTTCCCACCCTGAGGCCCAACCTGCAGTGGAAGATTGATTTACCTTAGCTCCATCAGTTTTGCATCATTGAGATACAAAGAACATATCCTGTTGCAGAGTAGATAAATCAATTTTTACTAAGATGGCTGTTTTCACCCTTGGGCTTGTACTGGTTCAACTGCATCAGCCAGAAATATAAATAAATAAATAAACATGTTACAATGTTAACTGGCAAAATCAGAATCAACGCACTTTGAATTCAGGTGAGAGTTGACTCCTAACTATCAAAACCTACAGAAACTAAATTTGAAGGAGTATTTCTTACCCAAAGAAGCCTTGAGTTGCACAAAGCACTGCAGTGAAGCATTAATTACCTGAATTAGTGCCTGGCTAAGTGAAGGTTTGCTTGTTGGGCACTGCACACCCAGCTGGTGGTGCTGGATGGGCAGCACTGAGCCCAGCAAGGGCAGGGCCCTGCTGGCTGCTGCTGCTGTGCCTGCACTGCTGGGCACTGCACGCTCATCAGGGCAGGCCTTGTCCTGGGCAGAGAGGAAGGGCAAGAAGAGAACTCCACTGCTCCTGGCTCCGCAGCTCTGGCCCTTCCAGCCAGGCCCCGCTCAGCCCCTCGCCAAGGAACTCCAGCTGGGCATCCCTCTGGTGCCAGCCCTGCTCCACCTGGGACACAGAGGGCATTCCTCATCTGTGCCAGCCTCCCTCCTGCCATGCTGCCAGCCCTGCTCCTCCCTGGGACACAGAGGGCATTCCTCATCTGTGCCATCCTCCCTCCTGCCATGCTGCCAGCCCTGCTCCTCCTGGGACACAGAGGGCATTCCTCATCTGTGCCATCCTCCCTCCTGCCATGCTGCCAGCCCTGCTCCTCCTGGGGCACAGAGGGCATTCCTCATCCTCACCCGTGCCATCCTCCCTCCTGCCATGCTGCCAGCCCTGCTCCACCCTGGGACACAGAGGGCATTCCTCATCCTCACCCGTGCCATCCTCCCTCCTGCCATGCTGCCAGCCCTGCTCCTCCCTGGGACACAGAGGGCATTCCTCATCCTCACCCGTGCCATCCTCCCTCCTGCCATGCTGCCAGCCCTGCTCACCCTGGGACACAGAGGGTATTCCTCATCCTCACCCGTGCCATCCTCCCTCCTGCCATGCTGCCAGCCCTGCTCCACCTGGGACACAGAGGGCATTCCTCACCCGTGCCATCCTCCCTCCTGCCATGCTGCCAGCCCTGCTCCTCCCTGGGACACAGAGGGCATTCCTCACCCGTGCCATCCTCCCTCCTGCCATGCTGCCAGCCCTGCTCCACCTGGGACACAGAGGGCATTCCTCATCCTCACCCGTGCCAGCCTCCCTCCTGCCATGCTGCCAGCCCTGGCGGCACACCTGGGACACAGAGGGCATTCCTCATCCTCATCCGTGCCAGCCTCCCTCCTGCCATGCTGCCAGCCCTGCTCCACCTGGGACACAGAGGGCATTCCTCATCCTCATCTGTGCCATCCTCCCTCCTGCCATGCTGCCAGCCCTGCTCACCCTGGGACACAGAGGGCATTCCTCATCCTCATCCGTGCCAGCCTCCCTCCTGCCATGCTGCCAGCCCTGCTCACCCTGGGACACAGAGGGCATTCCTCATCCTCACCCGTGCCATCCTCCCTCCTGCCATGCTGCCAGCCCTGCTCCTCCCTGGGACACAGAGGGCATTCCTCATCCTCATCCGTGCCAGCCTCCCTCCTGCCATGCTGCCAGCCCTGCTCCACCTGGGACACAGAGGGCATTCCTCATCCTCATCTGTGCCATCCTCCCTCCTGCCATGCTGCCAGCCCTGCTCACCCTGGGACACAGAGGGCATTCCTCATCCTCATCCGTGCCATCCTCCCTCCTGCCATGCTGCCAGCCCTGCTCACCCTGGGACACAGAGGGCATTCCTCACCCGTGCCATCCTCCCTCCTGCCATGCTGCCAGCCCTGGCGGCACACCTGGGACACAGAGGGCATTCCTCATCCTCACCCGTGCCAGCCTCCCTCCTGCCATGCTGCCAGCCCTGCTCACCCTGGGACACAGAGGGCATTCCTCATCCTCACCCGTGCCATCCTCCCTCCTGCCATGCTGCCAGCCCTGCTCCTCCCTGGGACACAGAGGGCATTCCTCATCCTCATCCGTGCCAGCCTCCCTCCTGCCATGCTGCCAGCCCTGCTCCACCTGGGACACAGAGGGCATTCCTCATCCTCATCTGTGCCAGCCTCCCTCCTGCCATGCTGCCAGCCCTGCTCCTCCCTGGGACACAGAGGGCATTCCTCATCCTCATCCGTGCCAGCCTCCCTCCTGCCATGCTGCCAGCCCTGCTCCACCTGGGACACAGAGGGCATTCCTCATCCTCATCTGTGCCATCCTCCCTCCTGCCATGCTGCCAGCCCTGCTCACCCTGGGACACAGAGGGCATTCCTCATCCTCATCCGTGCCATCCTCCCTCCTGCCATGCTGCCAGCCCTGCTCACCCTGGGGCACAGAGGGCATTCCTCATCCTCACCCGTGCCATCCTCCCTCCTGCCATGCTGCCAGCCCTGGCGGCACACCTGGGAAATGCCTGCCAGCACCTGCCATGCCACCACCAACCCTCCCTCCCTACACCTCTCCACTGGGTTTAGGCAAGCCAACAGTGCTCTAACCAGGCACAGTCTCTGCATTGAACACAGGCTAAGCCATGCCTAAAATCTGCAGGCAAAGTGCTAAATTCAAGACAGATAAGCAAGTGATAAACACTGCCATAAATCACAGCATGATGTGAATAAATACCTGTGTGTGCATCATCACAACATCATCGTGGCACTGGATCATCACTGCCTGTTGCTCCTGAACGCCACCTAACCTAGAAACAAATTATCCACTGCTGCCTCTGCAGTTGTTTTCCATTTTGCTGATCCAAGGGAAAAAAAAAAGAAAAAGAAAACAGAAGAGAAAACATCCAGCCAAAATATGACAAAGATAAGTTACTTGCCTTCTAATTTTGCCAAAATCTTCTAGGAAATGAAATCAGAATTCCCTGGTGCTGCATTGCAAACGGAAATGCCACGCTCCGAGAGCACTGAATGAATGTTGCACTGCAGCTGAGCAGGACAATAAAAGCATTGTGACAAACGGCCTCAGTGCCCCACCACACAGACTCTGTCCAGCTATCCTTAAAAGCAGACACAAGCCACAAGGAATAATAATATTAATTCTGCTTGACATACATTTCCTACCAGACAACAGGCTACTGTGGCAGAACGCCTGGTGACAGATTTTGTAGACAAACACAAACCAGCCCTGCCCAGCAGACCACCCAGATCACTGAACACGATTCTACTGGAAACACTTGCAGATCAGAGCCCTTCTGGAAGCAAAATTAATATGGTTTAAATTCTGGACAGTAAATAATCCTAATCCCAGTCGTCACATAATGGGCCCAATCTATAAAATTCTGTTTGTCTAGGGCAGGAGCTGGGCCTTGTGCTGATAGTAAAGCAAGGACAAGAATCACTGTGAGCTCAGTGATGCACAGACACTCAGTACTCATCTGTGGTGCCATGGAGCAGTGGGGCTGCACCCACCACTCCTGCTCCTTGCTCTGTTTTTGCTGTAATTACCCAGCACTGGCAGCAGACCCCTGGTACAGCACAGGCACAGCTTCCTCCACACACCAGTCATGCTGCCGTCCCAGCTCTGATGCAGGTCCAGTCACCCCTGTGCTCACCTCAGAGATGGCCTTAAAAGTCAGCAGCAGCTCCACCTCTGCCTCTGGCAGCAGCAGGACTTGAATATGCCAAATGGAGAAAAAGAAAATCCGCAGGAAGCGGCAGTAAAGTTGATTAATTTTTAACTTGTTGAGGTTTTTTTTTTGTCTTCGAGAAATAGAAAATAATTTCAAAACAATCCTATGTTTATAGCAGAAGTGGGAAACTATCTGCAAACACAGTCTAATCAATTTTTCTCCTTATGTGGATATATCCTGGAGCAATGCACACATTCCCAAGTCTCAAGATCCCTAACACAATAAGGCACGAGCACTCAGAAGAATATCCCAGTACAAGAAAATAAACATTTCTTTTTACTAATCTTAAAATATCATATCCACAAATGATGCTTTTTAGGGATGGAACTTAGAGAAAAGCTTCTTACGAAGCATTTAGATTTATATTTATGAGAATTAATTCTGTAAAGCTCAGCTGATAAGCTCCTGTTAATTATAATGCTTTCTGTGCTTGCCTTTCACCTGAAAGCACAAGGAAAATCTTAATTAGGTCTCAAAACACTACTGTGAAGGAGGCAAAGGCCCCTTGCACGGAAGACAAGGTACAGAGAGCTGATGTGACTTGCCAGAGGCCACCAAAGTGGTGCTGAGGCTCCCTCCCACTGCCAGCCCCGGTGACCCCTCAGAGCCACCACATGCCTGGCTCCGGTGCCCACAGCCAGGGTCTGCAGCCACAGGTGGCACAGCAGCCCGCCAGCCTCGGGGTGCTTCCCAGGGAAGGTGCCCTTCCAGCTTGGGGCAGCTGTGGGGATTGCTTTTCCTTAAACCCAACCGCTCCACACAGACACAACTGTTCATTAAAGCCAAAGCAAACTCTGGCATATAATTAAATGTTGTGCCTGGAAGGCTGAAATATCGTACGGTATCAAAGGTTTAAAATCTCATTTTCAGCCCTGCCTGATTACTTAAACCACTTCTATAAAACTATCATGGATAAAATCTCACCTGAAGCTGATTAAATCTTTACTGATGTAATGGAAGAGTAGAAGAACAATCGATTTACATTTTTCTCTGAATATTTATTTACCTCTACTGCAGCTTTGGGCTCTGCACTGAAGCATTTTGCTTGCCAACTTCCTGTAACTTACGCCTAAAACTTCAATCTTCCTCTGCCAGTTGTCTGCTTCAACAAATCATAAACATTGAAATATGCTTTCATTTGCCTAAAATGAAGACAGCAATTCAATCTGAAAGGATTCATGATAGCTGCAGTACACAAGTGAGGTGAGAAGATAACTAAATTGCAAAAGAAAATCTCTATCTCATAAAAAACCACCAGAAATAAGGCCAAACACGACAGATTTTTTAAATTGCCAGCTAAAACATATTCAGCTTTCTACACAGACTTGTATTAATGTGTCTAACAGGACAGCAGGTGAATACTCACTGTGTAATACTGTGTGCCATAAGCAGAATCAGATCCACTCAGACACCCCAAAATCTCCACTTTTCATGGGTGATGAGCACACCCAGCACAAAAGCCTTGTGCCCAGCAAGAGCAGGCTCAGTGACAGCACAGCTGGGACGGAGCCCCTCCTGAAAGCTGGCATTCACCACAAACCCTGGTGCTGAACCAGGCAAACCCTGGCTGACAGCTCAGCCCTGGGGCTCAGGGTGGGGTGACACTCAGCTTCCCACTGTCAGCTGATACTCAGCCAGCTTTAACCTCCCCTAAACCAAAACAGGGGGGAGTAGCCATCAGTTACAACTATCAGTGAGGCACTGCGACTGAAAGCAGGGCACCCCTCACTCATTAGGCTGAGAGAACTTCCATTTTTGAGCAGGGAGCAGACCACTATAAAATTATTCCACCTCCTTTCACATTTGGTCATAATTTCAGATACTTCTTTAATCACTCCTTGACAACACAAGATATGTTTTTATTCATTTCAGGTATCATTCTGCTGCTCCACACCAGTCATTAATTTGAAGCTCTTACATTTGGAACCATCATTTACTGCTCAAACAGTACTTGGTGACACACAGAGACTAAAGAGTTGTCAAACAGAATGACACACAGTTTTTTAAAGTTAGCGAAGCAGTAAAAGCTTTAAGATTAAAGAAACCCAAACAACCAGCCTTGCAAATAGTATTTGAAAGTGTAAATGTGGGCGTAGTCAGTGCTACCAGAAGAAAAGAAAAAACAAACCTTGAATGAAAACACACGTTTAATACAGGCCTTCAACAAACCTGATGTGCTTCTACTGATAAAAGGTTAAAGCAGCCCCTTTGGTACATAATAAAAGCTGAGTTAAAATGTTTCTCACACAGACCCCACTGAGATGAAAACCCTGAGGAGAAAGCAAAGCCCTGGTTCCAAACTAAACCAAATAAAACCAAGGTCACCCCAGCACTTTCACACACCAAGAGCAAGAAATCTGCAGTTGTGACACCACCATGCCTCTGCTATTACAGAGAAAGGGCCACTGCCAGCCCCCCAAAATAAGCTGCATTCCACATTATACTTCCCTTGAAATTAGTTAGGGATGTCTCCATTTACTGCTGTGCTCAGAGATAGGCACCACTGGAAAACAATCACAACGCTAAGAATATGTGAGTGTGTGCTGGCCCCAGAGGGCAGTGCAAATTGGAGGGAAAAATGAATTCCAGTCTTCTAGCCCTCAGGCATGGGAGCAGCTCTCATGAGGCTATCTGGACACATAATTCAAACTCAGTCAATGCTTGGAAAACATACAGAACACACGAATTCCCTGAGCCCACTGGCACAGCCAGTCAGAGCCCCTTGTTTACAGCTATTCAGATTGCAAGGAAGCTGAAGATGGGCTGCATTAATTTTATATCATGTCTTTTAATTAAATCTCTCTGGCTACCCAGAACCCAATTTTTTCTTCATAAGATGAGTCTTTAGTAGATGGCTGCAAATAGAACATGGATTCATTTCCATATAAAGAGATCCAAATATACTACCCTTCACTAATGGGAAAAACCAGAAAGCCCCATGTTAACTAACAACTCATCTGTCACAAACCTGACACGCATTTTAGCAGAACAGGGTGTCAGTAACAGCTGGAAAAGCAACACCTTGAGAAGAACTGCTCCTGCTCTGTAACCATGGAAGAGTCCAAGGGAAAACTGAACTGGCAAAACAGAACCTGAGGTAAGGGAGGAGTCTGGGGACTTGGGAGTTTTGTTGTTGTTTTTACAGGGCATTTCAAGCTTCATGGTTTCTCTTCATCACTGCAATAACAGGGTTTTGTCTCAGGTCTTCATATCCAGTTCAAGTTATACATTGGACTTGTATCTCTCAAAGAGTTATGCACACCCTGGGTCATGTTAGGCAGCAAATCCAGGGGCTTGTCTGTGCTCAGGTTATTCCTTCTGTCACATGCAAGTTATCACCATTCCTAAATACTGCTCAAACTCATTTTCTTTAATATGAATGAATTTTAGCAGTGAAGTGCAAAAGCACAAAGATGCCATTGGCCTTAGAAGGCAAAGTAGCAACAGATAATTCTATTCACCTTTCATAACACATTCAAGTTAACGTTTAAACTAAAAAAGCAGAAAGCTTTAAATATACTAGTTTCAAAAAGTATTCTTCACAACAAAAAAGGGAAGGCTGGTTTCATTTCCAGGCATTGCCTGTTAATGGTTTGAGAACTAAATACCTATTGTGAAATTCTAGCAACTACGTGACTCAATTGTTAAAATGATTGCAACATCATTCAATAATTTGATTGTCTGTAGTGAGAACTATAAGAGATGTAATAGTCCTGAAAAAATGGGACTTGTTTGACTAGAAACCAGGATACTTCGCAAAATCACACCAATTACTTATGAGGGAAGGGCCAAGAATTAAGAAATTCTGACAAATCTCATGTCTCAACTTGTAAACTCCAAGATACAGAAAAATTATAATTCTGGTGCCAAGCCATTTTAGCAGGAACACAAGAAAAAACAATGCTTGGGTTTTATTCTCATATAGTATCAGGGAAAAAATGGAGTATTAATTATTTTTTTTAAGTAACAAATTTGTTTAACAGGCAATCAAGCAATAGCCAGGTAAGTTAAAATACCTTGTGTGAGGAATCAGTACAAGCAGTTAACTCCTACAGAGCATGAACTGTGTGTGTAGCACCACAAGGACTCCTAGCGTGCCTCTGAGTATTCAGCAGCAGCTCTGGGGGGCAAAGTGCTGCCCATCCCCTGTGTCTGGCCAATATGATAGTCCTTGCATCAATGACTTGAAACACTTCAAAAATTTTACCCCTTCAAGAAAACCAAACCCACTCACTCGAGAGGAAAAATAAAAAGAAAAAAAGATTAAGAGAAAGGATTTCAACCCATTTGCAATCTGATACTTCCAGTGCTCATTTAAGAAAAGGTAATTTTCATCATTATCAAACAAAGCTTTGGTAAAATCTGGTAGGTAAGCCTTCTTAGAGTGGCACATTGATAATTTTCAGTGAAGGCTGTTCCTGACTTTTCCATACACAGAATGTACTAGGGAATCACAAAGACCATCTTGCCCCCTGTGAGATCCTACACCTAAGCCAAGGTCTGGAGCTGCTGCTGCTGCAGCCTGATGTGAAAATGGGAGCTGGCAGCTCAGCCCTCTGAAGGCACTTGGTTCCCCCTGCTGCGGGCACTGTGCCAGGCAGAGGCAGGAGCCAGGCTCTCTGCTCAGAGGCAGTGTGTGCCTGTGGAGCAGGAAACTGGAGGTGACGGGGAAAGCTCCTAGGGCACACAGGGAAAGGAGTGTGTATGGAGGTGAGGGAGGTAGGGAGCACAGAGAAGGGCAGACCTCAGGGTGGAGCTTGTGGAGGATGGGGAAGATAAAGAACGTGCAGCTATGGGAACATGGTGCCAAAATGAAAGTTAAAGAAAGCAGGGGAGACACGGCTGGCCTCGGGAGTCAGGTGATGCACATGCAGCGTGGGAAGGGTGGAGGAGCCAGTTTCCAAAATCAGCAAGGGCAAGCAACAGGCACAGTCAGGACCATGAGGATCCCAGCAGCAAAGCTGCTCCTTCCCTCACCTCCACTCAGCTCTGCTCTGAAATAGGAAACCTGCTCTGTAAAGCAAGTGTCATCTCAGAAGAGAGGGACATGATTCACTGGAGCACGGCAGTGTGCAGCTGGGCAGAGCCATTCCAGAGCACAGGGCCCAGACAAAACCTCCTGCTGCTCCCAGCTTTACACCCTGCCTGGCACGGGGCAAGACTTACCTGACAGGAGAGGCATCACAGCAGGGACAAGGCATGGGGCAACACTGCCAAAGCAAGGGTGAATATGAGCTTTCCCTTGCACTTCCAACCACATGGGAAATGCCCTGCCAAACTCTTCCTGTCTTCACTTGGCATGGCAGAACAGCAATCCAGGTTGCATCCCTGTTTCTACCAGCAAGCTGGCACAACTTCCAGGAAAGCCCTTGTCTCTTATTGTGTGTCCATGTTACCCCATTAGCATTTTGTTATTACACACTCCAATGCACTTTCTGTGTTTCTCTGCCACTCATCTTTTTCACTCTTCACTCCTCAAAACAAGAATATTGATCACACTACCTTCCAAAGTTAATACATTGCTGAAAACCAGCAGCCAGCACTAACGGAGCTAAATTCACTTTCTCTTTGCACAGTTTCCTTACTCAATCTTTTCTAACTTTGACACAGATTAAGAGGGCTGGTTTAAAGTTTTCCACTCAAAACTGAGATTTGATGGAAAACATGCATTTGATTACATTAAATTTTGCCTGACCCCCATTCTCTTCAGAACTGATTCAATTTTTGAGCTGTCATCATCAGGCTGATATTACCACCCCACCTTTTTTTCTGAAAGGAAAAGGAGTTGTGCTGAGCTGTAGTTTCACACGTTCCTGGGTGAGGACTCTGCATCTTGTGCCCGTCTGCTCGGCACCTCAAGCCCTGCATCCCTCCAGCCACGTGAAAGGTTTTCTCAAGTCTATCACCACAGCTGCTTTCCAGTCCACCCTACTGAGACACTCTGCAAAAACGGATGTGCATAAAAGTAAAATAAAATGCAATAAATTACACTAAAACAGAAACTACCAGCTTCACTAGTCCTCAGGTTGTTTCCTGACAACCAAAGACAAATGCTTAAGGAAATCTGTCAAATGTTTTCATTTCCCAAAAAGAGCAAAACACAGATGATCCTATTGGCTTATCTCACTCAGTGGAATTCTCAGGAGTGATGCTATTTTGGTTTCATGGATGCACTAGACTAAGAGCTGTCAGCAAACCAGTTAAGTTAGAAGAGTTTTACACCAAAGTGTACTTTAATATACTTTAACTTATTGCTGACTACTTCAGAGATCAGGGATTTAAGAAGGCTTTTAAATCAAGTACAAAGCCAAACAAGGATTTTGTCAATGAGTTTACTACACACCACTTTGTTACTCAAAAAAAAAAAAAAGTCTTTCTTCCTTCCCCTCAGACCCTTTGACAGAGAGCAGATGATTTCATTCACCGGGACTTGCGAAGAAATTCAATGAGGGCAGCATTCCAGATTGCCTTCCGGACTCAACATGACATCCTCATCACCTCCAGAGGAAACACACGCCAGAGCTGAAATTCCTCCTGGAACATGTGCTCCCTCTTCACTTGGAACAATCCCACAGACAAAGAGCCTCAGCTGCTGTGCGATACCACATGCCAAAACACAGATAAAGTCTCTGACATCATTCAACCTCCAACAGGAGGAACTCTTTATACAACCACGAGCAGAAGTTTTAAGTAGCAACATTTCTTAAAATGACACTTGAACTGCTCAAAGGTCTTTCCTCTCCCATCTTTCCCCACTGATGCTGTCTCTGTACGAGCAGCAGAACACCCACTCCCAGCCCACCCCTAATGGCCAAGCTAAGAAGAAAAGGTGGCATTATAATCTTGTTCTAGTTCTTACAGGCAAAGCAGCAGCATAAAATACTGTGATCTGAGAGAAAAGGATGTGCTAACATTTTGAGTTAGTCTGGACAGGACTAAAGAGACAGAAATTGTAACCTAATCCCTTTTGGAGACTTACAACAAAAGCAGATCGATGGAATGCCCTGCTTTTTCTCAAGGATCATCTCATACAGCAAAGATCAAATGAGATGAAAAAGTTGCTTTACAGAATAAGTATCAGCAAATTTCAAAGCACTGGAAACACAAAGTGGATTAGAACATGGCCCTATAAAAAGGAGGTCTGGGGTTTAGTGTCTGATCTGCCAACGCCTGGCTACCCACCCTTGAACAATACACTTATCCTTTGTGTTGCACCATCTGTAAAACAGGGGATGGTGCCATCTCATGGGACTGGTTGGAGCTTTAATTAATTACTGCTCACAAAGGACCTCAGCTTCCTCAGCTCTGAGGCACTGTTCTAACTCTCATCCATAACTCCTGTAACTTGCAGCCCTTAGCAGGCAATCCCATTAAATACCAGACTATGCCATGTATGTAAAACCCATGAGGGCACACAAACATGCAAAAGGTTGTGCAAATTATCCAAATTATCTCAGGCTCTGTGACCAGGGAACCTCTGATTTGCCCACACAGGTAAAGTGTTCCTATCTAAATGCTCCAGTAAATCTAACAGGAATATTCTTCTGTTCAGCACAGGACAAAATTTTTAGGAGCTTTCAATACTTCTGAAAAATCCCTTGCCTAAATACAAGATAGATACAAGCAGAGGGCTCAAAATATTTTCACCTCTAGATGAAAGAGGGTAACAGCAATAAAATAACAGAAAAGTCAGTTCTCTGCAGAAGGAGCAAGTGGTTGTATAACAAGTGCTTCTCTTTGGGGGTTGCCATCCTTCCCCTCCAACAAAGGCTTCTGGTGATGGATTGGAAGGAGGTGGGGCTGCCCCCATGTTACCTCTGAGACTTGATTTTCACATGAAAAATCATACAGCCCTTATTTATTCTGATTTAATAAAATAATGGCTTCATTCTGAGCTACTGCAATTACTGCATTTTACAATCTCATCTATATATTCCCTCCTAGATGATACTAACATGGACATGCAGCAGTGCACTAAAATCCTCAGTACAGAATGCTCTATTTAATAAATTCTCCCAGTTCTGACAGGCTCTGAAGTTTCAGAAAACCAAATGAGAAAGTTAGACAAAAAACCCCTGATATTATTATTCAGCATTGTATTTCAAGAGAAAGCACAGTGCTTTGAGTTCAGCTTTTCTGTTATAAGCATAGTCTGCCTTCAACACAAAAATACAACTGGAAATGCTAGCAGTGATCATCAGCAATTCATTCCTTTCCATTTATAGTTAAATGCTGCACCCTCTCAATATGCAAATAACTGCTTTTCCACTTCAAATCTCGAATTCTGAAGACTGAAAAATCAGTTAGTTTTTAAATCGCTTTCAAGAAACCAATGAGATTTACCAAAATTATTGAGGATTCTTACTGATTTCACTTTGCTCACAGGAATGTGATGATCAGCATACTCTGAGACAAAGCTTCTTGCTGAGAAGCAAAGTTTTCATCCATTCTTGTCAGAGGAGCAAGGGAAAATCCTGTGTCCACAGCAGGCTGTGGATGCAGGCATGGCAAGACCACGAACACCTGTACCATACTCTCACGGGAGTCAGGAGGCTGTGAGAGTTTCAGCAGATCACCTGTACCTGGGTATTGCTGCAGCCATTTACCACGGAGTGATGAGCAACAGGAACACAACTGGCACACAACAGGGCTTGCACAGCTCTAATGCCAATCTGGGAAAACAAATCAGGGTTTGTTAGCTCGTGAACAGGCTGGCCCGCTCCCCCCATCCAGCTGGGGTGCTACATCTGGAGAAATGGCCAATTAGGTGGGTAAACAACGAGGTGGTTGGGCTCAGCAGTTCCCAGAAAAGAGCAAGGGTCCCTCCTGGCAGCAGACAGCGAGCAGAGCACGAGCCAGCAGCGTGCTCTGGCAGCAGGGAGCAGCAGCCTGGCCTCAGCTGAAGGCCAGGGCAGGGCTTTCAGCTCCTCCTGCTCGGTGCTTGGGAGGCCTCACCTGGGACAGCACTCGGGAGGGCTTGGAGCAGCTGCAGCCAGCCCAGCACAAGCCCTGAGCCTGGCAGGGATGACAGCATTTCCCTGTGGAGCAGGGCTGCCTTGGAAAGGGTGCCTTGGGGGGACACCCACTGCAGCTCCAGCAGCACCCACGGGGTCTTAGAGGACATGGACCAGGCTCCTCACAGGGAGCAAGGTGGTAGGAGGAGCTGAAAACACCCTGCCTTCAGTTCTCTGTTCCCGTGCCAGTGTGGCACTCCAAAAACAAGGGATGAGGGCGAGGAGGACGGGATGGAGATCATGGAAGAGGGGCTGTGCATCCTGAACGCAGGGCAGCACCAGCGAGGGGGGCAGAGCAGAGCACACTGCTCCCACCCAGCTGAGGCTGAAAGGCTGCAGCAGAGCCACCACGATAAGCTGGCAGCTGCCTGCAGAGCAGCAGGATGGAGGGAAAAGAAAGCTTCCTTCAGTATCAGCACTGGGCGAGAGGCTTAACACTCGTGCCATCTTCTATTTATGATAGTTTTATATAATAAAAAGAAGGTATTAATTTTTGGGACTTAAAATAAAATTTAATCTGCAAAGGTCAATAAGCAGTCCTGATTACAAACTATATAAAGGCCAAAGAGACTATTGTGTCACTGCTGAGACTTGGTTCTCGTTCTGTAACCTTTAGAATGACTTTCTGTTCAATCTGAGTAATCACGACCTTTCTCATCAGAAAACTGAGATCAAATTCTTAATCCATTAGGAACATGACAGAGACCTCTCTCCCCTTCACTGTTACAGTGTTTATGTAGGCCATAGACGAGTGAATAGTCTCAGATGATATTTTGGTGTTTGAAGATAAAGACCAAATGGATATTTTTGCAGACACTGTCACTGGGGAACAAAGCTGTGTTAGTATGGTTTGCAGTTAAAGTTTTATCTGCTTGTCTGGAAAAAACCAAATCAAATAGAGACTTGTCCAGCTATTCTAGAATTAAAATTAATTCCTATTATTCCCATTTGTTAATTTATAGGCCACAAGGTGTTAATTTATGTAACATTGAACAAAATTCTGTAACGGATCACACACTGCATCACCTCAAGATAAGTAACTTTCTTTAGTGCACTTGACAATTGTAAGAGCAACTACTTGAACCAAAACAACACCACAAGGGAAAAATGATTGTGGTAAATCCTGGACAACAGCGCGTGTGGTAACTGTAAAATGAAGACCCACAAATGCCCTTAACTGCAGAGTTACGTGCACAGAGAAAGTGAGAGGTGGAGGAGGACTCGAATGCAGCTGCAAGGTGCCCCCAGCCCAGCTCTGTGGCCCAGCTCAGTTTTCTGTCTGGCTGCTGATCAGTGCACGGTGTCACACCTCCTGAGGACACCTCACACCTCCCAGGGTATTCGTCTGAGACAAGGCACATGAATCATCCCCCAAAGATCCCCCTCCTCTCCTGTGACTGCACCAGCAGAACAACAGCTTCAACAGATGACTTGTTTGAGGCAGCCAAAGCCAGGCACGATAAATCCAGCCTGTGGAGCTGGACAGCATTACCTCCTAAACCTGCATCTACACTTCTCTGGGCACATAAACATTGCTATTTATGTGCCCTTTCTTCTGGGTGGCAACGTAATTCTGCATTTCTGCTTAACTCACGCACCAACCAGCTTCTGCTTTTATGACACCTTCTGCAAACATTTTCTCTCCCATTTCTCTCTCGCAGCTCCTGATGTTTTTTAGGGTTCCTTTGGGTGTTAAAATTGTGGAAACCTTGTTTAGAATATACTCCTTGAACTGAAAGGATTCTTAAAAACATCTAGAATCATCCACTGCATTGTAAGTTTACTTACGAAATGAAAAACTTCAGCATCCAAAAAAGAAATGTGAGCTTTCCTTTATGCATGTTAATTAACTTGTTCTAGCAAAATTCCACCTCATTTCCCCAATATAATAAATTATCAAATCATCAGAAATACTGCATTTTACTGGAAGGCAAATACAATACAAAATACAATCAGTGCAGCAACGAGTACTTGAGAATGTCACTAATCATAAAAAGCTTAGGATCAGTCACAGCTCTTTTCAAAGTAGTACAAAAATGTGGGGAGAGAAACAGAGAAGGCTCAGGAGAGTGGAGGATTAGGGCTTTCTTTAAACTCTTATGATTGTGTTCCCTAAATGTACTGTTCTTCAATTCAACCAAAAGCAGAGATGACAATTTCTAAAGTGAATGAAAATAAAAGCAGCAAACAGTGTAAGGTCCTGAATTACTTCAAATTCACCGTGTAAGTTAACTACAGAAATTAACTCATGTGGAACATTTTATGACTAGAAGTGATCAGAACATTGGCAGCTGTTGTTACCCAGTGAATACCAGGAAAATGTAATTACACGAGAGCACAGCAAGAATAAATATCTTCCCTCAGAAGCAGGAAAGGGAAAAGAGCAGATGCATGTTTGGTGAAAACTAGAAATTTTGCTGAAGTTTGTGGCATCTGACGATGTGGGCTAACATTTTTTTGCTGTAAGGGGAGGGAGAAAAGTACAGACTTTAAAGAATGTATTCCTCAATAAGCAAATACTTTAAAATAATATTATCATTATTGTTTTGAACCAAGAAGGCTGTAATTTTGCATTGCATTGACCAATGTGACTTGACCCTAAAGAGGCTGTTAAGCAGTTCAGGTGTAAGAAGTGACCTGCTTGGGTACTGCAGCAGCCTGGTGTGAGCACCCAAGGACCTGCAGCAATATTAGATGTAAATAAGAGAACAATTCCTTGCTCTCAAGCTACTACCTGCCTGGTCACACAGCATGTCCTCAAGCACTCCTGCCATTTAGCATGTACAAAACAGCTGCAGCAACCTTCCTTTTCACTGGGCTGAAGCTCTCCAGGAAAGTATTTCAAAAATGCCTTTTGCTGGTCCCACTGCACAGCTGCTGTCCTGACACCGAGGGCAGCTCCACGAACCAAAGGCAGATGTGCCTGGGCTTTGCACAGAGCTTCCTTCCCATCAGCAGGCACAAAACCACATCCCACGTGTCACAGGGCACGGGCAGAGCCTGGCAAAGGCTGATCTTCATAGGGGTGTTAGCAATCATAGCAAACGAGCCCCTTTGCTATAAAACAAACAAAAAAGGGCTGAGTTCAGAACTGAGTGAGAAATTCAGTCTGTGGGTTTTCATCTCTGTTTTGGGGAGCTGGCAGGAACCACTGATTTTAGCAGTTATTCTAATTTTGCAGCAGATATTTTAAGCTGCACTGGAGATGTAGCTGATTTCTCTGAAGGAAAGGTACCATTTGAAGGGAAGGAACAGAACAAGATGGCTTTGTTTACTGCGCTCTGCACAACTTCAGCTCTCTCCTGGAGCCTCCCTCATCCACAGGAGCACAAAGGTCACACGAGGTCTGTTCTGCAGCCCTCAGTCACCTTCCTCAGCAGTGCCCGAGCTCAGTTCATCACCGAGAAGGAGCAGCTGAGTGACCCGAGCCCAGAACAAACACTCCCTGCCTCTGGAAAAGCTTTTGTCAGAAGCTGTGGGAGCTTCTCAGCAAAGGCTGAGCCAGCTCTTCCTCCTCTACAATGGCAATGGCCACTTGATGACTGCAATTACAGTTCACATTTCTGTTTCTTACTGATATGAACTATGGGATATCAGTTTATCACTGAATTTCCACCTTCGTGTAGCATTGTTTTTAAAACATAAGGCAGAATTTAAATTCTAAAGATCAAAATATAAAAAACAAAGGAAAACAAAACCAAACCATCCCTTCCCAGCAGGAAAGGGAGGGGTAAAGAAAAACAATCCATCATGTATTGCACTTTACATTCAATAGCAAAATACACAGACCCACTGGAGTAAAGGTGAGAGAAAATGGAAGCTGCAGTAGTCCTTTTAAAAGGTTTAACTTAAAAGCTTTTTCAGAGCTATTCTACTTTATAATTTAGCTCATAGTTAAAAGAACAGATGAAAATTGCTGCATTCTCCTTCATTTCCCAAATGCTCCTCATTGACTAACAGAAGGTTTATCTCTATTTTCATAAGCACAGGCTCCTTAACAAAGCCCAAAAGTGAGACTGACAACAGTTTTCCACACTGTGAGCTTATTAAATTCTGATTCAGCAAAGGCAAACACAGGAATAAATTCAGGAAAGCTGTTATTCACACTGCCATTAATGAAAACAGTCCCACAAATAACACTGCTTGACATTTAACAAATCAAATCCTCTCCCTGTAAAATCATCCACTGAACAAAATACATTTAAAGGCCTACTTTAAAACCTCTGAGGGGAATGAAATACTTTAGGTTTTGATGTTAGCGAGATTAATTAGTATTTATTTCTTTTAAAAAACAATGAACTACTGTGAACTCTAATCTGGGAAAATCAACACTTCTCCCAAAGAGCTGAAAACGAAACATTCATCAACTTGAGTTGAAGTAATTCCACTGTTGAAGAGATGTATTGAGATCTTTTTGTCCTCTTTTCCTATAGCCTACACATAAGGAAGTGCAGGAATATGGCTGGGCAAGCTTGAACAATGCCCTAATAAATATTCATAAAGCATTTGTGCTGCAGTACAGAGTTTACAAGGAGTGAAACTACACAGCTGCTTATACCTGTCACAAACCTGGACATCTGTTCCCTTTTAAACCTTAAATTGACAGTAGAGGTGTTTATAGTGTACATTACTGTGTTTAACAAATCGAAAAGATAATCACTTACTAGCATGCTATCAGAAAGGTAGTTTTTTTACTCAGAAAGTATGAAAAGAGCTGATGTATCCAACAGAAACATCTTAGTACGAAGAAATCTGAAGCAAATTTTAGTAAAGAAAACAAATATAATGTAAAACTTATGTGGTTGTCCAATAAATATTGTCTCAAAGATGTGTATTTTCATTTTTATACAAGTTTATATGTTTAAAATTAGCAATTTTTCCTCTATAAATCTACTGCCAATCCTATTACTTGAGTCCTTAATTGAGCTGAGCAGCATGAAACAGCATCTAAACCAGTCACTATTCATACTTATAAAACAATTTTTCCATGAACCGCCTCTGCTGAGTTCCCAAACTAAAACAGAAAACTGTATCTCATTAATGCTGGCAAACTTCCATGCCCTCTCAACTTCCCAAAATTTGAACTACTAATATGGAAAGAAAAAAATAAGTAACACATAATAAACCAAAATTAATCTTCGGTTTTACAGTAAAAAATGTTACAGGTCATGACCAAAAAGCTGTCCTTTAAAGCCTGCACTATAATTTACTGAACAGTGAAAAATCAAAGCTGCTCCTTACATAGAGCTGTGTGGTAGCACCAGGAATGAGAGGTTCAATACTTGCTAACACCTCAGAACACCTTCCTGTGCTGGAATATGCTGCTCCCTCCCATTTCCATTTTCTCCTCTTTCTCTAGGTTTCAACTGTGCTCATTAAAAAGAAAAACTACTCGGAGATCATTACAAACGTATGTGCAGAAGGGACAGAATCACCATCTCCTTGCACTGAGCTACCTGCCCCTCTTCCCAAAACATCTTCTGGCACCTGGGGAAACCCACCTTCAAAAATAAAACCTCTCACATTTCCCTCAGGTGACACATCTCCATCCCAGCCTTTTGTTTTCCATTTGCTACCAGAAAGTTACCCCAAACTTGATTCAGTTTCTTTCCCAATTCCACACCCCAACAGAACAGGAAGGGCAAGAACACAAAGAAATAGGACACAAAAAATGCACCACACTCAGACAGTAGGACAGTGTATTTTTAGGAGCCAATTTAATGAACCTCACCCCCCAATAACTGGAGTCAAACTGCTATTCTTGTAAGGAGGAATTTTCTTACATTTAGATAGTGCAAAAGCAATATTATTTTCATTATGACTTTTCACGAAGCTGTACGTGACACGGACAAAACATCAGAAATAAAAACACTACCAATGTGAAAGCAAGTGACAAAACAGATCCCAGAAACTTCTTTTTACTGTGCTCTCCCTATTCCTCCCTCAGCAATTCATCAAATGTTACTATTTCATTTTTCTATTTTTTCAAAACACACTTGTCTCTCCCAGGACTGGGTAACCTTTAAACAGGTCTCCAGCACAAGTGAAAGGGGAGCACGCCTGACTGACTGCTCAAGAGAAAAAGTGGAGCTATAATTTACAGAGCACTGTCTAATGCACAAAGTAAACTGGGCAAAGACAGAAAAAATACCTCTGTTTATTCTGTGGTCGCCTTCTGATAAATATAAAGGGCAAAGCTGAAAGCTACCAGTTGGAAGGTGACTTACAGGGTGTTAAATGTTGCTGAGGAGAAATAAAAGGTTTCATCAGTTTGGTCTGAAACATGACTGGCTTCCTAGGTTTTGCAGTTTTGCAGAAGCTGAGAAAACCATGGCCAGGTCGTGTCTCTCAGCCCATCCAGCCAGTGAGGCTGCACGTGGAATCACACCACGTTGTGACCAGGACACTTCTCCAAAGTCACGTGGCAATTCTGAAAAACCAAAGTGTTTTACAGAGAAAAGCCAATGCCAGCAAGTTTGCCTGGTTTTCATGTACCCAGCAAGCAGTTTCCCATGGAAGCAAACCTGCTGTGTCCTCCTGCAGTGCCTGCAGTGGGGCCTCAGCCTGGGACAGGCACATGCTCCCAGTCCCAGCCTGCACCCAGCAGCTCCTCGAGGGACAGTCCCCTGTGCCCCTGAGCATGGAGAGCTCCAGCTCGAAACTATTCAAAATAAACACTGGAATTATTGCTTTACATCCTCCTCAGACTACGTCTGTTCTAAAATGGAACAGCTACTTATTTTCTGTCTGGATATTTTGGTGGGTTTTTCTTTTTTGTTCCCTCTTGCCCAAAGACTGGGTTTTCCTGTATTCCAGAAGGGTGCATGCACATAACTACATGCAAGTCCCCATGTGTAATTTTTATTTTAAGTTTTTATAATTTTATTTTATAAATATTTTTGAATCTGTTATTTACAGTTATATATTCTATATACCCATAGAGATGGCTGCTGTTTGCAGGTAAGATATACATAGAGATGATACAGGTAAATATAACAAAATGTTCTGTATATTCTTCCTTCTCCCTCCTAGAATGAAGCATTTGTCATTCATCTGGGCAACATCCTGCTTATCCAACTCAGGGCACTGGAGCAGGAAATCAAACCAAGGTGGGAGTTATTTACTTTTTAGATCCTTTTTATCAATGTATAACATGTGTTTCATTGTTGAGGTTTTTCTGAGATAGAGTGACATTAGGGATTAAAAAAACCAGTGTAGCAACATACAGTCTGGGACATTTTGTTGGCTTTGGTATTTCATTGGTGTAAGTATTACAGACACTTGTGTGTGTCATGGAAGAGCTGGCATTTTTGCTTGTATCCACAAGCATAAAGGTGAATGTCAGCCCAATTGATGCATTTACTTAAAAATAAGTAAATACCAAGAACATAAAGCTTCCCTCTCGCTGACTGCCTTTACTGTGCACACTGGATTAATGTGGAGCACATTTGGATGGTTGGAGATTTTACTTTCCTTAAGCCATAAGCAAAGAAATAGCATGAGAAAGGATGTTTAGACAAAGCCTTAGTGACTGCAGCACAGCGGGCAGGTAGGAAGCAGCAAGGAGAGCAGAGCCAACGAGCCAAAGTTTTACCAGACCTCCACCCTTCCCTGCCCTTCCACAGGCAGGGCTGGGTGACACACACTGCAATTAACTGAAAGAATAGTTTGATTTATATTATGAAATTTTAAAAAATTGAAAAGGAGAAGAGGGGAAAAAAAAGATTGAGTTCTAAAATGGTTCAGCTTCATTTTCTCTGCCAATTTTGTTTATTTTTGCCACCTCCTGGTTGCCTTTCTACCCCTTCACAAAATAAGACCAGATCCATGTATTACAGCCCAGCTGTGGAAAATATTCCACTGCACTGAGATAAAGAGCCTCGCTGAGTTCATTCTGCAGGTTTGCCCCTGGCACACTGCATGGTCTGGCTGCCTCGGAGGCTCAGGCTCTCCTTCTGAGACAATAACCTGACATTTCACTGCACTTTACTCCCTGTGATCCCCAGACACATCATTTGCCTGTATTTGTCTTTGAAAATAAGGCCTGAATTCCTGAAAATTATGTTCAAATTATGGCTGGTCTGCAATCAGCTCCTTGGAGCTACTTGGGGGTAAATAATCCCTGGTCTTTCCCTGCCCAAACACACAGGTATTTGACAGAGCTGCCATCGTGCCTTGCCTTCACTCTGCTACTTTCATCTCCTCCGTGCCTTCCCTCTGGAGCACCTTCTCTTTGCCTCGGTGGCAGTTCCAGATTGCTGGCTGCCGTTTCCAAGTGACCCCTCAGCTGGGAGCTGCCTTTCCTTTGCAGGGGAGCCTGCCAGGGCCAGGGCAGAGCCCTGCCCACTTCTGGTACTTGATACCCTGCCTCAGTGCAAGGCAGAACCACCAGTTATGTCACAACCTCTGGAAAGCCACATCACTTCATCTTTGCTGGCAGGAATACAGCTGCAGCAGCATGAAAAGGGAAGAAAAATGTCTTTTCCCAAGGAAAGTGACTTTTGTGTATCACACCCCTACCGCTGCTTTCCCCAGAGTGAAGCACAGACTTTGGAGTGCAGTTTGAAATTGAGTAGTGCTCCTTCCAGATGCAGAAAGCTCCTTCCTGCCCGAGGTGACAGCAGCCTCTGCACCAGGAGCCCAGTGGGGATAGTGCCCTTCACACTCTGAATCGTGCCACTGAAAACAACGCGATGCACACCACAAAATCTGGGGGTTTAAGGGTCCCATGTGCAATCTAAGCTGCCACCATTTTATTTATGTCATTTTGCAATAAAATGAATGTAAAAATGCTTTCATGGACAGTTCAATACCTTGGCTGGTCACGCATACACCCACAAATTCAGGCATGTATACTTTCACTCTCTCCTACATTGTACTGCAATGTCCATGGATAATGGAACACTACCAAGATAAGAAAAAAATCCATCTTTTACTTAGTATCTAGACTAAGACTACCCTAAATTGTCTTGTATTAAAACAATTACTCAAGTCATTCAGGCGCCCTGCTCAGTGTTAGGTTTTGACATATCACAGCTCTCATTTGACAGCAAATCAAGTGCAAGCTACTTCTTTTCCCTGAAGATGTGTTGCTCAAGAGGGGATTTTATTCTGTAGTGTGTAAGTGCCCTAGAATTGATATGTATATGTTAATGGAACAGTATATAAAGTCACCTCAAAGGCAATTGGTTTAAAATTGTAAACCCCTACAGATGGGATGTAGGGTGACAAGTTAATTTAAAATTAGATATAGTGCACACCTGATAATTGAGAGAAGTGGGAGGAGGGAGAAGAAGGTTACTGCTCTATATTTGAAAAGGTGAATCCCTCCTTCATGAGGAAGGCAATCCAGAACCACACTGCAAGGACTTCCAAAGAGCTGCACAGGCTGGGGATGGGTGTTTTGGTGCTCATTACTGCTGCAGACTGTTTCTACCTATGGCAATTAGCTTTTGTGGGATGAAATACAATACCAAAGGGAAGCAAGAGAGATTTAGCTTTCAGTTGTCAGACATGAGCACTACTTTTAGGAACAACAGCTAGAACAGAGACAATGAGCAGAAAACAAAGTCACAGCAGCTTTCCTATTTCAGTTTCTAATTGCTGACATTCAGCTGTTCACAGCCAGCTCCGTGTTCCTGTTGTGCCAGGAGCACTGGAGGCACTCTGAAGGTAAGAGCTGCCATCCTGCCCTTGGAAGTGCCCTGTCTTAAAAATTACTTGGGCAAATGCTTGTGTGTGAAATCCCTCCTGCACACAATGTGCAAGTGAGGATATAAACCAAATAAAGCAAACCTGGAAGGGTAAAGCAACATGCACGAGTGGGCCCATTCCCAGCTCCTGAGGCTCCTGCATTTTGCCTGCTGATTTACAGGACACCCAAGTCCACTTTGACACGTGGCATGAGAACTGCTACTGCAGGTGAGTACATACACACATACAAACACTGGGAAAGCACATATGCAAACTGGACAGAACATCTCTAGGGATGTTTCGTGACTGAAAGAAAAGCAGAAACAGCAGTTCATCCCAATTCTAAAAAAAAGAGTTGCTTGTTGTTTTCTGTGAGCTACATGTATAGTTTTTATTGTCTTTTTATATTACTCTGACTCAGCACAGCTGAAATAAAATCTAAATCAAATCTCTGTACTGCCCTTTTCCCCCTTTTACAGAAAAGTCAGCCTAAAAGCACAAGGATGTAAAAATGCTCTAGTTTGGCAAAATAAGTCACATTCCATAAAAGACCTATTATTAGCTTTGTCACTGTTCTATTTGTCTTCAATGTCTTTTCTAATAAAACCTAGAAGAATGAAGGGCAATATAACTATTTCTAAATCTCCATGTAAACAAAAAAGGAATGTGCCTGTTTATTTTTTAGTACAGAACTAAACACCACATCAATGATAAATGATTTAGGGAGCAGGCTGTGTTCATGCTGACCTTACCTGCCACTGGCTGAGAATTTTCCATCCAGACCAAACAGGGAACAGCTTGCATGACACAAAGTTGATTTTTATAGTATCAGACAAATTTACATTTCCTTATAAATGAAAAGTGTACAACAAATCTCATGGCCAGCCTCCAAGAGGCTTTTGTCTTCTCCTGCATTATAAGGGGGAATTTTTAAGTGCTGCCAAATGAAGCTCTTAAGAAATCATACCTTGGAACTAGTGAAACACTGTGGAAAGCATCAGCCACTGAGTCACACTCCCTTTATGCAACCACTGACCAGCCACAGCTCCTACTGTTAGATAAGCCTGCACTGCACATTTTCTTCCATATTAGCCAAAGATTAATTGAAGTAAAACTTTCCAGCTTTTCCTCTTTGGTCACTAAATATCCTTCAGCTTCACACTATCCAAGGAGCCTCTGTGGAAGGAGCACATCCTATTCTTTGATGCTCCTGTAGGAGAAAGGGGAAACTGAGGGAAGAAGACAGATGTTTGCATCTGTCAGCAAAGAGAGAAAGAGCAAAAGAAATGGTAGGAGCACCATAATAACCTCCAGGGCCCTTATCCTCACACAAAACTCAGATGCACATCTCATATGCTGTGCACTTGAGGAAAAGCAGATCTTGGGTCACAAACATTTATGTATATATATAAATATATATAAACATATATATATAAACACATTTATGTATATATATATTTATAAATCTACTTAACACCACGTAACATCTTTCTGGCTATGATCTACATAAAGGGTCCCTGCAGACCAGCATTTACCCCTTCCATCAAGAAGGATGCCGGAGTTTCATGTTCAGCCCTTCCTTACCTGCCATACTCACACATATGTGGGCCTACTGTGAGACAGGGGCTGGACTGAGACAGCCCACACACAGATTCCAAGCTCACCAGTTTAGGTTTGACATGTCATGGTTTGAGTTATTTTTAAGAAACATTAATCATTAGCAGTAAAAACAAAATTAAAAATATTCCTTCCTCTGCACAAAATGGTACACGCCATGGTTAGATTTTACATCATAACCACGTGTACGCTGAATATCAGCACAAAAATCAAAATAAGGGGTATAAGATACATGGGTTTCCCTTTCACACCCTTTAGCTGGCATGGCAAATGCTCTTTCTTTGCTACTTTTCTGGGTGTGGAAGATCTCTTTTTATGTCTCCAGAAACAGAACATAGTCAGGCACACGTGGTGCTTTGGAGTTTTGAAGGAGCTCTGTGTTTTGCTGACCTTTAATTTAGTTCTGAACACTGCCTGTTGTGGCCCAGCACATCTACCCCAGCGACTCCACAAGATGTTCATCCACACACTGCTCTACCCTGTTATTCAGCAGCTCTGCAGGAAGGCTTTGACTCGCTGTCCCCTGGGAGTGGCCAGTGACATCTCCCGTAACTCCAAAAGCAAACTGGCACAGTTTGGGAAAGCAGCTCGCTGCAAAGGGGCCGAGCAGCCACCGTGCAGCTGCACTGGGCTGCACGTGGCAGCAACAAGAGAGAGGAATCCACTTGTGATGGGAAGCACATCAGCCAGGGCAAGGCCACCAACTACTTCTCCAGCAGCATCAGTCCAGTGGTAACCTAGAATTAGCTTTTAATTAGTTTTAACTTCTGCAGCCAGTAGGCACAGCTGGTGAAATCCTGGCATCCCAAACTAGGAGAGCAATGCTCCCATTCGCGTTAAAGGAAGATCAGGAATTTCAGCTGTTCTCACAGTAGCAACCTCCTGCTAAAAGCAGAACAGGGTAAAAAAGAAGTGACCACATGATTTGCTTGGGATGTGGAAATTCTAACCTGCTAAGCTTTGTGTTAAAACTCATTAGAGAAGCCACAGGGGAAGAACTTCTCTTTGTCCTTCTGCACATGCATGGAAAGGGACAAAATCTCCTCTGTGACCTAACAAGAGGACCTAAACCAACTTCCTCAATTATTCTGTTTTCTGTTACAGGGCAAATTAAGGGTTCTCTTAAACAAAAGCAGACTATAAATATTGCTTCTCGTACAAGCCAGATGGAGAAGAGAACAGCAAGACTATCTGCAACCATGGTAAGATCCTGAGACACATTTCTTTATATTTTTCAATAAATGGAAATATTAATTTGCCATGTTAGAGTCACACAAACCCCTGACCCAAAACCACAGTCCTGTGTTCCATTCATAATTCAGTGATGAGACCAGTTTTTCTTTTCATGCTTGTTTGGTGATTGATAAACAAAACTTTGCCACTCAGTTTTTGAAATTGCTGAGTACAACTGGAGTGGGAATGGCAACACTTGCCTGGTTAAAGAACTGGGTGCTTGTTGAGAAGAAAATCATCGCTGTGGTTGACCAGCATCACTTTTCTGGTGCTCTGCCTTCCTACATCAGTACAAGACATGAACATGAGACACTCAAGCACCAAAATAAAGCATTTCAACCACAGCCTGCCACAGGAGCTGCAAGACTTTGTGAAAGACCTGATCCTACCACCAGTTGCCAACTAAGTTAATAAATTGAAGTGAGGCATGGGAAAGAAAGGTCAAAAGAAAAACAATCAAAAACACCTCCACAAAAGCACCACAATACACATTTATACAGCTTCTTTCTCAGAGCCTGTTCATGCAAGTAGAAAAACTGGTCCCACTGATGTTAGCAGGCTATACAGCAAACTCATGATCTTTATATTTTACATCAGGGGAAGCTCAACTGATATAAAATGTTATTAGTGCCTGTGAAGTGTCCTGGCTGAAAAGCTGTCCAGGGATTAGAATAATTAAAAACTATTCAGGCTCTGCCCCTTAAATCTGATTCTACTCCAATAAAACCAATTCAATTTTTTTCTTTCAACTGTGAGAAGGATTTGGCCTTAAATTACAATGCTCTGATAGCTAAATTTACAGAATTAGCAATACCCTGAAAATGTAAAACCGCAGAGAGAAAAGAGAGCTCATAAAAAATAAACCTTGTGGGATTGTCAATTAAGATATTTTAGCTTCCCAACTTAAAATAAATGGAAAATATGCCATATGAACCTCTGTAGATATTCAATCACTTTATTTTTATTATATTGAGACCCATAATTGTACCTGGAAGGAAGGAAAAACTGGATCACTTTGTCCCCATTGGTCTAAAAGCACAAGTACCATCAGGAGACATACCTGACTCTCTGGCAGAGTGAGCAGTGATGAGACCTGCATTAGCAAAGCTTCAGATGGAAAAAAAAAAATTAGGACAGTCAGAAAAATTTCAGAGGATTTAATTGTTTACACAGCTATGGAATAAAATCCACACCACTTTGAATGTTTAACGAAACCATAGCCAAGTAAGGAGTGCAGTGCACACCTAATCAAATGAAAATACTGCCATGTACTTCACTACATGTGCTGAGTAAAACTACTTTTGGACCCTAATTTTACTTTCTTTTGTGTGCCCCATGCTCAAAACTTAGGATTTGTTCTGGAAAACATGTTTTGGACTGTACCACGCAGTCTGTAGTATCTATGAAAAACAGAATCCTTCCTGGAATCACATGTGTATGAGCTTCACCAGGTACCTTTGACAAAACTGCCTTAATGCCTTCCTCACAGCATTTGCATAGAAATAATCTTCCAGGTAAAAACAGCTTGACTGGAGTTAATAATGTCCCCTCACTGAACTGAGGTGTTTAAGCTGAAGAAGAGTAATTTGCCTGTGGAGAGAACTTGAGTATAAAAAACCAGCCAAGACGAAGAGTCTTTGCACTTAGCATCAGGCATTTATCACAACTGACAATGGAAAAATAAAGTAATGCCAAAACAGAAAAGACTATTCCCAGGAGGACGAAACCAGGGCTGAAGTTTCGAGTCTACCAACAGCCTGCTCCCATCCTTCTTTTTATTTACAAGCGTGGTCAAGTGCACCAGAACACGCTCGATACAGAAATGTTTGTGCAAAAAAGGCTTTGCTGGCAGTGCTGCTTGAAAGCTGTCCTAAAGGAACATTTCTGTAAGAGACATTTCATGAAGGCAGTGTTGCTACAGCCCTGATCGCTGCAAGCAGCAAAACAACACCTCCAGTAAAGCAGGAGCAGCAGCTCTCCATCAAATCAGGGTAAGCCAATTCCTACCAGCCTCCTCTTTCAGTGCCAGCCTTGTCAATATTCCCCATTTACAGCTCCTCTGAAGGAGCAATAAACCATCTGCATCTCTGTTTAAGTAAAGCTTACAGAAAAGGAACAAGAGTTTCAAGTAAAGAATGCAAGGAAAAACGTTTCCACACTTAAAAAACCCGTGAGAAGAATGAATCTGAGCTATTTATGTCACTGCCTTTTGTATTTTCCCAAAGTATCCCACAAAGCCCACGTACCTGGTACAGGCAGGCCTCGAAGTGGAGCTGACACAGTGCAGCAAACATTTTGTTTACCAGAGACATCATAATTCAATTTGCAGACATTTGCAAATGTCAGCTTTCAGACTGCTCTCCTGATGGGCTCTTTAACAACTCGGGAGATCCCAGGAACGGGGGGAGTATTAGGATAATTGCTCTCAGGAGCAAACCACTCCATCCAGCCTTTTAGTAACGTTTTAGCAAAGCGACACACACAAAAAGCATTTCAAGCAACACAGACTCTGGCTCTAAGGAAATCTCTTTGATGGACACATGAAAACCCATATTATATACATATAATTCTAACTAATTATATCCTGAAGATTTGCTGTGACATTGGAAAACCTCTGGATGCTTTAGTTACTCCAGTCTTTGGTGTTGAGTGCAGATGTGCAATACCACTCAAAGGAAACTATGGATTTGCAGTAAAATTTTCATTTTGAAGACCTTTTTTTTAATAACTTTTAATACTTCCTACTAAGTTATTAATTTAAATTAATTCAGTAATGTAGCAAAAGAATCAGTCTATTAGACTTTACTGTCAAATTCCAAATAAAACTTACAGATAACTCCAAATGTCAAACCTGCTACATACCTGCAACCCTGGAATCATTAAAAAAAAAAAGACACCTACTTCAGTGTGAGGAGGAACAAAATGCTTTTAAAAAGAATTCTTAATAGAAACCCCAACAAATCCTAACTGAAACCCACCCAACATTTCAAGATCCTCAAGCAACTAAGAGAGTTCAGGTTCAAACTTCCAAAGCTAGAGAGAAGGAAGATTACTTTTTTCACCTTTCTGTAAAGTGTCAAAATGTAATATTAATTCTTCCTGTTCTCAGAAAATCTAAAGAGGACTACCAAGCTATTAAACCTTCCAGTGGATCATTTGTGGTATGAGGTATTAGCATAATTGGGGGCACACTTTATTCTGACCTTTGCAAAACTTTCATTTCCCAAATGTGATAGATACAAAGTGCTTTTATAATACCAATAATGATTATTTCCTATGGGAAACTGCCAATTATAAGTTGGTGAAAAATGCTATATCAGATGTACATTGAGAAAATGAACACACCTACCAACAGTCAGACTAATTAAAGCCATTCTTCAAATATTAATAAAGCTTTTCCCTTCCACGAAATACAACCTGTATATTTTAGTCCAGCTCTATCCTTGTCAGATCATTCTTTCAACAATAATAAATGTTTGATTAGTGGTTAAATACAGCATTTCTGCTGTAATTCTTTCCCTGGCAGTAAACCAACACATGTGGGAAGCTGTTTTAACATTTAACCACTTGACTTGAATTCACATTGTTTATATCAAGTCACATCAAGTGCTAACAAAAATACTCAAGATAAGGAAACAAACCTCATGTTCTGGACACAGTTCTTAAAGAAAAAAAAAATGCAGAGGAAAGATAAGCAATAAACTGTCAAAGAGCCTGGGTTTGGGTTTGTGATATTGACTCCAGCACCTTCTGCTGCAGCCACAAGTACAACAGGCAGAGGCTTCAGTGGCATCATCTCCTGCTGGCCCGGGTCTCCTGCTGGCCCGGGTCACCTGCTGGCCCGGGTCACCTGCTGGCCCATGTCACCTGCTGGCCCGGGTCTCCTGCTGGCCCATGTCTCCTGCTGGCCCCTGTCACCTGCTGGCCCGGGTCACCTGCTGTCCCGTGTCACCTGCTGGCCCGGGTCTCCTGCTGGCCCGGGTCTCCTGCTGGCCCGGGTCACCTGCTGGCCCGGGTCACCTGCTGGCCCGGGTCACCTGCTGGCCCGGGTCACCTGCTGCCAGCTCCTGGGAGCTGCCAGGAAAAGAAGGGACAGGGAAAGCACAGCCAAGCCAAAACTGCTGATCACACTTACTGGGCAGAGGACAGGACAACTGCCCTCCCACCAATACACCATCACTTTCACAGCAAATTCAGTGCCAATTAACAGAGAGAACAGGAGTATCAATAATGAAAAAACTGACTCCAGATTATATGTGACAATAGGAGAGCCTCTATGCTGATACATCAGTGACAAGCAGGGGAAAGCCTCTGATTGCCTTCAAAAGATGCACCTGGAAACAGCCTCAAACTGCTTAACATTTTAAAAACAGTTCACCAACTGTGTTTAAACACAGCTTAAAAAGAAAAAAAGCTTCTTCTCTAGAATCCAGGCAACAAATTGCTCAATTAAGACATGTAGAAAAGGACCAAAAGAAAATTAATTTTAAACCACAGAAGTTTATTTTTCAGATTTTTCAGAATATCCTAGACACAAAAGCAGACCATAAAGGCCTGCGGAGACAAAAGGAATTCTACTGGTTTTCAGGCAGACAGACTTGTATGGCCAAATGTTCACAAGCAGAGCTGGATACACTCGTGTGACCATCTGATAAAATCAGGGAAGTGAGGCACTGCTTCCCTTGTAAGGGGGGAATCTGATCATCAGGTCATTTACAAAAATCCCCACAGCAAACCAAGCACAAATGGTCAAAGTTTTCCAAGTGTACAAAACCATACATATGTCCAAGAAAGGGGTGGTGCAGATCTTGAAAAAGCAGTTCATACATCAGCACAGAGATACTTGCAGTACCTACAGCAGCTCCAGAGATGTCCTCCCATCTGCTCCCTGCAAATGATCATGTTTCTGATCTGAGTTCCCAGTCTGGTCCCCATCACAGAGCACAAAGTGCAGCTATGACATCCAAGTAGATCTGCTTGCTGCTTTTCATTCTGATGTTTAACAAGTCTCATTAGTTTGAGGGGAAGAAACAACAGCTAAAACATAAACCACTGAAAAGTGGCGTGCGTGTCATTAAGCAATAAACAACATTCCCTGTTTGTCCTTACCCTTTGGGTACAGAAAATAACTAGGCAGCAGTCTCATCACTCCACATACTGTACCTTTCAAAACTTGGCACAGCCCCCCTTACACACTGTGTTTCAGATCAAACAGCTCAATACGTGCTTCAGAGATCTGGCAGCAGTTCTTTTGGGAGTTATTTCCTACTTTTCTGGCTTAGGCAACCTGTCAGGCGTGGAAAATTTACACGCAGTAAATCCCAAATATGTACACAGAGAAAGAGGAAATCATAATAACCACCATTATAAATGAAGTTTTGAATGTCAATTCAATTTGCCACAGGTATTTCCATTGCCTCCAAGCCATCATTGTGATGTGGAACAGCACGTGCCACCTTCTCAGCCTGCAGTTTTTACAGGTACTGTGATCAGAAGGGATTCGTCGGGGTAAGCAGCTGCAGTGGGGCAGACTCCTTAACACACACATTCTCCCTGTTCTCTACTGCAATACTCCTTTTAGAGCAAAATCACAACAGGTAAGATATGAACAGTAGAACAAAAGCAAGCTCTAGGAAAGCCAGAAGATACTGAGAAGTTTTGCCTTTGATTAGCATCTGTTTAAAGATTTATGTTTTTACACTCAACCAAATACTGCTCCTCCATATGAGACCACAAAAGCAGTTAGAGCAAACATCCCTCTGAAAATCTCCATAATTTTACAGTTTAAAGTAGTTGAAAATGCTGGATGAAAAGAAAAATCCTTTCAAAATACAATGCAGTTTTTGGCAATAATTTAGTCATTTTCCTTTTTGGCTTTGCCAGAAAACAGTAGGGGTTAAAAATGAATACACTGTTCATGTGACAGGAGGAGACACATCAGTTTAAAAGAGAGCATCCAACAGGCCAGTAATGTTGCTGTATCAATAGTAGGTCTTGGCAGACAGTTTCAACAGAAGAGTCAGAAATGAATAAAACATTTTGTCCAAACTCAGCTGTGCACGACCTCTCTTTCTTTCCCACCACGTAGGTATTTCTTGTATCTGACAGTTTTATGATGACATTTCTCACTTCTGCTACCTTGCTGCCTTTATCTCGCAGCTCTCCCCATAGTTTTCAGATCACCTGCTAATTCTTTCACTCTCCATTTCTCTCATGATTAGCCTCAGTGGAAGTAAGTGGCAAAAACCCCACGCATGTGTCTGCAGGTTTCCCTTGGGAACACGGGAATGTCACTCGGGTCTCTGCCCTCCAGCTCTGGCACTGAGTCATGCCAGCTGGGTAGGCTGAGAAGCACGAAAGGGAAGAGTTTCCTTCCTCCACTCCTTTCTGCTCCACTCCCCATTTCACACACTGCTGCTGGATAACTGCAGCAGACTTGTGCTCTGGTTTGTCCCTGGATCCAGTACAATCAATAAGAAAACAACCAGAAAACAGACAAGAAGGGGGAGAGGGGAAGCCATAAAGAACCCCAGTATGCCTGAGAGAGCTGAACCTGCACAGAACAAAATGGTTTGCAGGAGCCTCACTTCCTTCAGGTTTCATTGAGCCCAAACAGTACACGGTGCCACTGTGTGTCTCCTGTTTTCTGACTTGTTCTTCCCACACTCTGCACTTTTGGATACAAAATCAGGACTTCACACATTTTAAAAGAAGGTTTAACTTCAGGCATTGATGAAATAGAAATTTTGAATAAAAGAACACTGTGACTTAGTTCTTTATATAATCTTTTTCAAAAAACAGCAAATAGTCTTTCCTTCCTGGGGAATGGCAGATAAATCTCTCAGGACAGTTTAACAAGGCAGTCACTTAAAGAAATACACAAAGAAAACAACCTTTCTCAGCCTAAGATGACTCTTATCATAAACAACTAAAATTTACAGGAGCCAAGATTTGTTTTCTCCCTTTTCCTGCATTAGAATGTCTGATGATTCAGGTTTCAAACAGACCTACCACAGACCAGCTTGAGGCAGCAGTCTGGTAAACTTTGGAATCCACTCCAGAAGTCCACCAGTCACTCATTCTTTCACCATTAACTTTTGCTTTGGCAGAAAAAATGAAAACTGACTCAGATTAAAAAAAAAAAAAAAGGAAAAACAACAAAAAAAATCCTAAAAACCAAAACAAAACAAAAAAAACCACACCAAAACAACAAAACAAAACAAACCTTTTTGGAATACTTTTGCTTGGAAAGAACCTTTCAATGTCAAGAGACATCTTCAATTAGTCCAGGTTGCTCAAAGACCAGCCCAGGCTAACCTTGAATGTTCCCAGGGATGGGGCACCCACAATTTAACTGGGAAACCTGTTCCAGTTTTTTCACCATCCTCACTGAAAAAAAAGTTCTCCCTTATGTCTCCCCTAAATATACCCAGTTTCAATTCAAAGCCATTTCCCCTTGTCCTGTCACAAGACCCTACTAAAAAGTTTGTCTTCATCTTCAAGACCCTCTTAAATATTGCAAGGTGGCAATAAGATCCCCCTGGGCCTTTTCTCCTCCAGACCAGAAGTGACCTTTCAGAATGTTATTTATCAGGTCTGCTTTTATTTTATCAGCTCAGTCCCTGATTCACTCCTCACACAGGCTTTTGGTGTGAACAAGCAGCCAGGGACAAGAAATTAGTCTCCATTCCCACTCCCAGCCTCCATTTTCTTTATCAGAAGTGTCAGTTTAAATGTACATGAAACTACAGAGACCCTGACAACTGAGACAGTCACACCTGCCATGACTTATCAGTATGCTTTTGTTATCACTTGCTTTTAGCTCCCAGAGCTTGGCCTCCTCTCCAAACCAACAATCTTTCTCAGGCTGAGCCCTCTGCCACTACACACGTTTTCTGTTCCTTCCATGCTCACCTCTCTCATATAAATGTCTGCACAATGCTGGGTTTTGCTGTAATTAAACAGAACAGTCGTCCAAAGGAAAGCACAAAGACAACAACATGATCACAAGCAGCGGGGAATATTTGGAAAACAATACTTCATCTGGATGCAGTAAGCTTCATTTATTTTTCTTTTGCCTCTCTATTTTTGTTTTATACTGTTGACTCCAAGTTTTAATGACCAAAGATATTTTAGGCATTCCTGACCTAGAAATGTGCTAAGAATAAGAGAACTTTATTATAAAGAAAACATTGGCCATCTGAAGGGAAACTCAGAGTATACCCCACCTTAGTGAGCTATGCGTGCTGCTCGTGAACAGCAGATAAGTTTTTAGACCTACAAGGACTCAATGTCCATAAGACAGAGAGAACATGGAAAAAGAATCAGATAGGCTGTAGAATTCAATGGACCCGATTAAGACAGCAGTTGGGGGATTCATGGCTAAAATGGATGCAAAATCCAGCTCAAGTAGAAAATACCCCCACAAAATATGTTTATTGCTGTGTTTTCAGGAACAGTGGAGACACAGCCTAAAGCTAGGAGAGAAAACCTCTTTATTCTGACAACAGCAATCTGAGCAAATGGCTTTGGTCCCTAACAAGAAGGACAACTTTCCTTTATTCTCTCCCCTATAAAGTGTCACTTCCATTTGGGACCAGTTACCATGCCCCTTATAATTACCAGGCAGCAAATAGATTGGACTAAAACTCATAGTAAATTATGCTTAGTAGGTGTGAGAGTTCCACCCTGGCACAAGAAAAACAAGTGCAAAATATTTCTGTGATTGCAGCAGGCAGATTACCCAGAGGGAGCTTCATCAAGGTTTGGCCAAGGAATGCTGCTCTCAGCTCCCCAGCTCAGAGATGCAGTGACACACAAGTACCCACAGGAGCAGGGTCATTTAATCAAAAGTGCACATGCCAAATAGTCAGACTGTGTCCTTCACAAAAAAGGTCTGCAATTCTGTAAATATACCACAGGGATCCTATTTCACCTCCATAAAAATCAACTGTGAAGTGTTGATGAATAAAATCAATGAGCTAACTGCAAGGAACAGTACATTGTTTTAATTATTATTCCAATCAGGAATGCCTAGTGAACATCATGCCCAGTTTCACACTACAAACTTGAACAGGCATTCAGCCCTCTCTCCTTTCAACAGTGTTGGAAACCACCCTTTATTTAAAGGATTTTCTTTGGCTAGTTTTCTCCTCAGCTCAATCTCTTTCAGACTAGGAGCAGGGTCAAAGTTCCTGCAGCTCCTGATTATTCAATAACATGACTAATGCTCTCCTAAGGGGAACATGATTACAGGTAAATGATGTGTTATGATAAAGGCACCATCTCCCATTTGCACAGGCCTGTCCTCCCACCCACCACTATGTAAACAGAATAAACCTTTAAGGATGCACTGCCTGACCTCATCTCCTGAAGAAATACTGCCTGGAATCACACTGTAATGAAACACAGGATAGCACAGAATGGCCCCATTTAATCTTTAACAATTGATATGATATTTTAACAGGCTTCTACCCAGAAAACCTCTCCCAGGCGCCCTCAGTGCAACCAGCATTAACTGCAGCATGCTGTTCACAGCCCCTAAAACTGGCTGTACAAATTGTGACTGCCTGGGGCTACTTTTGTTTTCTTATGGAGCCAAGTTCTCCTCATATTCACTTGATGCAAAAAGTCAGGAGTTTTGAAATCTGCTGTTCCTTTTTTTTCACAAAGTTTTTGAGGTCTCTGACTTCCAGGATGCTGTGATGTGCCTATGGCATATCCTTCTTCACGCTATGTTGAAATGGTTAAAAAGAGGATCCAGTGGAAAATGAGAAGCAACATGCCCAATTTCCTTCACTAACTCCAAAGGGGCTCTTCCCTGTAATATTTACTCTTAATTTTAAAAGCATAAAATGTATCAGACACTCTAGGTAAACTCATTCATCTCCTATTCCTTTGTCACTTTTAAAAATGAACCAACAGTTGTACCATAAATGGGAATTCATTCTAAGTCTCTTACTAGTAAGATGTCTACTGTTGCACCTGCATAAGAAGTCAGCCCCATCTGTATTTTCAGACCATTGCTCTACAAAGATATTTACAGAAGTTTCTACTTTCCAAGAAAGCTATTTCTGGCTTATTTTTTTCTTTTTCAATTATTTTAAACTGTACTTGTGCCCACAGAAGAATTATTTTTATCAGTTACAAATAAACAAACCAACTGTGACAGAACACCAGGTCACAGTGCAGCAGATTCCCAAATGCTTGTGGTACAGACTACATGGATAAAGCAGCAATCCAGGAGTGAAAAACAAGGAAAACAAGTCTGGTTTAATCACTAATGCCAAGGTAGGATAGGTAGAGCACTGCCTACAACCTTTGTACCATTACTTCTAATTCTACAATTCTAGATAAACACCACAACCACATCCTTTGGCATCAATGACCTTTTCTGCAATGAAATTTTCCTGCTAAAGATCCCTTTAGAGCAGATCCATCAGCAATTGGAATCCTCATCTGAGATTTCTCACTATTTCATTTCAGACAACATAGGAGAACTCTCATATGAATTTAGGTGTGGTTTTAGAAGAACAATCAAAAGCAAATGAAGCATCTCACCATTATCACTTCAAAAATGTCATGCATGAAGTCTGTGCCCTGCTCTGCACCTGTGCAGTACAACAGGAATCAAAGAGCTCATCTAAACGCAGCTTGAGGTCTCAGTCAGGATTAGCCAGAAACCAACATTTGCCACAACAACTTCTTGAGCCTGCTCAAGGCCTGGATTGCTAAAGCAATTGTAATTTTGTGCCAGCTTGGTGCTTCTGGAGCAAAAGTAGTTTTCAGGTAAGAACCCTGGATGCCAGTGGGATGGATAAAACTTTACTCAGACCAGGAAGGGAACATTAATTGGTATGCAAGTGACCCATCCCTGAGTACTAGAAGCAAGTAAAAACCTTGTTCTCCCCAAACATCAGGTGAGAAGAACCTGCGGGAACACAGAGACTCCAGAACTTAAATTGACTTTGCAGCTGTTTAGGAATCACTGGAGTTTATTGGGCCTGAGGGGGAGCACACAAAAGAACAATTTCTGCTCATCCAAACTTTCAGAATGCTAGACTCCAGAAAGAGAAGGCCTCTGCGAACTGTGAATACCTCACCTGCCTGTGTCTGATCAACCTCACACGTACACACTTCCTTAATGCCAGGACATCTGGGTTCAGGAGAGCACAGCATCCTCTGAATTTGCAGTTATGATCTAAATTTCTAATACCTTCTCTCCTCTCATGACCCCGACCGCTGCTTTTTCAGAACACATTTTTCATTCTACTGACATGGACAGTGCAGCATTGCAATGGTAAACTGTGTTTCAAACTGGAAGTAGATCATCTGGTAAAAAACAGAATTAAAATACTGAAAGAACAGAAAAGGCATACCTTTTGAAAATCACAGATTGTTCTGTAGAAATTCACATTGTAGAAAATGTCTTCCTTTCCCTTAAAAAAAAAAAGAAAAAGAAAAGCCTTAATTGTGTATATTCATATTTAATTACCTAATAAATTCATAGTAAACCACTTCAAGACCTTTTTCCTCCAGAAATAATTTCTCCTTATGGATCAGAATATTTACACTGCAGCAAACAAACACTGAGTGCTCAATGAGTTTTCGTTTGAAGTTCATTTTATTTTGAAATTCCTGTTATTTAAGCAGAAGCATCATAGCTGCAGGTGACAGAACACATGGCACCCATTCTTCCAAGCACTTAGAACTAGAAGGCATCACAATGGAGACTCAGGATGGAGCAGTGTGTCAGGGGCAGGGAAAATAAAGTATTTTATTTTGAGATGTACCATCAGGTCTCTTCATCATCCAGCTCTGGGTGAAAAGTAAATTATGCCATTGTTATTAGTGCTAGAATGAACTTCCTCCACTGCTTTTGCCAACACTTTGGAAGGATGAAAGCATCCACTTCTTCTGTCCCTCCCCATCTCTGGTGGGGAAGGGGCAGCGCAGGGGCACAAACACTCCTGCACCTCTGAGCAGTACGAGTGGGCAGGGCTGCTTTGGTGGTGCTCCCTTCCACCCCTCTTCTTCAAATGCACAAACCCACTGACTTCCATCTGTAGGACCTAAGTGTGAGACCTTAAACTGGACATGAGCACAGCAGCCCTTCAGCAAGCAAAGCAGCAGGTTTGCACAAACGGGAAAATGACCAAAGAGTGCTCCAAAATGAAACCAAATCCAAATTCACTTTAGAAATCCTTGTTTTATAGGAGACAGTATTTTATTAAAAGAAAACAAGTGTCTTCAGCATTATTGAAAATAATAGGAAATTGATTGCTGCTTTTTCAAATGAATCAAGAGCTCCTGCACATTAGATCAGAAGCTGTATTTTTCTCTCTTCCATCAAGCTTCATCTTTTTTCCTTTATAGAAAAAATAAATTGAAGCCTAAAGTTGAGAACATCTCAATAGCCACTAGGTGCTTACAGAATTAAATCTGACCTCATACTCTTCAGTTTTATGAGGTTTAAGTTTTATGAGAAGAAGAAAAAAAATCTCAGAATTAGAAACAGATTGCAGAAAACAAGTGTCTCAGCCAAGGGAAGCTAGAGCATGTTGTGGGTCTAGCATTTGCTTTGAGAACTCATGGTACATAAAACACCCCGAGTATGAGACCAGAGGGACTGAGAACCACAGCAATCACAATTACAGCAATGAGGGCAGTTAAAGAAAATAGTTTCCTCCTCTGTTGAATCCTCCCAAAGTTGCCAAAAACGTCCATTAAAACAGAAGATGCTTCAAATCATAAATAGCAATGAGAGGATGATGGCTACGTGCTTTGTTCTCATTAAATATTGACAGCACGCTCTTCTAGTAGGAGACTACACAGTGATTGCAATTATTTTTTGTAATTATTCCTTTAATGCCTCAAACTTTCATTTTGCTGGTGCACTTTCAGACTGACCTCAGCAGCTCATAATTACATGACAAGACACCACTGGGTCTCCAGGACTCGGCAGCTCCATAAAAGCATCCTTACGCTTACTTCTGGGTCAGCTAGAGCCAGCTTCCTGCTAAAATAAACCCCCTGTCCAAAACGTGCCTGTGCTGGGAAAACAAAGACATGACAAGATTATTTCCAAGCACACAACCTGCTCCGTTAGCCTGCAGTCAGAGCTCCACCTCTGCCCTCTCTGCTCTCCTGCAGACTGCAGTCAGATTTCAGCAGGGTTACATCAGCGTGGGAGCCAGCCCAGCTCCACTGGAAGCAGGAGCATCCCAGCAGCCCTAATGCACATACCAGAAACACAACCTGCCTCCCCACTGCTTTTAATCATCCACAGCTTTCTGGGCAGAACTGCCACTGGGCCCTGAAATTTCTCATGTTCCATGTAAACACACAAGTACAATCTCATAAATTTAACGAAGAAAATCAGTTTCTTTTTAGCTATGCAAATACCAAAAATCTCTCTCTCTGTCTTTCCACCAGTTAAGTATTTCTTCAGAAGCTTGTTTGTGTCCAAAATCTCCAGTGGCCCTTTCAGCAAGACTGTAAATTCTTTGAGGGAAATACTCAGAGCCAGAGTGAAGTCTCACTTCCAGAAGCAGTGAGCAGCTTGTAATTCACTGTAACAGGACACCCGATGGATAATGGAGAGTGGCTGCAGCCTCAGCTCTGCCCTTCATCCCAGAGCTGGGTGTCAAGGCTAAAATACAAAAACCCCACCATTTTCATTTTCTCATGTCCTAAAGAAATTTATGTTTTTAACGTGAATAAGCTGGTCTTAAGTACCTTGATGCCTGCTTTTTTTGTGAAGGATCTTTAATTTGATGTTCCTCACTTCCTGAACACCTAACTAGATACCACAGGATTTCAGCTGCACCTGAGCACCAGGGCAGGTGTAAAGGCATCAAATTCTGATGTGGCCAGTGTTCATTTTGGCCACAACACACATTCCTTCACTGCTGTTTCAGTAAGGCACAACGTGTTTCTTCACTGGCACCTGGCCTTTCCTGTCACCTTAGATACACCCCAGGGGTTTCCTCTCTTCACGACCTACCCCCCTTATAAGCTCCAAGGACAAGACTTACTTTTGCCAAAGACCCAGCTGAATCATAACGACCCTTCAAAAGGAGGGGCAACCTTCTCAAGACTCTGGGCTTGTCAACAGATTTTTTTCTTTTGTTTTTAGTTTCAAGCAGAAAACAAGTTTTCATCCAGAGGCATCCATCATTCAAGGTTCTTTTTCATCTGTCACTCTGAAGTGCTCAGAGAAAATGACCTGACAAGTACACACTTCTGCAAGACTTTCCCACTGATGGACACTTGGTTACAGATAATCACCTCCCTCAGTTACCCAGAGTATAACTTTAGAATTCCAATAAGGACCTTTTGCCTCATTCTAATTAAAAGCAAAGTACAAGCACCCAATTTAGAAAAGACCATTAGAGACTTAATGATCATTTCAGTATATTGACAGACTAAAATTGTCATGTTTAAATTACCTTCCAAACCTTCTCTCATTTTGTGCCGAAAAGCAGCTTCCACCACAGCTGATTAGTTAATTTTAGACACACAACTGTTAACATTTTTCAGACATGAATTGCCTGTATATCCCTAACCTGGATGTGTAGCTTCTAAAAAGGTCCTTTCTTTCTCTGTATTTTTTTTTCAGGATCTAGGAGTAAGGAAAAACCACCAAACCAAGGCAAAAGAAGAGGCAAGCACACGAGGCAGGAGGCTAAGGTGAAGAGCTCCCTGTCCCTCTGGCACTCGTGGGGATGTGGTGTCAGCACCCTGCTGCCAGCAGCCCTGCAGGGCCTGGCTGCACAGCGCTCGCTCCTGGGAGGCTGCTGAGCAAGCCCAGCTCCTTCCTGGCGTGGAGCCTTGCCAGGGACATCAGGCTGTTGCTGCTGACATGCTCCACACATAATTCGGTGGCTTCCTGCTCGAGGCATTACATAATTTGAGCCTCTGGCATATCTTGCTGGAACATTTCGTGTGCTCGCCCACAGGAGCAGCAGCATCTCCAGCTGCCAGAGGCTCTGCACCTTTTGTGCACTGGTCCTGGCCTGGGTGGCACTGGCTGCAGGCACAGAGGGCTGCAGATCCCAGTGAACACAAACTCGACAGTATGACTCCCACAACAGACAAAACAAGCAGGTAACCACAGTTAAACACAATTAATGGCCACAGGAATAGCACGATGGAAATCACTTTAGAAACCACAGAATTCTGTCAAGGGCTGTTGCATTCAGCTTCACTGAGGCAGAAACTTATTAACCAAAGGGAGCACGCAGCCTCCTGCCAGTACCACACACACGCCACCCCACAAGCCCTAAATCTGCCTCCAGCCACGAAATCCCGAGTCGAGAGAGCTCTTGACTCGGGATCAATGTGCATATAACTAAATTGAAGGGTACAATCACTCCTTGATGTTTGCTGAGCAAGGCTCAGGGCCCTGCCCTCCCAAAACAGGCAGACTGTTTTCACAGCGATGTCAAGTGCTTGGAGCCCAGAGATTCCATTTCATGAAAAGCATATCAATTGATGATAAAGTACACCCTCCAAAATGATGTGTAGATAATAGAATCTTGTAGACCTTTTTCTACAGAGAATGAGTTATATTTATATGATAAACCCCACATAATTTAAGCCAAGCAATAAACAACAGCAGCATTTGTGCAATATAGCACAGTTATTACAAACTCCTATCAGTATGCAAATGTAATAGCACCAAGATACACAATCTGCAATTTGACTCAGAATTTCAGTGTGTCTTGGATGTAATTATATACTGTCCTACAGCTCCTGCAGGGAATTTTACCTATGGCTTAGGAAAGTTATTATTTATTCTTTGTTCTTTTTTCTGGGGGAATTCTCAATTTTTAGTCACCTCTAGTTATTCTCTGGAACCAAAATCATCATGCTGCAGTTTAAAAGGTTTTCAATCTATGAAATTACTCAGTGCTGATGAAAGCATTAACAATCCAAGACTTCACTTACAGCATTACAAAGAATCCAGTCAATTATGGGTAAATGCTTTTACTTGGCTTGGGCCAGTGAAATTAATTATTATCATAAAAACCTGCACTCCAACCAAGAGTAAAGTTTAAGAGTGTCTCACCATATTGAAAGAGAACAGAAAGGAAGGAACAGGCCTGGACTCCAGCATGGAAGTGGGCAGCTAATGCAGGCCCTGGGGAACAGGCAGCAGGTGACGAGATGGGAAGAGGATGGATACTCCTTCCAGGCCAGCAAGCCAGCACTTTGTATCCCTAAGATAAAATCTGATGCCTCCAGGGAAAGCTCAGCATCATCACATAAATCCCAGTGCAGCCTAATAGTTCTCTTTGGGATGTACTCCGTGTTCCAGAAACGGGGAGGCTGCTCCTTGCCAACCTTCTCTCAAATGTAGGCCAGCAGCTCCGACGTGGCGTGTTGTGATCTACGCTTCTCATCCCAATCCTCCACCACAGCAACAGGAAGGGATTAAGCAGCATTATTCTTCCCCTGAATATTTACTGAGATAACTACATCCCATACTATAATACAAGATTATTTTGCACAGTACAAAATAACACAGCATGGGCCCATCGTTTCATGGAAACCCCTTGCTCCCATCACTCTTGGGACAGTACATGGCTGATCACGTTGGGCATGCTCCTCCAGGAAAGTTTAACAGCAAACTCTTCCAAATGTACCAAATAGATGCACTCAGCTTCTTCATGGAGTCCCTTTTTTTGGCAATCATATTTTTAAAATTCTTTCATAAAGCATTATTAATGACTAAAGCCATCTGTGTTTCTAGAGATCGCTCCTTTCCATCCTTTCTTTCCTTCCTACTGGGCTGCACAGTAAAGACTTTTTTATTTACAACCACTTTTATGCCAGCAGATGTTACACCACACAAAAGTGCTTTGCTGCAAGTTGAAGAAGAAAGTGGTGGGAAGAAGTTTACATAAGCAGACAGCATCAACAAAGGCAGGAGAGCCTGGCAAACCACAGGCCGCAGTCATTTAATTCACACAAATCTCTCTTCCCCCTTCTCACTCTGCTTTCCAATTTGTTTTAATTCCATAGGAGATCTGACTGGCAGTCACTCCATAATGCATTGCAAGGTTGAAATGCCAGCAGCTTTTCTTGTCTTGACAAAATGTACAGAGCAGAAATTTAATTACAACTGGTTCAAACGCACTTTTGTTTTGCTTCTACCCACCTGGAACACGCAGCCCGTTGAAAGTAAACATGTTTAGTCACTGGATAATATGAAGTATAAAAGAAAAGTTACAATGTAATAAACAGAGATACATTTAAAAACAATTTTGATTTCTTATCGCTGAACCTGGCTGCAACCAGCAAGCTGAAAGTGGCATTACTGTGATGGAAATAGCGTGGTATTTCAATGCAAGAAAGTAAACATATTCTCCCAGACTCCAGCGCAGCAGTTGAAATCCACCCAAGAAAACCATTTGCATTATCGGTGTGCATTATTCTGCCCTAACGTTTTGACACTGAGTTTAAACATTAAGCTGGGAGTACAATGCCTCTTTTTCAAACTAATGCAATTTCTTGGGGCAAAATCTGATATGGCCAGCCAGATTTCCTGAGTGCTAGTTTCTCCTAAGGAAAAAAAAAAAAAAAAAAGAAAAAAAAAAGAGACATCAGTTTAATTTTGATTTGTCCAGTAAACAGATCAAAGCGTTGCAGTTCTGCAGAGGAGGTTTACAAAGCCTCACTGTGCAAACATCCTGGGCCTGATGCTGCCAGCTGCACTGAAGCAAATCTCATCTGATGGCAGCCAGTGCGCTACACTGTCCAATGCAAAAATTTACACTTTAAAGGAAGTCAAAATCTTTGAAGTTCCACTTGATCACAAATTACTGAAACATGCAGCTTGAATTTTTAGGCTGATCTTAAACACATGTAGCTGGAAACGTTTCACACTTCTACTCTGTTGCTTATATACCAAAAACTGTGTTCCGCTCTAGGCTCCTCCTACTCCAGTGCAATAAATTCTTTGGGTGAAGGAGCATTTTTGACAAATATGTACAACGCCTAAAAGAGAGATTCCAGAACCACTATTAGATCACTGAGAACTGCAAGACTGCAAAGTGTAAATAATTTTTAGCATAGCTGGAACATCTTTCTAGATCTATGCTTTGTAAGACTGCAATTTCTGCCCAGCCCCTTCTACTTCTCATCCAACTGAGCAGTTGAGTTGTTCAGGGTTTGCTGTCTGCTGCCTTTCACAGAACACAAAGAAAAAGGGAGGAAACAGAAATGACACAACACATATAAATTAGTTTAAAAATGTTCAATGGTAGGCCTGGTGTCCACAGCTACTTTGATTCTTTGCAAATGAAAATTCATTTTAATACATACGTATATGGTTTTCACTTGCGCGTTCCTTTAAGCCAGCTTTCCTGATTCAGATTATGTCCATACCATTTTTATTGCCAAAGCAATTAAAAAAAAAAAAAAAAGAAAAAGGTGTTCCTGAGTTATGTTCTGACTTAAAAGATTTACACAGGGAATCCTCAAACTAAGAAACAACACCAAGAAGAACATTATCATTTCTGCTGCAAGACTGCTGTCATTGCCCATATGCAAAAAGACTGCTTGATAAATGTCCTGTAACAGACTGTGCTTCTAAAAGTGAAACTTTGCTCTTTCTGGGCTACAAATCAAAACTGGATCTGTTGCATAACAAAGGAATTAAAGATGATGGCCTGTAACACTGCGTGGCACGCGAGTGTGAGCAGTGTCAGCCATGCCTTGCTCCATGCATCACCCTGCACCCCTGGGAGCTGCACTGGTAGAGCATGGCCATGTCCCTGATTTGCTACAGCTTGATTTCCAAGTCAAGGTCAAGAAGTAATTTACCAGGATCCCTGTAGCTAACACACATGGGCTGCCGGCTGTGGGGAAGTCATCTCGCCAGGTGAGAAAAGGTCTCAACAACTGGAATGTAAAGAGATGAAATAGTCTGAAAGCTGCTTTATACCCTTAGATACTTCAGCACGCTGGACTGAACAGCATGGATGCCATTTCTTCTTAACCTGCATATGTCTATTCTGTATAGATATTCTAAGTGAAAACACTGTTTTGCAGTGTATTCTCTCATCTGAGGTATCAGCAAATGGGCATCAAGCAGGTTAAATAAAATTAACACAGAATGCATTGGAATAAATGCCATAAAATAAATAATGCAAGGATAGTCCCTGCCCCAGAAACCTTGCAATTTAGGCCATGAACAAAGAATCCTTAAGGGATCATACCAAACCTACCTCACATTCCTGAGCTGACATTTACATTATGCTGTACTTCAGTTCATTCTTTCAGGGCTGGAGCTATGCTCTTGTTCTGAAGTGCAGTGCTGAAATCTGCTCTGGATCTCTTAGTTCACAAGACAGTGACCGTTCTTGTCAGGCATTATCATGACATTTAAGACAGATATTGAAAAATACCTAATGAGAACACCGTGGGTGAGGGTGTGTGTTGTACTGTATTTAACCCAAGTCTTGCTTGAGAACAAAGAAATCTAATTTTTGAAGTGTGACCAGCTATGCCCATACCCAAAAGACAGGAGGAGAGAGAAAGGGGACAGGGTGGTGGAATGACCAAAACACCAAGCAGCAAGCAGCTTTCTGTCTGGGCCCCTCTCCTCCTGTGTCAGGAAGGGTTACCTGTCCTAACCCAGGAGTGCCACTGTTCCTCCCACAGGATCAAAAGTGCCCTCACTGCCACTCCTTGCTTGGCTGAAATCGAGCTAAAAATTCATTCCAAAATTATATCAGTCTCAACGTGGCCATCTAAAAGCCCACCAGTACCTCTCCATCCTTAAAAAGGGAATGCTTTTGGCATCTGATCTGACACACTGGAAGGCTAGAGCCAGGTTGTGGATGTACACTCTGCTTTGGAAGGATAAACGGAGCCCCACCGGATGTGTAGACCACAGGGAACAAATAAAGCTCTGAAATTAAGGTCGCAAATTAACTGTTTCACCTGCAAAAACTACAGACCGATTTACTCAATCTCCAGCTCTGGAGGGCTGGGTTTGTGCTCTTGCAGTGTGCTGTACTCAGGTCGGTTTTTTCCTCATACATGGCAAATCCCCCTGCCAAGACCTGACACTATTTGGATTCTCGTTACCTTTCTTTTGTTAGGTCAAATTTCAAGATTAAAAAAAAGAACAAAACAAAACCACACACTGCCAAACAATAAAAGAGAAGCCATTATCTATCAGACAGAAGAGCTTTTTTCCCATTACTTTCCCTTTGAAAGGAGAAAGGAATGAAGCACTGAGTGGACAAACACCATTTCGGCCTGTGAATCATCCCCGATAAAGCTGCAGATGCACAAACCCAGTCACAACAGTACCACAGTAAGAGAGATCAGATAAATTCCAATAACCATCCAAAGGCCCCTTGGATGAGGCAGGATGATTTTGAATTGAATTTTGAAATGCAAGGCTCAAACGGACTCAGGTTACTCGCTTGCACACCCACGCTCTGCCAATAGACAGTGCTGAAAAGGAAGAGCCAAATCTTGTTAAAATTATGTTTCAGTCACTAAGAGAAGTGCTAATCACCAGCTGGACTGAAGACCACTGAGATAAGCAAAACATTCCCTGCCACAGCCCTTTAGACAACATTTGTTGATTGCTAAAACCCAAGATGTGATGATAGCAGGAAGAGATGGAAGGAAGAAAAGGATTAATCCACTTTCAGTCATGTTTAAATAAACCTTCCTTTAAATGATTTAAAATTAACAGAGAAGCATTATCTTTTTATCAATTGCTACAAAAAGAAAGGCAGCCAGGAATTTATTTGCGTAATTAATGTGATATTCATGTGTACTGAAGCACTTTTTAATTGAAACTGTAAGTTGGCTTTTCAGTAACTGAAGGATCAGGTAATGGCTTATGAAATCAAGAAATATCACCAGAAAAGTGGTTATATTTTAAATTACCAGCCACTTTTTAAGGAAGAGATGTAGCGCACCTGAAAAAAATACCAAAAGTCCACAATTTTGAAATGTTTACATATATAGTTTTATAGTTCCTAAAAAGAAAAGCAAAAAACAAACACAAAACCAACACCTTACTCTGATAATTACTTCCACTAATGCTTTGAAGAAATGCTTCCACAGATCTTCCAAATGAACCAGGTGAAGCAACACCTTCAATGTCCAAGTTTTGGTGAACATTTCTAATTGTTCATGAAGGTCTCCACGAGCATTTGAACGCTGCTAAAGGCTCAGGCTACTCTTTGAGCTGTATCCTTTGCTGAGGGAGCAGAACTCCCTGCCAGGGGGCTGTAACCGGGTGAGGGTCAGGCTCCTCTCCCCGGGAAGCAGTGGCAGGACAGGGGGACAAGGTGTCAGGCTGCTGCGGGGGAGGTTTGGGTTGGTTGGGCACTGCAGTGGGCTGCCCAGGGCACGGCGGGGTCACCATCCCTGCAGGTGCTCAGGGAAAGCCTGGATGTCATCTCAGTGCCGTGGTGATGTTGGATCACAGATTGGAGTCAATGATTTCAGAGGCCTTTTCCAACCAACCTGATTCTGTGAAAATCAAATAATTCAAAAACTAAACCCCCCAAAAGATTAGGAAAAATTATCTTGCAGTATTATTGTCTTCTGTAAAGAAAGCAATTGCACTTAAAAGCAAGCATGAAAATACCCAGCAAACATTCTGACACTAAACTACAGCGGGATGGAGCCAATTCCTTAAAACCAAATAATGTAACTCTTAACACAGCAATGCAATTTCCTCTGCCATTTCTACCTGTGAGGATCAAAATCTGTTTTCCAGCTTTCAAAAGCCTCAAAGTATTGCCACATTGCTCAGCACCTGAATCATGGAAAACCACTCACAGAATCAATCATTTGATGATTCAAAATTACCTGAAAAACTGTATGTTTTTCCACATAATTTCAGATCAGTTCAATTGATGTTTTTAACGTGTCAGATATCTGAGAGCTGCACTTAGTTCTTTGTTTTCACAATATTATTATTCATTCGCTCTGCTGTGGGGAGGGGAGGTGGTTATTCCAGATTAAAGCGAGCAGTGTCTTTCCAAGGGTAAATTAAAAATTAAAGCAGGATGAGATCAGGGAAGATTACCAGGCACTGTTTATAAACTGAGCATAACTAAATCAAAGATACATAAATCAGAGCATGCATTTCTTGGCAGATTGAATCAGTTTTGAGAACTGAAGTGCCACAGACTTCATTTAAAAAAGAATCTCCATCAATAAAGCTCCCTTTTTGTTCAGAAGCAACCTATTTCATGCCAATTCACAGCTACTCCTGTAAAGTATTGCTTTCACCTCAAATACAAGAAGCATTTACAAAATAAATGCATGTGTTTGTGTAGGAAAGAATTACTGCAAACATATACTTTTGATTTCCCTACATCTGGAAATGCAGTTAGGTTACATGAGGCTTTTAGTTCACCACAGGAAAGCTGTAAGAAACCAACACACAGGAATCCACATAAAACAAACAAAAATCATTACAAATAAGAACAACAACTTTTTTTAAAGAATGTTAAGAACGTTTAAGAGTGTTTTTGAAGTCTTAAAAAAAGAGCAAAAACTCCAAAACAACGTCCCCCAAAATCCTGAATAAATCCACTGGTAGACTGTCACTGTAGCCAAAACCCAACAGATTATCTTTTTTTCTGAGACCGCAATCCAAAGATTTAGCAGTGAAAATGAAGAAGCAGCAGAGAATATGAATTTTTTTACATGATTTAGACTACCAGATAAAGTCTAAGCAAGCTGTGATTCTTCTATCCACACAGAGACCACAACTCTGCAGTACAAACTTCATCAGTAAGAATTCTTCCAGACGAACTCAACCAGACCAGCAGAGCTGATTTATCCCTTCTACACCCAGCACACAAACACGCAAGAGGAACAACACCCAGCACTTCCCCACAGCAATGCTCACCCAGCTCTCCGGAGAGATAAAAGCAAAAGGCAGAGCACTGATCCCGCTGTTACCCCTTCCTACCCCTCCAAGGTCTGTGCATCTTTGCTCCCTGCTGGATCCAAGCAGGAGCACCAGCAGCAGCTGGGGTCACGGGAGTGCCTCTGGAGGTTCTCTCTCCCAAGGACACAACCTGTACATCCATCCACAAAAACACTCCTGCGGGTTACAGAGCCCACCAGCACCTCACCAACTTCTTATCTCTCCCAGCTAGGCACCACATGCTTCCCTCCAAGGTGTCATTCTTCATTAATCCCACAGTGAAGAGACGGGATTACTCCCATAAAAACAGTGCAAATAGTTCTGTTACCTGATGCAAAGCCTAATTTAAGACATTTTCTTGTATAAAGACACACAGATGAAATGGCACACCAACTATTTTTATATGGCTCCTCTAGATAAGCTCATGCTCTCATTAGGA